>NC_142209.1:0-300000 GCF_049639895.1 Pseudopodoces humilis | reverse complement strand
TACACGAATAATTAATAATAATAATAATAATAATAATAATAATAATAATTGAAAACCCCACGTGAGGCAGTTAGCGCTCAGAGCATGAAGGAATGGCAGCTGGCTGGCAAAATGAAACTCATCATCTTCTGTGCAAACTGCACAGGGGAGAAAAAATAATGTAACAACATGCTGAAGTGATTACACAAGGCTGATGCTCTGCTGGCAGCCCATCCCAGCCGAGCACCAGTGTGCTGGAGCTGCTGGGCCCAGCTCCGGCCTGGGCTCGGCTGACAAACGGGGACAGATCAGTGCACAGAGCTCCACAGACGCTCTGGAGAGGCAGCACTTGGCTGCAGCCAGAGTCTGGGGTGAACAGAACGTTCCCTCAGTGCCCAGGGGTGTCAGTGCTGGCAGGGCAGAGGGGTGTGAGGTGTCAGGAGAAGGTGCTGGGGCTGTGTCCCATGGAACTGAAGCAGCCCCTCTGCCCCAGCAGGGCCAGTGCTGCTCCACGGGCTCTTGTTAGCAGTGGAAAGTATTAAACAGCACACACAAAAAAACCCACGCAAACAAAAACCAGGAAGAAAAAAACCCAACAAACTCAAAAAAAACCAAACTTTACAAATGCATCTGCTGCATGAAATCACTTCCTTTGGGCCAAGCCCTCAGCTGTGGAGCCCCACGGGCCGGGGAAGGCAGCAGCAGGATCCTGGAGAGGCAGGCAGGTGCTGGCAGTGCCTCGGAGGGGCTGCTCTCAGCAGAACTAGTGCTTTAGTGGTGAGAGCGGGGTCCCAGCACCCTCCTGGGTGCCTGGGCTGGGCTGCCAGGGCCTCCTGCACTGGCAGGATTTGGGCAGGGAATGATGAGGAGAGGGGCTGTGTGGTCAGGCCCAGCAGCTGGGGGCTGGACAGGGCATCCTCGGGCTGCCCAGGAACTGCGGGGAGAGCGGCACGATCCCAAGGGTGGGCATCTGCTGCCTTGGCTCTGGCTCACCAGCCCAGCTCCAGCAGCCTCACGGGGACAAAACCAGGAGAGAACCCCCAGCTGTGGCCAGTGGACACGCAGCAGGGATAGCCCA
Source organism: Pseudopodoces humilis (assembly GCF_049639895.1). Classification (NCBI taxonomy): domain Eukaryota; kingdom Metazoa; phylum Chordata; class Aves; order Passeriformes; family Paridae; genus Pseudopodoces; species Pseudopodoces humilis. Next base: position 298,943 of record NC_142209.1, on the reverse strand, counting down.
TGGCCAGCAGGGCCCCAGACCCCCCAGCTGTGGCCAGTGGACACGCAGCAGGGATAGCCCATGGCCAGCAGGGCCCAGGACTGACCCCGGGCAGCGGAGCCGTGCAGCCCCGGGCAGGGTCAGGCACAGGAACGGCTGAAGGGAACCGGCCCTGCTGTGCCAGGAGCCCCAGGAGCTGCCAGGGAAGGGCTCGGGCTGGAGGCAGCACCTGCTGCCCTGTGGCTGCCACAGGAGCTACCGCAGGGATTTGACGATGGCCCTGAGGGCGTGTGGCGTCTCGGGGACCGAGGGGGACGAGCTGTAGAAGGTGCCGCTGTGATTCCTGCGCTGCTCGCGCAGGTACGGAGGGACAGAAGAACTTTTGATGTGGAGGATCCTGGTGTCCATCACTTCACAGTCAATCTGCATCATCACCTCGTAGTCCTGCCCGTTGATCACGTTCTCTGCACGGGTCAGGATAAAGAAAACGGGGTCAGAGCTGGCCCTGCCAGCCAGGGATCCCGCAGAGCTCTGGGGACCTTTCCTTGTCTGGAGCAGGAGCTGCAGTGGGGGATCTCCCCTTCTGGAGCTCCACCTCACACAGCAGAGCCCCAGACTGCTCGTGACACCCCAAAGAGCCCACACCACACTCTGCATCTGCACTCACACCCACAAATTAATGGCTTTTATTTCCCCTTCTTCATCTGCACATAATTACCAATGGAACTTGCACCGTGAAACATCCATTACAGAACTGCTGTTCTTACTAAAGCATGGGAGTGATTGAAGATAAGGTTTATTTAAGAAAGCTGAATGTTTCATTTTCTGTAATCCTCTTGACACCGAGGATCTTGAGGAATTTCTGCACCGGTTTATTAATTAAAAGAAGCTAAAATGTGATCTCTCAGAAGAATTAACTGTGCCTCACTCCCATCCTGAGCTGGCTGTTTTACTTGAGTGATGTGGTGACACTGGGCAAGGCCACTCCCCTGGCAGACCCCTGGACACAGAAGACCCTGGGCAGCACAGGGGACCCCAGTGTGCACATCTGCTGCCACAGGAGCTGCTGGGCTTCCAGGCTGTGCACATGGCCAGCATCTGCTGCCTGCATTTAAAGGTGGGAGACCGTTCCCTGCATAGACAGCGTGCCCAGGAATGCAAGAGCCGAGATCGGATTTCCAGGCACGACCAACCCTTTCAGAGTCAGAAGACTGCCACTGGCAGGGCTTCCCTTCTGTGCTGAGGAGGGTGGAACATCACCTAATGGAAAGCGTATGGACTGCAGGAATGCAATATACATTACTAATTTTTACTGTTTTCCTGGATTAACTCTGACTCTGGATGACAGCTGACAACCCTGGCCGGACCCTCCTGTACCCCACGCCACCTGTGGAAGCCATTAGATCAACTATGTCTGGTACAGTAATGAAAAGCAGGAGCAAGCCCTTGCTGAGGGGGCTGAGAGCCTGCAAGGGAAATCAAAGCTCCCACCTGCAAGCAATGAAATGGAAAAAGCTCTGTGTGTGCCACCAAGTGACTGAAGCCAGGAGCAGCTGTGCAGGTCTCTGTGCCACTGACCCAAGCCCCTGGGAAGCACAGGGGTGACACACCTCATCCCTCCTGGGACCCTCTCAGAGGCCATCCCTCCAGGTCACCCTTTCTCCCTGCCTTTGGAGGTGCTCTTTGCTCCCACCCCAGGGGCTCAGGAGCAGTCAGCAGAGGGGGCTGGAAAGGGGGGCAGAGGGGCACCGGGGGAAGCTGAGGGGCACAGAGGCTGGAGCCAGCAAACGGCACAGATGGGCTCCCCGTGTCACAGCAAGCTGGGCACAGCTCCTCAGCTCCCACGCTGCAGCTGACAGGAGACAGCTCCGTGAGAAACAGTGCTCCAAAGCCACAAGTGGGTGAGGTGGGATGGGACGGTGGCCAGGGCCAGGAAAACGTCTCGGTAATGCACCGAGCTTCCCTGACTAGCCACAGCAGCCAGCACAGGGGGCTATCATTAACTTCGGGGCATCCCAGTGCCCAGGCAAGGCAGGAGCTGAGCTGTGTGGGTGGCACTGGGGAACCAGCCCAGCCCTTTCTGGCCAGCTGGGATCCCCCTGTGCTGACACAGCTCCCTCCCAACCAAGTGTGCCAGCAGTAAGCCAGCCACAGCTCTGCCACCCTGCAGCAAGAGGGGTCTTTGAGTCCAGCACAGCAGAGAGCTGGGGGGAATCACGCTCACAATGAGCCCCTCTCTGTTCAGCAGGCACTCAGGGGATGCACACCCCCCCAGACATTCACAAAAAGCACCCAAATCCTGCCCTCAGCCTGTGAGTTAGGCAGGAGTTAAAGGCAGGTTTGAAGTTGGCATCTGATTCTTTCCATTTTTAGGGTCAAAGGTACCGAACTGCTGCAGAAAGCCTCTGTAAATCTCACAGGGGGGAGGGCAGCAGTGGGAATGGCTCGATGCCCACTGCAGGCACTTCCAGCAGCCTTTCCCATTGCCACTGGCTCCAAAGAGGCATGCAAGAGGAGGTGGGATGTCACCCAAGGACAGCAGTTACTGCTTGCTGCTGCTGCCAGGCTCCTGGACCAGCTCTGCTGTAAGGAGGGGTCTGAAAGTGGTGGCACCACCCAGCCCAGCCCAGCCCAGGGAGGGGCTGATGCTCTCTGAACCCCGTGTGACGGGGTCTCAGCAGGCAAACACCACCTGGGTGCAGCTGGCACAGTCCCCTGTGTGGGAAGAGCAGCTCACTGTCATTGCAAACAGAGACTCCACACAGCTCCGTCCTGAGCTCCATGCCACCAAACTGCTCCATGATCTGGATGAGGAACAGACAGCACACTTAGAGGATTTCTGTAAGATGTTAAACTGGAGAGATTCCAACCACCTTGGAGTGGCTAGACTGCAGTTTTGATAAAAGAGAGAAGCTGTCCAAAATCTTCAGAATGCATTTCAACCACAGCCAGAGCTGGAAAACATGAGTAAAACTGGGGCTGGGCAGAAGTACTACAGAAAAACCTTGAGAACTGCAGAGGATCATTGTGGAGAAGCCAGCAGAATGACAGGACTCGAAACAACAGCTCGACTGCAAGAGAAACGTATTTAACTTTGACCGAGTTTCTAAAGATAACGAAATGCAAGCCCTGGATGAAAGCACCTCGGGGAGGTGAGAGGATCTCCATGATGAAGGGTTTCTAAGGAAAGGCTGGAGGAGCGGCTGCCCATCGAGCCCTGGGTACCAGAGCTCCACAGACACTTGTGTTTGCTCCTGCCCCCTCTGGCCCTGCCCTTCTGTGAGCTGCAGGTGCCCGCTCACGACCGGAGCTGTGGTCAGCACCTTCCCCAGACACAGCACCGGGGGCTGTGCGCTCTCCACACGGCCTGATCTGACTCCCAGAACAAGAAAATGGTTTTGCCTGGTGATTCCTGTGTCAGATCATTCAAAATCAGCCTTGTCAGGCTTTCTCTCCTTCCCCCCCCGTGCAGTCCCAGCAGCTGGAGGCAGCAGTGGGGCAGAGGGGCTGTGGCCAGCACTGAGCTCAGCAGGCACGGGTGGTGACCCCTGGAGGGGTCAGTGTGTGTGCCCAGAGCTCAGCCAGCCCACAGTGCCCAGCCTGGGCACAGGCAGCAGGGTGCCTGGGAGCCACAGCTGGCTCTGCCTGAGCCCAAGGGCTGGCTGGGTGTCAGCGTTGCCAGCTGTGCCACACGGGGCTGCCCAATGGCCAGAGCAACCCTGACACCCAGGGATTCCAAAGGTCACTGAACTGAGTCACCTGTGACTGATGTTTTGTGGGATTACGTAAGTGAAAGCACAGGAACGGATCTCCTGTAGAGGTGTCTGGATTTATAAATAGATTTATTGCTCCTCTTTGAAGTTCAGAACATGCAGCTTCTCACACGGTGCAGACTCAGCTTAGGAAGCCATCCCTGCTGGCCCAAGAGCCTGTGCTGCAGTTAATTATTTGTTAACAGGTTTAAAAGCCGTGCTTCAGATGATTGACTATTTCAAATTAATGGCAAAGGTAACTGTGCCAAGGATTGCTGCTGACTGCACTTTCCCAAAGAGCCTTGCTGGCTCTTGCAGGCTCTGCCAAACTCCCAGCACAAGCCTGGTCTAGGGAACAGAAACCTAATTCCCAGTGCTGCTCTTCCCCTACAAACAATCATGCTGCAAGATCCAGCAGATGAAAGCTGAAGTCTGTAGTCCAAACCAAACCCAAATAAGGCTGAGGCCATTAACTACTGCTGCAAATTACTGAGGATGATGGAAAATTGTCTTCATACTTGAAGCACTAGATTTTTAAAACTGTCTTACTGAAAAGGCCATTAAACCAAAACCCCCCTCAGTAGCACTGACATCTATCAATCAGCTGAGTGTTCAAATGTCTGGGAGACATTCTATGGGAGATGCTCTCTCAGAGCACAAGATAAAAGGCACAGAGGCCTTGAAAGGCAGGCAATGGAACTGCCTTGCTAATTGCAATTAATAAGAACAAATGGTGATGTCAACTCCACAGACTTCACCTTTACACGTATCATCAGGATGTCTGGCCCTATGGACACACCTGTCTTAAAGAAGATGTAGTTCTGATAATTTATCCTTTCCTATTACATCTTCCCCAAAAAGCTTTGCTGCAGCAAATGTTCATTGTGAAAACTTGTCTTCAGAGAAACTGAAACAGAGCTCCCCTGAAAGGCCACCTGAGCTTGCTGGACTGTTACAAACACCATGGAAAAGCTTTACAGCTCTCTGAAGGTGCACTCATGCCACAGGTACATTTATAGATCCTTATTCTACCAGAACTATGTATTTTACTTTACTCTGGGCAATATCACAGTGGATTACAAAAAAAATACTCTGTGGGGCCAATACTCTATCATTCAGTGCTGTCCTCAGTGCTCAGGCCCTTTTCAGCAGATAACCCTGCAACTACTGGCTGCTTTCTGACTTCAAAATGCTCAGAACCTGCCTGGCTCTGTATCTGCTGTGCTCACTCAACACACATTTAAGGTGCCATCAGCCACACAGGTCTGGATTACAGATCTGGTCCCTGTTCCTGGTAGGGCACAGGGAGGGCAATCACTTGCCCCATCCTTACTTTAACCACCTGTTTTTGTCAGTAAGGACAGAGAATCATCCCCTCCTCGTGGTGGGGAGCACAGGGTGCCTTTGCTATCCATGGAACCAGTTGAACTGATGTCAAAACAGGAGCCAGAGAACCATCCCTGTGCAAGGTGACCCAAACCCACCAACTCCATTAAAGCCACCTTTGCTGAACAGCTACTCACACTCTGTACTTCCCACAGTCCCTTCTAAAGAGAAAGTTTTCAGTCTCAGCATTTCTCTACACTCGGAGCCCCTTCTGCAGCCCCACCTCTCACAGCAGCAGAGACCAGGGCAGCTTTCAGAGCCACTAACATGTTCCAGCTCCTGGGTGCTTTGTGTGAGCTGTGCAAGCTGACAACGATGAAGTTGAGCTTTAGGGATGATTTAGCACCTAATTACCCAAATAGTTTTTCTTGTAACCTCCCTGGCCCAATCCAGAGCTCATGTTTAGGGCAGCAGGGCCGGGGAAAGTGCAGGTTTCATGAGCTGAAGGCACCAGCTGCGCTCTGGCCCTGGCCTGCTGAAGGGCTGCAGATGTCCCCACACCTCACCCAGGGGTCACCTCACATTGTCACCGCTGCAATCTTCCAGCTCATCTCCTCTGAGGAGCCCTGACTGTCCTGCCCAGCACATCTGGCCAGTGTTTCCCTCTGAAGGGTTGGTATACACTACCAAATAAGTATAGAAGTGAAGCAGTGTCACAGACTAAAAATACGCTCGCTGCAACAACGCAGCAGGATTGCTAAAACATTTACAGATTGCTTTGTTGGACAGGATTGTTTGAGGCAAGGGAGAAAGTTACAGTGTGACCCAAATAACTTCCCTTTTTAAAAGCAAATTCCCACTTGGAACTACTTCCAAACAGAGCGGTTGCAGCGGTGTCGCCTGTGTGAACTCAGCTGTCCTCAGTCCCAGGCACAGGCTGGGATCCTGGCATTTCAGTCTCCAGGTCCCCTGCCACCCCTCAGACTGTGGGCCAGGTGTCTCTAGGAGTACAGGAGGACTGGATCCACAGCATCAGTGTCCCCCTGAGAAGCCATGAGCTGTTGGCAGAGCTGACAGCCAGGAGAGAAGGTCTCTCAGTGTCTAACCCGTCAGAGCAGCGCTCTCAGGGGTTATCCAAGGGAGATACACAGGCATGAGAGGCAAGCAAGAAAACCAGAGGAAACGAGCTCTCTGTGGCCTCTGAAGTAAATAATGGAGCCACCAGAGGGACTGGCACTGGCTGTGTGTGAGGAGCACAGCTGCCCTGAGCTTCCAGCAGTGTGTTTTTGGAAGAGGCCAGCAGCACCCGTGAGCAATCCGTGGCCAGCCCGTGCCAGCTGTGCTTTGCAGAGCCTGGTCTACGCTGGGAGGTCTCAGGGAGAGGGAAGCTCCTCTTCCCCAGGATTGCCCACCTCCCTTTTCAATCTCTTTCCATGCTGCATCACTTCCCTCGAAGAGGAAGAACATGAGCTCCTGCAGAGATGGCCCAGGGTGGACTTGGTGTGATTGCTCTGGTTTTGCAGAGGGAACCGATGGTCACCTCAGCAAGAGAAGATCAGACTCACCAGAGCTGACCCTCACAGGCACTTCACTTAAAACTCCCTCAGATGGAGTGTTTCTCAGAAAAAACACAGACATTTTTGACAGCTCTGGCTGTGCATATGTGTGTTGTTGGCAGGGTAGCATTGCTGCAGGATGACCATAGTTAAAATCTAATCAGCTGTGACAATGCTAATGACAAGAGGCAAAAACCCAAAGAGAAAAGAAAGGCAAGGGTAAGGAGTTCTGCTGCACAGAAAACTCCTGGGAGTGAAGGAAAGAGGCTAGAGGAAGAGCAGTGCTCTTAGTCAGAACCATCCCATGCCCACTTGGGAGGCACTAAAAGAATAAACAAACTTCCCACACCGCCTGCAAATCCAGACCTACCCACCTCACAGGACACAAAACTGCACACAGGAGAGTAGCCTGGAAAGGCATTCCAGGAAAGGATTCTTTCCACAGCTGGGGCTGGAGGGCTTGTCCCAGAGCAGGGCACTGCTCCCTCTGAGTGCAGCAGGGACTGGAGCAGCTCCCCAGCACAGAGCTGTGTCAGAACCTCCTGGGAACAACCCCTCCACTGCAGAACTGCTCCATCTTCAGAGAGACACTGATCTGAGAGCAGCCTTCCCTCCCCTCCACTGCAGAACTGTTCCATCTTCAGAGAGATGCTGATCTGAGAGCAGCCTTCCCTCTTGCCTCACAAAAGCCCCTTCCTTCCAGCAGCCTCAAAGAAGCATCTTTTTCCAGGGTTTTTGAATGCTTTAAGGGTGCTGAAGAGAGCACTAAGGTAGGGTTTTCCTGGGATCAGCCCTGCTCTGCTGCTCGTGCCAGGACACACTCAGCTCTCACACACCCTGCCAGCTGCTGCAGAACTGACACTGCAGCTGAAGCCCTGCTTTAGCAGTTTGCCTCATTTGTCACCTGCCATTCTCCTGATATTTATACAGCCTCAGTGGTTAACACCAGCACAAGAACACTTCACTCCTTCCTTCAGCAGTGCTGACTTCCACTGTAAGGGTTCCTTTACACCTTGGTCCTCCACAGGCACTAGAGATCCCCTGGCAGGCTTCCTCTGAAAAATATTTTTACTATTTTTTTTATGCCTCAGGCATGCTGTTGCTCAGTATCATCTTCTGGCTTAACTTCTTATGGTTTGACATTTAGTCTGCCAGAAATTATCCTCTTTTTTTTTTTTCCCATTCCCTCATTTGGCTGCAATGGCCATTGTTTAAAAGATATCATCTTCTTACTTCTATGAATTGACTTCAATGTGTTACTTAACCCCACTGGACTTTTTAGTGCTCCTTTAAAGATTTTTGCAGTAAGCTTTTAATCTTTAATCAATCTTCATTTGCCAGCATTTTAACCCCGCTAGTTTTTCCCTTAATGTTTTCCTATTTTACTTAACCCTTACCTTTGAATGTAACATTTCAAGTTGCAGGCACCTACTGATAAAATTAATTTAACTACTGGCCTTAATTCTTATTTTCAAGAGGCAGCATCATGTTTTCATTAACATGGACCTCGCCTATCACCCAGTATCACTTGTACCCTGGTGTTGAAGTGTGTCACTGGTTTAAGCCTGCAGGCCAGTGAGAGCCTGTATCCCCTCCCAGCTGAAATGTCTTTATAGTTTGGACAGTATCCAAAGAGTGAGCCAAATTTTCCACCTGTCTCACTTGGCCACATAAAGTTACCTCATTTATTTAGACACTGCAATCAGCTCTTGCTCGTAGAAGAGTATTTTTAACAGCATGTCCTGTGTGTGTGGGGCGAGCACTGCCCTCCCCAGGAGCTCCAGTGATTCAGAGCCTGTGTCAGTAATGAAAGCACTGCAGAGCTGCTCTGAACACAGTGCTAATACAGACACACAGCCCTTGCAAACATTTCTGTCTCCCAGCTACAGCAACAGGAGATTTACAGCTTCAATGTACGAGTCCTGCTCTGAACCAGGGGTGCCTCCTTTCCCACACAGAGGGGCAGCTGGGCTGGCAGTCATTTCTTCATCCACATTCACCCAGAAGGCGTTTGTGCTGGACAGGGATACCATTTACTTCATGAACTGGGCAATGAGCAAAAACGTCCTTCAGGAACCCAGAAGTGTTCTTCAAGTACTTCCCAAGGCCAGAAGGTGCCCACCAGGGGTGAGGTGGGCTGCTTGAAGGGCTGAGGGAAGTGCAGCCTGGAGGACAGAGCCAGGACACGAGGAGCAGGGAGAAACCTCCCAGCCCTGCTGCAGGAGTGTCCTTAGAGACTGACCAAACACTGACAGGCCTCTCACACTGCTGTGTTTTGCCCAAGCTTCACTCCAGTGATGTCCTCAAGACACAACTCATAAATGTGAACCTCCTCTACCAGCTCTGCTGCAGCTTTTTTATGGGGTGAGCTCATTATGGATAATTACGCTCCAGATCACTGCAGAAATAAAGACACAGCTGCCCCATGTATCACAAGCATGAAACCATTTGCCACCTATAATTTCACACCAAGAGGAATTATATAATCTCGAGTTTACAACATTTGAAGATACATGAAGGCAGACTGGCTGGGCTGGAGGCTAGAATTACAACACGCTGCACATAGCACAGAGTAGCTGGGACAGCAACAATAAGCTCCCAGGCTGGGGTGAAAGTTCCCTCTGTGCAGCACAGCTCTGGGCACAGCTCTCTGTGAGCTGAGAGCTCAGCAGGCAGGGCTAACAAACCTCCAGGGGACACAGATATCCCCAGCTCCCACCCTGGCACCAGCCGAGGGCTTCTTCCTAATCACACCTCGTGAATTTTACACAAGTGTGTCATTCCTGTGGAAAACCAATCTGCTGCAATAACTCCACTGGAAATACCAAGAATGAAGTCCAGCTGATTTATGAGTAATTCTCTGCCCCTTGGTGAGTGTCCCCAGCACAATGCCACCTGCAGCAGCTGCCGTGTCTGCACAGGGAGCACCCGGCACGCCGGGGCATGGCCTGCCCCAGCAAAACCCCTGGGTAATCCTGCCTCTATCCAGGGGCAAAAGGCACTGAAGATCCTCTGAAATGACCTTCCTGTTATTTCAAATGCATAAAAATAGATTAGTCATTTAGCAATTTAGGTAAACAGCTCATTATAAAAAATCATTAGGGAATAAGCCTTCATGATTTCATTTCTTGATCGTTTCCTGTCTAAATAAATAAACATGAACTCAAGTGACACTGATTTCATTACTTTTGTGCACAGATTCTTGAATTATTTCTTTCATACTTTTCTGAATAATTTCATCTCCTCCTTTCTGTCAAAAACATGTTAACAAATATGGCTGGGTAGAGCAAAGTCTTTCAAGGGTAACAAAAGCTGTTGAAAACTTCCATTTAAGATTTAGTTTAGGTAACGATCAATTCTGATTTAAAGAAATGTAGCAAAGTTTGAGGGAATATTTTGTTTTGACAAACTGCACTTTTACGTGACTTTGAGAACACAAACACAAATGGCAGCATCTTACAAGATTCCTAAAATCTGTTGTTAAAGTTCCTTGTTGAACACCGTTCTGCCATCGCTGCAGTCCTGAGCTCTGCAGCACAGCCCTACATGAGCTCTGCAGCAGAAGGACACCTCTGACACTGCCAAATCCTGCTAATTCCAGGAGAACACAGTGCCTGCTGCTTGTCCATGGCTGCACACAGGACACCCCAGGCTCTCCTGTGCCAGCCCAGGCTCAGCCATCAGCTGCTGCAGTGAGCTCTAACCAGCGCTCTGACTCCTCCCTACTCAAACAACTTCTATTCCTCCTCTGGCAGCTCCAGAAACAGAAGAATGGCAGTTCAACACGACGGGAAGGACAGCACTGGAGACATTCTCAGATGTACCTCCCTACATCCTGCTTAGAGAACCTGACAAACTCTCAGTGACTTTCCCAGAAAACCTTAGCAGTCATCCTTCTTTCATCTCACACCTAGGTGCTAACCCCCATACACAACTCCCAGAGCTTTCTGGTCACACACTGCAGCTCGTGAGGCTGTGCTGAGCTCTCAGCACTTCCTGCTGAACACAGATAAAAAGCAGAAACCCTGAGGGAAGTGTTCTGTAGCTCACACCTGTGTCCTCTATGCCTGGCAGAGTGGCATGGGCGTCCCAGCCTGGTGCCAAGGACAGCAGCTGTGAGAGGGAGCCAAGGGCACCACAGCCTGGCTTTAAACCCAGGGAGAGCAGTGGAGGAGAACAGCTATGGACAGCAGGACCACTGCCCTCCTGGAAACTGAGGCTCTCCAAAGGGAGAGAGGCTTCCCAAAATGTCAGGCAGTAACCTTCAGGGCAGGCAGCTGCTCTTCACTCAGATATGTATTGTTTTAGACCTTCCTCAATGACTGACTGCAAATTCTGTTTCTTGCTCTGAAAAAAGGAAACAGCATCTTTTGTTTGCTTGACCCTGAAAGGCAGAGGAAGTTGAAGACTTTATTTATTCAGCCCTAAGACATGGGAACTTACAGAGCATTGTCACTTCCCAAAGAGCTTTTGTTTTTATTTTCCTCCTCAGCCTGTGTGGGTTCTGGTTGCCTTACAGATTTTTCAGAGTTTGCTACCAGCCTGGGACATCTGTGACCTGCTTACACACGGCTGTCAGCTGAAAGGAGGTTCTTTGTAGCTGCATGCAAATAATCCTGCTGCCTGGTGGCAGAAATCGCTCCAGTTTTGATCAAAGAGCCTTTCCACTAGATTTGCTTTCCCCCTTTTTCACTAGAACATGGATTATTTCAGAGTACTTTTGAAGTCTGTTACACCAGTATGACGATGGATGGCAAGAGGGAAAGCTGCTGGAACTGGTCACGAATCAGAAGCTGGCCAACACAGCAGAGCACATGGACTCTGCTGAAGTCACCATTCTGTTCCATTTCTGCCTTTGGGAGATTATTTTGCTGCTGCATTTCATGACAAAAAGCAACCCTTAGGAGAAGAGGGCTCCTTAAGAGCCCAGAAACACAGAGGTTATCAAGGGTCAGGCACACAAGCAGCCATCTCAAAGGCACAATGAAGACACGCCCCTGGATCTATCCAGAATATCTGTGAAACGTTCAAAACTCTCTGTCACGGCTGCGAATTCCAAGAAAATGAGCCCTAGATTGCACCAGGGACTTTCCCATCAGATCTCTCACTTTTGTCTTGGCCTTGGAGCACAGACACCAAGCCTCAGTTTAAAGAGTGAATGATGGAAGGACTTCCACGCATAGGGAACTGTTTGCACAGGGATCCTGAGAAGATAAAAGCTCTTTTTGGTGTTTGTGCTGCTGCCAAGGCCAGCAGTACTGCTGGTGAGCACACACCTGCACAGACACCTAGAGCTGCTCCTAGCAGGAGCAAGCTGTGAGAGCCTCACCCAATCCCAGGAGAACTCCTGAAAGGGATTTCTGGGGCCAGACACGGAGCTGGCCCTGGGGCACTGCCCATCCCACTGCTGTGGGCAGCCCAGAGCAGCCCTGCCAGGCTGGGCACGCTGCACACACAGAGCTTCGTGCTCAGCTGGGGACAGTGGCTCAGCTGTGCTGTTCTCTACAGGTCACTTGGATCCACAGATCCACCTTGTAACCCACTGCAGTTAAATAAATAGAGGGCTAATGGCAGATGGTTACACTTAAACTTCAAGAAAGGCACCGCCTATATGTCAATTTGGAATTGCTGTAATGAGCCAACAACATTCTGAATTACAATAAAAGCAAATTTAGGAATGAAACCTACTGGAGACTTAACTGGTCTCAAGTGCATAGTTAGATTTCTAAAATAATAGCTGCAATCCAGCATAACAAACATGACTTGCTTGAAAACAAAAGGCTGAGTTTAACTGTAGATTGCAGCTCATTTTCATTCCCATGAGAAACTGCAAGATATTTCTTCTTGGAGTAACTTCTCAGGAAGGCACACCAACTGTGCCCCCAAACCCAGTAGAGTGGGACTAAGGCTCCCCAGTTCTGCTTTTCCCCCTGCAGCCCTCCCAGTGCTGAGGTCCTTGGGCAGCATCAGGCAGATTTTCTGTGAGTACTGCACTTGTTCACAGAGCTGGGGCTTTGGCTCTGGGCACAGCCTGGCTGCAGGGACCAGGACAGAGCTGTGCCAGGGGACTGCAGCCTGCAGGGACCAGGACAGAGCTGTGCCAGGGGACTGCAGCCTGCAGGGACCAGGACAGAGCTGTGCCAGGGGACTGCAGCCTGCAGGGACCAGGACAGAGCTGTGCCAGGGGACTGCAGCCTGCAGGGACAGGACAGAGCTGTGCCAGGGGACTGCAGCCTGCAGGGACCAGGACAGAGCTGTGCCAGGGGACTGCAGCCTGCAGGGACGTGGCACAAGGACAGAGGGCTGCCAGAGCAGCTGGGGAGGCAGAAAGGGAAGAGCTGCCAGCAAACATTGACTGTCAACTGGGGGATGGCCCAGCCAGCTTGGAAAGGGGCTATGACCGGGGGGAAGAAGGAAAAGGGACTAAGAGGCAGAGGATTAACATGTACCAATGTATAACAAGTTCCTATACTTAAAAAAAAATTAAACATATTTAACATATGTTACCATATTAAACATACTTAAATAGGCAAATATATTTCTGTGCACCTGCACAGTGAGGATCTGGCTCTATCCTAATGCCCTCTGAGGGGCAAGGCTGATCCTGAGGAGCACATGGCACAGTGTTACAAAGTGATGGCTGTTTTTACTCATTTCCAGCATAGAGCAGCTGAATGCTTGAAAGCAAAGTTTTATCTGGAAAATTAATAACACATTGCTGTTACCTTGTACATCTTCTTTTCAACTTCCATTTTATTGACTGCAACATGTGCACCTGCACATCAATTACAAGACTGTTGGCATTTGCCACCACCTCACAGCACAAGGACTGCCACTTTCCTCCCAGAAAAACCCTTGAGGCTGTAACCTTGACTCTGCTTTGTTCCCTGGTGAAAACTGCCAGGTCAGTCTGGCAGAGCCATGTCAGGAACCACCACACAGAACTCACAGAAGCAAGTGATGAAGTTCTGAACAAACTTCACAACAAAGACCCCTTCACTTGCATTCCTGTCATCTCCTCTGCCAGGGCTGTGGCAGTGAAAAGGAAGAGATTATATAAAAGATTCTATAAAAGATTTCCCTTCTTGCACAGAGATCTGGCTGAGGCACGAGGAAAGAGAAGTTCTTTCACTGAAAGTTTTGCCAGTTTCCCCAAAGGAGACTCGTCCTTTTCCAGCAGCCAACTCTCTGCAGGTGCACAAAGAATTAAGGTGGGCTTAAAAGAAGAGCAGACAGCTGGGGGGAAAGCTCTGCTAACTCCCAGCTGCTTGTGCAGATCATCTCCAGCCCCCACAGAGGCAGAACAGGGTGGAGAAGCAATGTTCTCAAAGGACAGAAATGGGTTCTCCTCCAGGCAGAACGTTTTAGGGAATCTTTTCCTACAGGTTACCAAGAGTCAGATTAGAAAGCAAGCCAAGTTACCTACTGGCTCTTGTGTGTCTTGTAATTTCTCCCCTAACACCTGCCTGGGTGTCCCAGAGGAATCTGTCTTTGATGCTCTTGTTTACTTAATGCTATTCTTGTGTCTCATCTGTTTCCACATCTCTGCCCAAATCCCTGGACATTTTTTTTTTCCCTGGATTATGCTGATGTTCCAAAGAAAAATCCTGAAGAACTGATGAAAATATAATTTCACAATGTTTCATTATTTATGGATAAGATTTGTCACTGGATTCTGATGCATATTTTCCAAGTTATATTTACTCCAACAAATGAAGTTATTGCAAATAAAAACAGGACTCAGTAAAATGTCAAGAAGAAATAATTTGCAATTTAGAAATAGTGTTTGTACTTCAGTGATAAAGTGCCCACTTGTATGTGATAATTCAGGTCAGCCAGAAAAGGATTTTTGTAATAGACATAAAAAGGGGAGTTTCAGGCAGATAAATGCCAAAAATAATTCTGATACTTGTAATAAAAATTCCCCTAGGAGAGCTGTACAGATTATCACACTGGGCTGAACTGCATGGGAAAGTGCAATTATCAAAATGCCAAAAGCCTGAACGGATTCTTTTTTTCTTAGTTTATGGAAATCCACATCAGCAGATAATGTTTTGGGCATGCTGGGATTTAACAATAACACTTGGGTTTATGATTCACATGTACTGTAAAACACAGATGTTTTAAAAAAGCATTATGTGCACAGTTGTTCAGAAAGTAAAGTTTACACTGCTGCAGGGTTCTCAATGCATCTGGTGAGTGTGGCAGTGACCCTGTGTCCCTAACATGTCCCAGCTTGGCAATTCCTCACCATCTGAATTCATGATAGGTTTGTGCAAGTCATGTCCCGTCTCTCAGGTGGGACTGAAATGCTGACCCAGAACATTTCTGTGCACTAATAAAGCAGAAATCTGCCCCAGTGCAAAGCTGTTTTCTCTGCTGTCCTGCAGCACGGTAAGGTGATGATTATTAGTCCTGAGCAGGCAGTGCTGAGAGGTCCCACTCACACTGAGGGTTGTGTAACAGCGTGCTAAACAGCTGAGGAGGGCCAGGGAAGGCAGTCAGCATCCTAACAAACCAGCAAGGCCAAGGAATTTGCCCTGCTAAGCAGGCGTGGGAGGAACCCAAACGAGGAGAGGAGGACAGTCTCCATGGGCTCTGTGAGCCACCAAGTCAGAGAAGTTAAATCCCATCCATGTAACCCTTGATCAGCTGGGCACAAATCCCCAGCCCTGGATGGCACCCTCCCTGTCCCTGAAGGAGCCAGACTGCTCCTGGCCAAGTCCCCCCATCCTCACGGTCTGGGTGACCAAGCACAGGGGATTTGCTGGAACTCCAGCCCCAACAGGGACCCTGGCAGCCAAACCCCACTCATGATCAGCTTGACTTCTTTTGCAAAGCTCTAATGACAGACATTTGGCCCCAGTTTGCTCTTCATGTACGAGTCAGGCACATCTCTTTGAAACTGTTCTCGTATCGTTCCCGTTCTCCCTTTGCACTCACCATTGATGTTTACAGCTGGCAGCACTATAGACATCTTTGGTCTCCTGGTCTTGTTATGTGTGGTGGCTGGGAGTAACAGGTGGTCCTGGAAAAGAGCAGAGAAGATGTGTTAAATCTGCTCTCAAAGTAGAGAGCTGGGGAAATGCCTTTCCATCCTCTCTTACTGGCATTCCACACTGCACTGTTTACAACAGCTCAGAAAATTCACATTGTTGAGGGAGTCTTCCACAAGTCGTGGCAATTGCTCATGCTGTGTAACCAAGAAGAAATTCCTGTTGCATGCAGCAGAATATGAAAAAGCCTTGATCATGTGCAAAGGGATGGAAACTACTATTAAGCCCTCATTCAACAGAGTGCTTATGTATATGATTAAAGCAATTTAACTTGACTTCAATGATATTTAAACATGTGGTTTAAAGGACCTTGCTGAATGGAAGCCTTTACTTGAGCAGCTGTTTACATGTGATCCTGCTGTCCCTGTGCAGCTCCACACCACGTGCCTGCTGCAGCAGGCTGTGCTGCTCAGAGCTGGGCTGGGGTGTGAAACACCAGCTCTGCAGTGCCCAAAGTGCCTGCCCTGGCTCTGCCAGAGGAAGCTGGAAACGCTCAGGACACAGCCCTGGCCTGCCAGGAGAAACCAGCCTTTCCTCAGGGTTCTGCTGCTCTACTTGCAGCCAGGAAAAATACGGTTCCTCCCCTATCAACAGAACTTAAAAGCTCTGGTCCAGGCATCTCCCATATTATTAGGCCAGTTTGATGCTCTCCTTTCATGCTTCCCCATGCTTTTCCCATACAAACATCTCATACTTTTGGGCAAGGTTATCTTTTTGGCAAACTGAATTAGACTTCCTTCAGGATACATTAATTTATTATTAATGTCAGGGAAACTGTAATTTTGCCATTTTAAAATATAAATGCTACAGTGTTATATGTAATATTTGGGGAACTGAGTTACACACAAAGTTAGGTGATAAATATATCAAGATATTCTGGAGATACATTGCAGAAATATCACTTTCTTTCTCTTTTTTTTCCCATGAAAATTTTTTCCCCCCAAAACACCAAATGACTGACCATGAGAAGAAAACATTACTTAAATAAATGTCTGCAAAAACCATCTGGGTACCAAAATTATAAAACCACTCTGGTATAATTCTCAGATCACATATGTAATTCCCATTTCACTTTTGAACCGCTTAAGATTAAGGCAGCATTCACTAAGACAATGAACCTTACATAAAAACTGTTCTTGAAACCCAATGTTCCCAAAGGAACAGCCCCAAGATAAGATGTCCATTAAATTACCTTCTGTAACAATGCCCTTGCCATGGTTTGATGACTATTTTTAGCAGAGCTTAAAAAATGCTGGTACTGTTTGGTTTTTTTCCTTTTTCAATGTTTCTGCAAGTCCATCATTACCCACCAAACCACAGGTACTGCACACATCACCACCTGAGAGTCTTTAACAAGTAGCAACTGCTTTTTGCTAACCTGTCTGCAGCCTGGTGCAGTAATTCATGCTGCCTTACAATGGCACCTCTATTTACTGAATGGATAAATTGTATTAAGAGCTACTTCACAGTTGCATTCAAAGGTGCTTTGGAGCTGCTGCACAACCTCCCAGTGATTCAACACCAGCTCTGGAGAAAACAGACAAACAAAAAGCTCTAAAGCCAGACTCCAGCAGGAGCTGATGTGCAAGATGCACACATTGTCTGGAAGCTGCCACCTACAAAGAGACATTTTGTAAATCTGCAACTGGTGAGGTTTATCCATCTCTCTAATCACCTTTATCTTCCATATGCACTGTGGCAGTCAGTGCAAACTTGCAAAGTTCCCCATATTCACTGAAGTCAAAGGCTATGCTGTAGGATATCAGATGTTCTGACCACACTTAGCCACCCACAACATTCTCAAGCCCAAATGTCTTCAAGCAGTCCAAACCTTTTATTTGAAAGCAATACATAATGAATTCTAATTAATACAGAAATGAGTGCACAGATTAGTGATTTGGAAGATACTGGACATTCAGCAGCACTGTTTGAATGTGTTTCTAAAATGTCCTGTGCCTTTCTGAAGGATGCTGAATTGCATCCCAGAGGTGGCTGACACTATCACTCACCCCTCATTTTAAACAGTAGACAAAAAAACCACCTAAATTAAAACACTGCTTGTGATATTAACACATGGTATAAAAATGAAAGTGAATAAAAGCAAATTTTGCAAGTCAGCATCTGGCTCAGGAGTGTCAAGCAGAGGCAGAATAAATCAGAACTATTACCCAACAACAGATGGCTTTGGCTTGCAGCAGGAGCTGCACTGAGATGACAGTTTAAACAGACAGAGCAGACCTGAGACTGCTGGCAGAATGACTGGAAAAATATCAGCCTGGAAAGAATATTCCAGATGAGACCCTTGCTTCAGCACTCTCATCTTGCTTTTGATCATCTCTGCAGCTCTGTGATGCTGAGGCCAGATGACACAGACAGATAAATATAGACACAGATACTAAAATTCCAGCCACGAACACGTTACCTTAATTTAATAACTCCCAACAACACATGGAACTGCAAGAAGGATTCTGAGGTTTCTTGCCTATCAGATCAGCGTTATCAGGGCTCTAGCAGGGATAAAGCTTTAGAGCCTCACAGATCTCTAACCCTACAGCCAAATGGCAATGGAAATCCTGTTCCACTGTGCTAGAATATTCCAAAAGTCCTGCTTTTCCTGCAGCTTCAGCCTCAGTCTCATGACATGTGGTTTGGTACTCAAAGTCCTTCCTAGCTAGATGCATGAAAATATGGAGACATTTTAGCTTTCATTTTCATTTTTTCATTAAAAAACTGGTTTTAATTCTCATCGTTTTAAGGACATAAACAAAACATCATTGCATACCACGAGGTTTCAATAAACAGAGAAAAAAAAATGCTGGGCATGGGTCTTTTTTATTTCATTTTGTTAAACTATCATCACTTCTTGGCTTTTAAATAACAGAACTGGCAATATTGCTCGTTTTGGCTGTGGGAATGCGTATCCCACCAGCCCCAGGGAGCACCTCCTCCATTCCTGCCTCACCCCAGGACACAAAGCCAGGAGCTAATCCTGGAGGACAATATTGCAGGGGATGTTTGGGGGAGAGAGAGGTGCAGGTGCTGGAGGGGAGCCCCGTGACACGGGACACAAAGGAACGCGTTTCCAGCCCCGCAAGGCTCTGCACTCCCAGCAGGAGCTGTCTTTCCTCCTGTCCCAGGGGCTCCTATCTGTCAAATCAATTCCCCCACATTTTTCTTACCTTCTTAGTTGTTGTGCTTAGGTATGGATAAGCATTTTTCAAAAGGCTTTTCCGAGGTCTTAATTAAGGACGCTTGATTGGGATGTGCTTTGTTGGGCACATTTACACATGTGCCCGTGGGAGCAGCGCTGGCCGTGCTGCTGCAGGGTGGGCTGAGCCCCTGACCCTTCCCAGAGGCACAGATGTGATCCATGTGGGAGCCAGGGCTCCAGGAACACGGCCCCCGGCCCCCTGCCCACAGAGACTCTGTCCCAACCATCCCTGCTCTTCCTCAAGAGATCCATCCCCGACAAAGCAAGGACAACCTTCCGCGAAAACAAGTGACGTTTGTTGCTTCACGGCAATAAACGCTCCGAGGAGACTGGATTAAAATACCAAAGGAAAACTTTCATGTGCCTTTCTGGTAATTTGCCTTGATGAGGAGATTTGATCTTTAGCATTGCCTTGGAGACCAGCTCTGTGCTAGAACATTGCAACCAACAAATGAAAACTGCCCGAGCAGAGGGGGCAACAGGAGCCAGGCGTGCCAAAGGGCACTCGCTCCAGCGGCTTCCCAAGGCTTCTGACAGCAAACAAACATTGTGGCTGGGCATTTTTTCATCTCTGTTTATGACTAAGAAGTCTCCCAGGGAATTGTGTGCCTCAACCTCTTCCAGCCTGAATCTCCCCGCTGTGTTCCAGGACCGCGTTCCAGCCGCTGCCGAGCCAGGCTGAGGAGCTCCCCACATCCCAGGGATCCCTTTCTCTTTAATGCCACAACTTCTGCCAGTGTCCAACACCTCCAGACAGCTTAAATCCTCACCTGTGCACTGGCTGGCCACACCTAGTGAGTGATCTCAAGATGAAGCAGATAGAGAACAAGTGGTTTTTTGATCATACAAAAATTGTGCATCAAATCCATGCACTTTCTACCCCATTTTTTCTGAACATCTTCAGGGATTCCAAGTCTGACACGACACTGGACCTTCTTTACAGGTATGCTTTTGACAATACAGAGAATGTGCAACACAAATGTGCTCTCCCAGGCCCAAAATACTGCATTGCCACTTCAGAGACTGGTTCAGACTACAAACACTCCAAGGAGCTAGACTTCTTAAAGCCCTGGGTTGACAGAGCCCCTGAGCCAGCTTTTCTCCCCCACAAACCACAGATTTGACACTTTTAAAAAAACTTCAGGATCATTGTTTCAGGCTTTTTGCTGTTGCCAGAGATGTGATGTGTCTGTCCTGCTCTCTCACAGAGGTTCTGAGCAGCATCCCAGCCTTTGGCACACAACTCCTGGCCAGGAAATGGTACCTGAGAACTTCATTTTTGGGAATCCAGGGCTGGATTTCAGCAGCTCTCTGAGTACAAAAGGAGGCTGTTCCCAGGGCACAGAACTCACCAATGCACTCAGAGCCAAGGGACTGATGCTCTTCCACCCCAGCAGCTCCCAGCACTGCAGAGCACAGAGCACAGATCAGGGTGTAAATGGGAATTTGGCATTTCTGGCTTCCTCTGCCAGTTCAAAAGGGACATGTATGAAAGTTTACAAATTTGTAGAGGAAATGGCTGCATCATTTCATTATTGATTCATCTGGGGGATGGCAACCACACGGTGCCCTGAGGTTCCAGCACACTGGATGCAGCACTGGTCCATCAGGAAATGCTTCCTGAGCACTGCCTTTGCCACCAGTGGATGTTAAACAGGGCAGAAACGCAGAGGGGAGGGCGCCTCTGGAAACGTTTCTGACCCTTGTATCTGAAAAGCACGGGGATGGGTTTGAGAAGAGAAAAAAGAGAGAGGAAACCAGTTTTAGCCTCTACACAAACTGTGACTCATTGCCACTGCTCTTGCTCATCACACCAGGAACTTAGTAAAGCTGACTTGTTTTTAAAGATGATGTGTTGAGATTTTTCTGTGGTTGGTTTCTGAGGATTTTTTCAAAGGTAGACCTTAGAAATCCAAGGAGATTTACTCACCTCCTCATGGATCCTTACAGGGAATGAGGAGTATGGGAGCAGGTGAAAAATGGGATAATGACTGCAAGGAAGCCACAGAAAACCCACAACAGAATTTCACAAGGTACCAGCAGCCCACCCTCAGAGCACTTTACCACTTTAACAACACCATTTAACTTAATTAGAAATTGTACCAGTTCTACCTATGCTAACCTCATGTTAGCCAGCACACACTAACACAGCTTGAGCTTGCAGCACGCTTCAAGAGTTTGTAATTGAGAATTGAACCCCTAATCACAGCATCTAATTACTTTTCTAGGTTTTGAGCCCATTTTGAGGGTTGGGAAGAAGATTGTCCCAGAACAAGAAAGCTTCAAAAAGCAGTGGGAATAGGTTTTTTTTCTGCTTTCATTTTTGCCAGAATTGCTCCTTTTTACCCCAGTGCTGTTTCAATCCCAGTGTTTCTGTGCACAGGTGGTTTTTACAGCCTGTACTTTGCACTTTGCAGTGATGGAATGAAGTGATGAGATATGATTTTTATTTAAGTGTTTTACCAGAAATAGCTCCATCCCACAGTCAATGAATGTCCTCCTCTAGTGTAAGATTACACCTTTCTGCCATTCCCAGACAAATTTTCATAAATAAAGCCTAACTGCACTTTGGAACAGCTTCTAGTCGCAGTCCCTGCAGAAGAAGGAGCTGCTATCCAGTTTAGTTCCCACATGAGAGACCTTTTAATGAAGAAGTCTTTAGTGCCTTTTATTGTAAATTGTGCTACTGCCAGATGTGATATGGCGTGGACTCCAAACCCTGCTGACTGGAAAGCACCTCAGTGTGAGCCAGGGAGCCCTGTGAGAATCCCAGAGACCTCAGAGGAACGGGAAATTCACCCTGACACGAGCTTCCTTCCAGGGGTTCTCCCTCCCTCCAGCACTGCTGCCTGCCCACGAGCAGGGCTCAGCTCCCAGAGCTCTGTCTGAAGGACAACCAGCAGCAGAGGATCTCTGCTGATTAAAAACCAGAGGTTATGGAGACTGCAAAGGGTGGCAGAGAGCTGCTGGGAGCTGTGTCCCCTGCGGTTCACAAACGTGCACAGAAGGCAGCTGGAAAGCAGTGCCACAGAAAGGTGAAAAATGTTGACACACTGCTCAGTTTTTCCATTCTCATGGTTTAAAATCCCTTTGTTCAACGTACAGGGCCGAAGAGGAGGAGTTATGCCTTAAAAGAACAGTGAGATATGCTGGTTCCAGGTTCTGCAGACTGTACCCAGCGGGGCTCTGAGAAGGCACCACGTGCCCCTCCAGGGAGTGGAATATGAGCACGCTTCCAAAGAGAGCTCAGTAACCTCTGTCCTACTGAAACATCTATCTTCACCCTGTTAAACTGACACCAGCTCCTCTCAAGCTCCCTGTCCCTCTGCAAACCCCTCATTCTGGAATTACCCAGGACCAACCACCTCATTTCAATCCAAGCTATTTCAGTCTCATTTTTGACTGGCAAGACACCCAAAATAAGAGGCACCAAATGCCATTATCCTTGCCCTGTGGATAAGGAATGCCCCAGGAAATCAGTCTGCAGAAGCCTGAATGGGGCACACCAATGCCAGCCCAACTGCAAGGGAGAACGAGGTGAAGGAACCCCATCTGGACTTTATTTCTCTCATAAATGTATTTTTCCTTGTAGTTTTGTTCTTTTTGATTTGAATAGGAAGGAAAAAGGCTGTGTGAATGTGGAGGGCACAGGACAGAGACTGGACAGAAATCCTGCCAGTTAAACTTGTCTGCAGAACTTCTCTGCAGGCCCAACAGTAAAGAACAATGCATGCATTTGCTATGATGTAATTTTGGTTTGGCAGCAGATTAAAAAAAAATTCCTAAGCACAAAGTAAGAGGATGTGAGGGACAGAATTCTATGTTTAAATGAACAGTTTTGGTTAAAGTCATATAGGAACGCTCTAAAGGACTTGAAAATGCTTTGATAATTTGTGTGTGTGTTATTTGTGGAAATTATCTGAGTCTCTAAACAAACTGGAAAAGGTATGTCTAGCTGACTTGGTTCTGTGCCTCTGTGAAGGAAAAAGAATCCCAGCTTGTACTGGTGGAAAAGTTTCTCCATCATGTTTGATAAGGATCAGGTTTTCTTCTAAAGGCTCTCTCAGTCTAACCAGCATCACAAAATTAAAAATGTTTGTTTTGAATTATTTGAAAATGATGTTTCTCTGCCATTTTCTGTCCTTCCCAGGGGCTACAGAAGCACAGAAATGCAGTTCATCTGTAACTCCCAGCTGAGTCTGTCAACTGTCTTTGCAGATTTTACAAAGCTGTAAGACCCAAAAGGAATTAACTGTTTTATTACTATTACCCATAAAAAGAAATACCCCTCCTTCTATAACTCACTGCAGCAGAGCTCTGCTTTTGCATCGCATCTGCAGGCTATTAGTTTTGCAACTGCAATCTGTAATTGCAAAAACATGTAATTTAGGTAGGGCATGTGAATCCAGTCCAGTAAAACCAGAAAGGATACAATCCAGATTCTTTGCTTCTCTCACAAAACATTAACCCCAAGTTTCTATAGTTGTCAGCACGACCTCAGGTCCTCTACACAAGACAAATCCTGGATTCCCAGAGTTACTGCTCAGCTGGAGACTGCCCCAAAGAGCAGCCAGACCCCAAGTGCAGAGGGGAATGCTCTACTGCCCCTTTTTGTGCTGCTGTGCCTTTCTCAGCCCAGCCTGAGCAGCACAGAGCTCTCCAGTGTGAGCCAGCACAAAAGCTCTGCTGCTGCATGGCCACGCTCCTTGCAGCCAGGGCCATCGCCTCCACCAGCTCAAAGCCAAACAGAAACCGTGCCAGGCTTCCTCCAAAGGCTCAACACAGATCCAAATCCATTTGCTAATACAGCTGTCCTCTGCTCTCTCCTCCAGCTGACTTCAAAGGACAGGCAAGTACTGGAGCACTTTGATCTCGCCTTGTGCTGAGATCTCCATCCTGAGAGCTTTCCAGAGCCCCCCTGGCAGTGCCACAGCCAGTCCTGCCAGCCACAGCCTTCCTCCACACAGGAGAATGCACCACAGGGCTCCTCCAAGCACCAATTCCAACACCCAGAACCACCTGGGCTCAAATTCACAAGTCTGTCAAGGTCATACTTCCACCTTACCTTTTCCCTGACTTTTTCTCATGAAAAGACTGTATGAGAAAGCTGCTGATAGCAATCAGGGTTACAAAGACATCAAAGACAGCAATCAGGGTTAAATGCACATGAGAAGTGTTCAGGAACAGCTACACTAATCCAAGAAAGGTCACGCAGCCTCTTCTGGCAGAACAAGTTCATTTCCAAGCAGGAGAAAGGATGAATTCTTACAGAGCAAAAATGCCCACACATGCAGGCAGCTGGGGATTCAAGAGAACTTTAAAATCCTAACCAGAAACAACTGCTAAGCAGAGTCAAAACTTCAGTCTTTTTTAAATCAAGGCAATTAATTTGATCACAGCGTGTTCAGTCCTACAACACACATGGCACAAGAGCCAGCTCTGATCTGAAATTGCTGTCTCCTTGCCTTCTGCAGCGACAGAAAGAATTGAAACCTCCCATTGAAGCCCCACACTATGTAAGAGCTGCAAAACAAGCAGCACATCACCTGCAGCTGTCAATGCAGCAGACTGAGCATCTCTGACGGCTCAGCCACGGAAGCTGACACAGTCAGAACTTGGACACAAGACACAGGATTCAATCTGAAGGGCAACTTCTATTAAGTAGATCCAAACATTTTCCCGTGCAAAAAAAAATTCTATATATTACTGGTGCACAGGTGGATATACATTTAAAGCAAAAACACATTTGGGTAAAAATAATACTAGACTGCAAAACTTCATTTTACAGCTGCTAATTATCCTAAAAAGTGTGCACAATAGGTGCAACAGGACCCAACTGTTCATCAGCCCAAAAACTGAGCACTCACAGATGCATTCTTGAGTTCAACACCTGGCATTTATCTTAAAATTTGTTTTAGTGTCTGCAAAGAGAGCATACATGTCCTCTGCAGCCAGGGTATCAGGTACTGGATTCAGACCTGGTTTGAGGGAATAAAATGACAACTGCAGCTTACATCTCACAGCCATTGTGACTTTCTCCCTTTCCTGGTCCATCCACTGATCCGTGGTTGTTAACTTGCTGGGAATATATTCACTGGGAGGGGTAAACAAACAAATTCAAAGCAAGGCTAACGACAAGAGAGAATGAAGTAAGTCTAAATTAAACTCAGGGTGCTCCTCTCTCTCTCCTCTCCCTGCCGGAACAGCCCCAGCTTGGTGCTGCTTTGCCCTTGGGTGCCTGTCCTGGGTTCAGCTGGGAGGGAGTTATTTTTCTTCTTAGCAGCGCCTGTTTTGAATTTATGTTGCTAACACACCGATTTTTTGGCTGCTGCTGAGTAGAGCTTACCCCAAATCAAGGACTTGTGGCTCTCCCATGCTCTGGCAGTGAGCAGGTGCACTGCTGGGAGCCTGGAGAGCTGACCCAAACTGGACAGAGGGATATCCCACAGCACACAGTGCTGTGTCCAGTACACAAACTGGGGAGAACTGGCCAGGACTGCTTCTTGGGACAGGTTGGGCATCAGGCAGCAGGTGGTGAGAAACATTGAACTGTTTTTATTTTCCAAGGAGTACTTTTTTCCCCCCACTGGTGGGGAGACAGGGCATGAACAAGTGTCTGCATGGTTCTTATTTGCTGGATGGGGTTAAGCCACGGTGCTGCCCAAGAGCAGACAGTGGCAGCTTGATTCACATCTGCAGCCAGGGAGCTGCTGCCTCTGAGAGCACAGCAGATGTACAGGAAATCAGCAACAAATCTTTCCTAATTGTGGAAGTTTGCATCAGTTACACAGAAATACATCAGAGGACTGGAAAGTCTGGGTTAGAAATGTTTGTTATCCCTCAAATTCTTGGAAACAGCAACTGACCGTGGGTTATGAGTCTGGGGATCTCCTCCTCCTCCATCCTTCAGCCTCACATGCTCAGGGTACCTGAATGTCTCTCCACACCTCTATGAAGTTCACTCCACTGAGACGCAGTAATCACCCCCCAAGCAGCAGCAAGAAGTTGTATTTTAGGTCACCCTGATGATGGCCACAGGCAGAAAGCTGCTTTATAAACTGAGGCAGTACTTTTAGTGAACTTTGATCTGTTTTTAAAAACACAGGTCTCATTTGCACTGTCAGTACCTGCTGGGCAAAGTGGCTTTGAAAGCACCTTTCGTGGAACCTCAAGAATTGAGTGCTCTTTCCTCTCTACCCATCTGACATCTTCTCTCCTCTGATTTCACTCCTGAAAGCAGTTTCTCCCTCCTTCCAAACCATGCCAAAGTATTCTCTTATGCAGGGAATACCTTTATATAAATCCAATCAATGCAAATGGCACTGCCAAACCCCCAGGGATAGAGCAATATGGGACACAAGGGATAACACAGAAATGAACTTCTCAGTGGGCTGCAGCTTTGCCTGAATCCCCCAGCTTCACCCAGAGCTCTGCAATGAGCTCAGCTCAGAGCTGGGAGGGTCTCTGCCCATGCTGGACAGTGGTCTGGCACACCCAGGCCATGGTGGGGCTCCAAAGCCAAGCTGCCTTCTGTTCCCCTCAAAACACTGGTGCAGACAGCGAGGTTTCAATATCAGGATGCAGTGGGCTGAATCCAAATTTGATGGCAGCATTTTAAGCTGTGCAATGTGTATTGCATTACAGCTGCTGGTTGGAAAGATGTTTCTCATTCTGCAGATCCTGGGACATCTGTATGGCTAAGGATTCATCAGCTATTAATAGCTCCTTCTAATTAAAGAGGTATTCAATATAATAATGTTGAAGAAGTTATTGCCTCTGTTAGTAATAATACTCACCAAATCTCAATTAATGCAAAACCAGCACACCCAGTTAAGAGAGTATGAAGTTCTCTTTCTTTTTTTTTGCCTATTGGTTTGTATTTAGCACAGCCCAATGAGCTTCATTTTTTCATATTTGTAGCTAAGATTCACTTCTAAATCTCAGTTCTGAGTCCAGATCTTTTGCTAACTGTCTGCTCTGTTTGAATTTCTTGCTGAGGAAGACATAAATCAGTTTTTAGAAAGAGAGATCATTTTGTAAGGGAAAAAGGACTATAAAAACTTAGCATTTTCCCCTAAAAAGAACCTCTCAAACCAAAACAAGAAAACAGTCTGATGGAAAATGGTCTTAAAAGCATATATAAGCTACATGATTAACTCATACCTGGAAGTGAAGAGGATGCCTGACATTGAGATTCTTCTTTAATCATCCCCAAGCTACCTCAAGTGCACTCCAGAATGTCTGGGCACAGCCTGAGCAATCTGATCCCCATGACCACCTAAAGCAGGAGGTTCCTTCTCCTTCCCTGCCAATTGTCAGACTCTCCTGAAAGTCTGAACTGCTCAGGCTGTTTTCCCACCAAGACAGTAAAAGACAATAAAATGGCCCAAAGAGGGACCTGAGTACTCACAGCCAAGGAACTGGCATGAACACCAGGAACCCTCCTTTCTGGTGCTGATAAACCATGTCAATGACTCACTGGTCTTTACCCCTGAAAAGTGCTGGGATCTGCTCATGGAGCTGGGGAAGAAAAGAAATCACCCACTTTTGAACAGTGTGAGCACTGCAGTGCTGTACCAGCCATCACACAGGCCACCTGCACTTGTCCACGGTACAGCTGGTAGAAAACAGCAGTTTCTAGAGAAAGAAAAAGCTTTCTCTCGTGACAATAGTTTACTTGGATCCTGCTCTGAAGCCTGAGAATGGATAAAGAGAGGTGGAAACTGTAAACAAGCTCCTTGTCCATCTCCTGATGTGCATGAGAGCAGCTGCCTGTCTGCCACAGCAACTGAATTAGCGAGATCACAGGCACCAGACTGGATAAAAGAGAGGGAAAGGTCACTTTGGGAAGACAAAAACCTGGAGATGCTTGCTTGCACGCCACTCAGAAGACATCAGGCTGTGGCTGTCAGCCTGGGCCCATCTCCTCCTGCAGAGTAATATGTTTTATTCTATCAGTACTTGCCAGCCCTCCACCACATTCAGAACGTAACAGCTCGAGCAAATAAAAGCCTTTCATCTCCCCACTCAGACTGAGATTAATTTTTTCCAGCTTTAGCCGTCTCACAGAGTTGTCTGGGCTCCTTTTAAAACCTGCAGAGGGAAAGGCACCTCTGGAAGGAAATCCAGTCCATGCAATGGTAGGTGTTTGGGATAGGTGGGGGAAATTGAGAAGAGCTTTTCTGACCCCAGGTAGCAGAGAAGGAGCCTTGAGTGCTGTTTGAGAACTTGTGGTGCCTGGTAGTCCGTAAAGTAGCAGCAGCAACCTGTGAAGTGATTTCAGAAAGAAAGCCAGATGCGAAGAAGTTAAGGAAGAAAAACAGAAGTATGAGAAGAACACTGCAAATTAAGCAAATCTAAGACCTCAGCAGTGCAATTCTCACTTGGCATGTGCCAGAATCATCCAGAACTACAGCAAAGGCTTTTTGTTCTAATTAGGTACATTTTGCTCGTGGAACAAAAAGTCTCAAGTTAACCTCAACGTTTTCCACAAACATCCTGCAAAGCATGATGCAACCATATCAGAGAACCACAGAAGCTCTGCTTCCATAAATGTGGGCTTCAGAAATGAAATGCCCCATTGATAACGTTTCACCAAGCCACTGGAGCTTTCAGCTTTTTTATTTCAAAATACAGGGCACTTTCAGGTCAAAGAAAGCTCTAGAAATCTAACCACAGAATAAAGATGTGAGGAATGATGCATGAAAGGTTTTAGAGGAGCACAAAAATCAGTGTTCTCTTAGGCACTGAGGGTACAAATACTATGGCAAAGTAACTGATTTCACTACATAGCATCAGTTGCACGGGCACATTTTTAATCACCTGAATTATGCTTCCATATGAACCCTCCCCTCTTCTCTTACTACTCTACTGGTTTTAATTCTACACAAAACAACTGAACATCTTGGACTCACCTCAATTTCTGCAGAATATCAGAGGTCCTGAGCACCCTGAAGGCACCAATCCAAATCTTCTCTTCTAGCTGGAAGGCCACTCAGCTTGCCATTAACCAGTTAATGTGTAGGCACTACTCCCTCCATTACCTCAACTCAGCGACAGAAATATCTTATCAGGCTCTTGATGTGCAGGAGAGCAAGAGCCTGGGGCTACTTCCCGCTGCTGGATGTGCTCCCTGTCACCTCCATTCCCTCCTGCCCTGGCCAAGGCAGGGTGAGCTCCAGGCAGTCCCGAGCTGCAGAGAGCTTCCCCTGTGCTCTGATCAGCACACATCTGTCTGTAACCACACCAGGAGCTCACACAGCCCTGGAACACCTGTGTGCTGCCAGGGAAACACCAGGAGCTCACACAGCCCTGGAACACCTGTGTGCTGCCAGGGAAACACCAGGAGCTCACACAGCCCTGGAACATCTGTGTGCTGCCAGGGAAACACCAGGGGCACACACAGCCCTGGAACTCCTGTGTGCTGCCAGGGAAACACCAGGGGCACACACAGCCCTGGAACTCCTGTGTGCTGCCAGGGAAACACCAGGGGCACACACAGCCCTGGAACATCTGTGTGCTGCCAGGGAAACACCAGGGGCACACACAGCCCTGGAACTCCTGTGTGCTGCCAGGGAAACACCGGGGGCACACACAGCCCTGGAACTCCTGTGTGCTGCCAGGGAAACACCAGGGGCACACACAGCCCTGGAACACCTGTGTAGTGCCAGGGAAACACACACCAGGAGCTCACACAGCCCTGGAACTCCTGTGTAGTGCCAGGGAAACACACACAGCCCTGGAACTCCTGTGTGCTGCCAGGGAAACACCAGGGGCACACACAGCCCTGGAACTCCTGTGTAGTGCCAGGGAAACACACACCAGGGGCACACACAGCCCTGGAACTCCTGTGTAGTGCCAGGGAAACACCAGGGGCACAGCAGCACATCCTCTGCTGGGCCAGACCCACCTGTAAGCTCCTACAGCCCCAGGCAGCTGCAGCAAGGCTTTGCTGGGGCATTTGCAAACACAAAGGGCTCTGTGAGCAGCTAGAGGTGATCTGTAACACAACTGGACAGAATGTGCCCCAGCTGAGGTGCAGGGCTCTGGTTTCCTTCTTCCAAGCCACACCAGTCTTGTTCTAAGATGCCTGTTTCCTAGGAGAATCAGGGTACTGGAAGTGACTTTCATAAGCAAACAGGTAAATTCTCCAATCAACCATGAAGATGTGGAGAGACTGAGTCCTAAGGGTGTCAGATCTGATTCAGTGAAGAGGTTCTACTCTGCTGGACAGTGCTGGTTAGAATTTCCAGGAGAGCAGAGGAGGGATGGGGTGCTGTAGGGGATTAAATGGTCATGATTTGAGAATTTACAGGGTGTCAGGCTCTCCCCTCTAGCCTCTGCTGTGCTCTTTCAGGCACATGTGTGCATGACAATGAGACTGAGGGACACAGCTGCTTTTTACACACATTTCTTACATCCTTTTGCCAAGTTCCATGCTGTGGGCAATATCCTCCTCCTGGACTGCCATACCCAGGCAACACCAACCAACTCTACCCTGAAATGGAAACACCCTGTCACGACACTGCTGCTTACCCAGCTGGCCTCACACCCTTTTTTCAGCATCTGTGGTACCACACCTGTGTTTAGCCTAAAGTTTCTTTCTGGTTGTGTAAATGTAATCCTTTACACTTTCTCTTATTCTCCTAGAGCTGCAATTACCTGATTTCACCAAAATTTTACACCAAGCAAACTGCTGCATCTGCTGCTTTTCTCCAAATGACAGCATGTTTATGTCTTGTTTCCCTTTTGCACGTGTTTCTCTAGGTTGGCACTTTGGAAACAGAGCTTGAGCAGTGAGGAAATTTCATGCCTGGATTCTGTGCAGCACCTCTGCTGCCTGCTGGAGAGTTAAGGCTCACAGTAAGCTGCTTAGCAAATGCCAAACACGGTCCAGCAAAAGCAAAGAGAAACCCACAGTGTAATTTCCCTGATGGTAAGGAGATGCCCTTCTGGAGAGGCTGGTCCCAAATTACCTGAGACAGCAAAATGGTTTCATTTCAGCCACCTTTTCCAGCCTGACCTGCCCACTGATAACCTGCTGAGTTCCTGATGAAAAACTGCAGGTCCCAGTGCTCAGGGTTGTTCTTGGAGAGGAGAGGAGCTCCACACTGCTTTCCTAGAAAGGAGGCTAAACAAGGGCCTCCCAGATGCTAACAAGTGACTCAACCTAAGAATCTCCACAGCTTGGGAATGTGCACTGCTGGAGTCCCAGAGAGCACTGCTTACACAGGAGCCTGGCAGGACTCGGATCCTGAGGCCTGGGCACCTTCTCACACAGCACAACCTCTCTGAGCACAGCTCAGCCCACTTTCTCATACTGGATATAACCTCTTTGAGGCAGCTGACACTTCCAGCCTTGTTTTGGACAGTCACAAAACCAAGGAACAACAACAATCTCTTGTGCAGTGCTCGGTGGCCTTTGCCCAGCAGCTCCAGGGGCCGTGGCATGGAGCAGGCAGCTCCTGTCCTCTGCATCCTCCTGGGGCAACACTGCTGAGCTGTGCCCCCCTGCACAGCTCTGCCTCCTCTCCATCAAAGGCACTTCCAAGTGCCAGAACTATTCACAGGCACATTTGAACATTTGCAATCAAAACACCAAAAGGATTTCCTGAGCAGTGCTTTCCAGCGTGGAGGATCTCTCAGCTTAGCCCACGGCATTCCAAACCCTGAATCACCAACTCAAAGCAGTCTCTATCAGATGGGCTGGCAAAACTTGAGTGCATCCAACTGCAGGGTGAGGAGCAAACCATGCCAGGCACCAGGCAAAACGAGCTCTTCTCACCACCATCCCAGCAGATAGACCACAAGCAACTAGGACACCCAGAAGTTGAAAACAAGTTTTATGTTCCACCTTCAAGCAGTTTCGAAGCCAGTTTAAAGATAAAAATGTGCAGTGAATTCTATCACACTTCTTGTCCTAGGAGTGTCAGCTATTTAAAAATAAAACCTGGAAGCTGCAAGAGTTCTGTTCAGTCCAGTGGGAGGTGATGATAATCTGCACACACTCATGACAGCACCTGGGCTCTTACTTTGTAAAGTAAGCTTTGTGTGCTGTCCAGCTGAAAATCTGGCAAAAGGATTAATCCCAACTGGAAGCAAAAAACTTCATCTGACCAGAATTAACTCTAAAAGTGTGCCTAAGATTTTAAATAGCGGTCTCAAATGTAATACTGTCATGATTAACATCTGCTAAAAGGTAGGACACTGATGCAACCAAACCCATCTCTATTCTGCATGCTTTACTTGTATACAGACTCCAGAGTGTCAGATACAAAATCTGAAAATGAACAGGAAAATATCACTAGTCCGAAGCTGTGGAAGTGTGAAGCACACCTCAGAAAGCAAGCATGGGTACTTCAAAGTGCCCTCTGTCAAATGTGCTGTCATTCAAGGCAAACAAAGTATCAGGAAGGTCATTTTTCCAAGGGTTCATTCCTGATCCAAGTCATTTCCTACTGGTTCCTGCAGCTGCAGAGCTGAAGGTGTCATTTCTGTCTCTGTACAGTGAGGGCTCTGTCAGCATCCATCCCATCATTAAACACTGCTGCAGATCAGAAGCAAGAGCCATCATTCCCTTCTGGGAACTGTTCAGAAAAACCTCAGTAAAATTTTCTTCAATGAATACCATGCTACCACAAAGAAAGATGTGCTGTTATCTGGCATAAGTAAAGTATTATTAATGCATTGTTGAACTTGGGTTATTTCCTGAAGCCAGGGAACTGTTTCAGAGCTACATATTCTCACCACCTGCTGTAATTGAACACAAATTAATTGTCTGTGGATAAACTTGTGCTCCTGCTCACTTGGTTGGTAGCAAATGTCTGTTCTGCACTCTCATTAAGCGAGACACAGATGTCACTTCCTTCACTGAGACAATTCCCACTGTATAATCACATCCTCCTCCCACACTGCCCAATTACACTTCTCTAGCCTATGTCCACATCCATTTCCTAAGCAGTGGGTCTTTTACAGAGGTTTTCCAAACCCAACAATTTCCTTTCCCCCTTGTCTCCCAGGCATGCAGCACATTTTAAATACATGTATGCTATTACTGCTCACGTCTCTGCAACCGCTGTGGGTTCTGGAGACCTTTCTTGCAGCATGTTTTATCTTCACTGTAATTATCTGCAGTGTATGTTGTCCTTCCAAACACTGGTTTAAAAATAACCAAGTATTAGTTAGATCTGGGACATGTAAAGAAGTTCAGTGAGGGCATTAATAGGATTCATGAAGTTCCAGCAGCCACGGAGAGGACAAATGAAGCAAGACTACACACACAAAATCCAAGAGGAGCTTTTGCTTCATGCCAGACATATTCGAGTTTTCTGCCTCTGCCCTCAACACCACCTCCATTTGTGTTCTATAGACCAACATCAATTTTTAGACCTCATTTAGATTATTAGATTTCTCTCAGGAGGTTTTTTTAGACCAAGCTCTAAGATAAAAGGTCTAAGATAAAGATAAAAGATAAAAAGGTCTAAGATAAAAGATCTAAGGTACCAAAAGCAACATCTTCCCCAGCTGAGTAACAGGAAGAGCACAGAGAAACCTTCTCCCCACCACCTCTCAGTCCCTTTGAAAGCCACCTCTCCCTCCTCCCCACCTACCTGAGATATTCCACAGCAGAAAGGAAGACATTCAAGAAAGACCAGAAAGCAACCTTGCTTCTTTGTATTCACGTGGTCACTGGGGATTCAGAAGGAGAAAATTCCCTGACACAGAAAGAATCCAAAGTCTGGCCAGAAAAGAGGGAATTTGTAACAAAGAATGTGACAGGCCAGACTTAATTTTCACTATTGACACTTAGATGGAAACAGGAGGTTTTCATCATGGATTTTCAAATCTGGAAGTCAAATACAGCTGTAGTTTGACAGAGGCTGACTCACTGAGCTTCAGGGCATGCTGAAGCACAATCACACACACTGTTTGCTTCCTCAAGCTCTCCCAGAGAGGCAAGAATTGGCCTCACAGAGAAGACAGGCAAAAGGGTGACCTCTGCTTTGAAAAGGACAGACAGTTTTACCATGGATACCATGCCCTGAGCCTCAGTTCTTTCACCATGTATTATTCTCAGCATATTTATAAAATATAGGACAAGATCTAAAAATCCTACAATCCTGGGATAAAGCAGCTTTTTTCCTCTGAATAGCTAAGGTCAGGCTCCACAGGAAAAAGGGCAGTTTGTAAAATCTTTCAAAAATCTGCATGTTAACTTGCAGCAGTTGCAAATCCCCAGGACTCAGACGTACAGAATAGCTGCTCTGTCTCTAGGGGCAGCAGGACTGATCAATTCATCTGAATCAAACACCAAATTACACATCCCAGTCTGCAGAAATCCACAAAAAAAGTCAACAGCAGAAAACTCCATGTTCAGTAAAAACCACCCATTGTCAAGTGCAACAAAGTAGGAGTTAAGTATATGTTAGGGATGGATTTCTAGCTGTGAAATGTCATCTGAAGCCAATAAAGCAGTTTTGCCTGCAGGATGTAGATGGCATCGGGAGTGCAGTCAATTGGAACCTGCCTGGTGCTCCCTGATACATTCAAATTATTGTTCCAGAAGTGTGTGCAGCACAGCAAACTGCTGCTGCCCAAGCATGTCAAAGCCAGCCTTTGTAATCCTCTGCTTCCTGAAAGTAACAGATCATCCCAAATACAATTATATCATCCCAAATACAATTAGCACAGCACAGGCTTATTTCCAACAGAAGCACATCACAATCTAGACATTTTTACTCCTAGCAAACAAAGAAAGAATCAAAGTTCTGACTGAAATTTGGCTTCAACATTTCAGCAAAAAATTGTTTGCAGAACTTGAGAAACCCTTAAATGCTTACTGCAGATGTTGGCTTGTAGGACCAAAAATTTACTTTCATAATAACAGGTTTTCCTGAAGCTCTATGGTTTATGGCACTGAAGCAGAAATTTATAGAGCAAAATCCTGGTCTTACAGATGTTGGTAAAGGCTTTGCCATTGATTCCCAAAGGGCTGGCATCACTCTTGCTCTAACAAACAGAATCACCATTTAATATCTACTTTTTACTACATCCTGCTGTAAGATACTGCATATGCACTGCAATAAATGCAAGGGGCAAACTTTGATATTAGGAGACATTTGTGCTCTGAAACAG
This sequence comes from Pseudopodoces humilis, assembly GCF_049639895.1. Taxonomy (NCBI): domain Eukaryota; kingdom Metazoa; phylum Chordata; class Aves; order Passeriformes; family Paridae; genus Pseudopodoces; species Pseudopodoces humilis. Next base: position 263,929 of record NC_142209.1, on the reverse strand, counting down.
AGAAAGCAGTGAGAGGAAATGCCAGAAATCCTCTGCATTTTCCAAGCAAATTAAACTTTAAACTGTGCTTTCCTTAAGAACACTAATTACATTCTTACCCTAAAAAATGTCACTGTCTTTAAATATGCCTGCAGAGATGTCATCAAAGGGTCACTGAGTGAACCTCCCAGGATGGAGAAATCTACAGCTTTATCACTCCAAGTTGTGGGGACTCTGACCCTAACCACACAAGGGTGGAGTCATCTCCAGCACCATTTACAGACCAAAGTAAAGTGGAAGGGATTTGTTTGCTCCAATGATTTACTTAATTACCTTAACTACCAGGTAATTCTAGAAACCATGTCAAGGGCTGAGCAGGCTGTGGCAAAGCAGACGTGAGCTCTGGCAGAGCTGTGTGGGTGCCAGGCTCACCCAGAGCCACCAGGCTCTGTATCCACACTCCTCTGGGCTTTTAGGACACATCAAGCACACCTGGCATCACAGACATTACAGAGCAGAAATCAAAGGTGTTGGCAGAGCAGCAGACTTCTCTTGTTTAGAAATGACATTCCAGATTCCCCTGAAAATAGCAACAAATTCATTTCTTTAGAGACCCAGAGCAAAAGCTCTGCTTCTACGGACTCAGCTGATCCAAATGCTATTTCATTTTCCTCTCTCCTCCTTAAAAAGGGAAAAAAACCAAACACATAAACTTCAACTGTAAATATGCAGACCTGCAAGCCTTCCAAGGCAAGGAAAGAAAATTGATGAGATCGTGGCAGTCTCAGTCTTACAGGTAGCAAGCATCACCAGAACACCCAACCCTGCACTTCCAGAAGCCTTGGCTGAGTCCCACCACGTAAAAGGCAGGGGTAGCCCTAGCAAAACCCATTTCCTAGAAAATCAAGGGACTCAGGGCACAGCTCCTGTAGTGCAAGTGTTTTATCACATGCATCCAGGAGAAATGCTGGGGTTTGTGCACAGAGCAGGAAACGGGACACGGGATCCAGGGGTCTCTCCCGAGATCCACAGTCCCACCTTCCACCTGGAGCACAGCACCACCACCAGAACCACCACTGCCTGCAGCTTTTAGCTGTTCTGGTTTGTGTGTCAGAGGGCTGTAACAGCTTACTGAGTGTGTGGGAGTGTCTGCAGGGCAAACAGCGAGAGAACAAATCCTTTCCTGGCTCCTCACTTGGACAAGTGACACAGTGAGCTGTGGGACGCACTGGGGGGGAACCAGTCCCCTCCCAGCCCCAGTCAGGGGTGAAAAGGGAGCTGTGGCCAGAGAAAATGAAGGAATCCCCAGGAGGAGGTGAAAGGGCACCTCCCAGGCTGGGGCCCTGCCGATGCCACCCCTCGGGCTGTGCAGGATCCTTTCTTCTGCACTCACAAAAGAATCCAAGCAAGTCATTTACAAGTGCCTCAGGGCAGAGCTTGCTGCTACACCAGGTCTGCCCTGTTAAAACAATAAATGAGGTAATGCATGAAACGGCCTTCTATGTGAGGACATTTCATTCATAAAACAGAAATACCAAAAGCTTTGCAACCAAATCAACTTCATGGATGGGTTTGAACCGCCCCCACCCCTCTCCCTGCAAGAGAGCACAGCAAGCTGTGGGGAGTGTGTGGCACTAGGCACGCTGTTTCCAAGGACATCTGCGGCTTGAAATGAGAGCTGACAACTTCCAGGTCATTAACCCCACAGTGTAAACAGGACCTAGGGACATGTGCATGTGTTCAGGTGAGCTGGAGCAATGGCCCCAAGTGCAGAACTCTACAAACACTGCTCTGCTTTGCTTTCAGAGCTGCCAAGAAAGCTTTTATTCTCCGCTCCCTTCTCCTCATCCTCAGGATATGTGGAGCCTGGTGCTGGCTGTATTTGTGTTGCTAGCTGAAAGAACAGCAGAACATGCCAAGCATTTAATAACAAAATTCCAGCCTTGTGACACAACCCAATAATCCCAAGACTGGAAACTAACTTCATATTTCTACTCAGCATAAAACCTTAGTCCTAAGAAGAGCACTGCTATTTTTGCCTTGTCTGAACCTTCTCTACAGACATGCACCTCACAAATTAACAAACTTGCTGTGTGCCAGGTAGGACAGGGCTGTATTACCTCTGTATCTAAGACATCTATAGATTGGTAGCTATGACAACACAGGAACTGCTAAAACCAGCTGTGTTTATCTGTGTGCTGTGACACAGAACTGCTTTTAGCTGGGTGAGCTGCTGCCATGGCCACCACTGCTCCCCCACCACCCTGGGACCCCTCTCAGGACACCCCCATGAAGAGGAAACAAATGGAGCCTTGCAGGGTGCTGGGAGGAGCTGGCTGAGCACACACACAGAACAGTTCTCATCCGACACCTCAACTGCAAAATGCAGGGCAGGAGGCTCAGCAGGACCCCAGGCTCAGCCAAAGATTACAGACATAGCCAACAACTCATCCAGACCTCTGCAAAAGGGAGGGAAGAAATTCCTCCAGCTCCAGACTGGTGTTTCAGCCACTGTTTGCCTTGATCATTTCCATTACCAGATCCCAAACAGCTTCTCACTGCTGCAGCTGTCCTGCCTTCAACACTAGTCGTGCTTGCAGTGCAGAAAGTGCCACCAGACACCTGAAATTCCATTTTGTAACAGCTTTTACCATCACTAACTGTGCTGCAGAGGTGAAGCTGTGCCTGACAAAGCTGCAGCACAAGCCTCTGTCCTATCTCAGCACAGACAGCACACCTGCTCATCCATACCAACCTACAAGTCACAAAACAGCAGAAAAATCGTGGCCCTGCACACAATCCTGCAGAGCTGCAATATGTGACACATAAAACTGCAAATGCAAGGGTTTTAGGGGAAGACAGAAACTGTGTTAACAGTAATAACTGACGCAGAGGGTCCATTTGCTCCTATACCCAGAAGCACAGAAGGTTTGTACCCCCATTAGGTAGCTCTAATTAGATGTGTTTAACCACAGGGTTCATGCAATTTTGGGCTGTCTTGCCCTGGCACTACGAAGTTTCTGCAAAGCTCTTTCCATTCCCAGTGTGATGGGCATGTTTTGCAAAGACCATGATCTGGCCATGATGCTGTAAAGGACACAGAGAAGCATCATTTCAGAAGAAACAGATTTATCTTCAATGTTGACTAAGTCATCTTTGGTGCCTCTGCCAGAAGCAGTTTTGGGGACACAAGTGAAAGGCCAATATCAGCCAGGGATATTCCTTATCTTACCCTGCGGAATGACACCACATAGAACGTGTCCTCCCTTCGGTGAATTGCTTCAAAGAAGTCTTGATAGCTCCTGGGAGAGGCATAATACACCTGCAGTTCATTGCCTGAGCTCCTGCTGAAATAAAGAAGGGCAAAGGTAATTATCTCAGACCAGACAGTTAATTTCAGTGAGCAGACCTGCTTTTTAAAGGAACTGCAGCTCTTCATCCACTGAGAGCAGCATGAGGAGCACAGAACACAGGTGAAGACAACGAAACTACCCAGTATTTTTTGAAAGTTCAAGGTGCTTCAGAGGTCTTACTGTAGCAAAGTTTTCCAGATTTGTTTTTGTTCATGCTTCTGAGGCCAGCAAAATCCTGTTTGCTAGCTCAACAGGGAAAAAAGTTTCAATCTGAAGTGTCTGAAAAATTGTGATGACTTCTGAAAATAAATTTAAGGATACAATGACATTCTGAAATAAAATATCAAACCATTTAATAATTTAATAATTTTCTTTTACTGCTAAGAATCCAAACCACTGAAATTGAAAGAAGTGCAAAGTTAAGCATAAACAGAGCTTTTAATTTACTGTCAAATGACAAATTCACCTTCCTTCTCACCCACCTTTTTTTTTTTTTTTTCCCCCCCTGCTGTGTCCTCTGGTCAACTCAAAGATTTTTGCCCTGGTCAACTCAAAGGTTTTGCTCTTGATTTTCAATTTAGACAGAGGAGCAAAACTAAGTTATTCACATAATTCTGGCTTATCTTTCCACGGTTCTCATCTTACACACATGAGACACAAGGAAAAGATGCTCTAAACCATTCCAAACCAAAACACTGGCAAATCCTACAATCATGGTGCTTATCCACTGTTTATCTTGGAAAGGTGAGAAATTCCTAGCATGCACTGCTATCATTTGTACTTCCCCAAGCCCATTCCTAAGTAACTTGTTTAATCACACTGGAAAGCTGTACTCAGGGAAACCATTAGCTGGACCACTTTCATGTCCTGCACTTTAACAGCACACCGTGTGTTTGTGGCAAGGACACCTCCCCTCCCCAGCTGTCTTCTGCTCACCCAGGTTTTGAACTAGGGGGGCTAACTGAGATAATTTTAGTGTGTTTCTAAAATATAACAAGGAACAAATCTATCATCAAGAGATTTTCTCCAGCAGCAGTAATAGCAGGCTGTCACCATCTCCTCTGCCACTGCTAGACCAGAGTCAGCTGCCCTTCCATGGGCCTGGGGGTGTAAATCCTGCGGGCCCAGGAGCAGGCAGCTCTTCTCTAGACACCCCCTTCTGCAGAGCTCTGCCCCACAGGAATGGGCTCCCATCCTTCTCACACAGGAAACAAAGCTCATCTGAGCTTGGTTACTCACTCATGGAAACAGCCAGGCCCAGCAAGCCCCTCCTGAGATGGAGCTGGGCTAGAGATTCCAGAGGTCCTTTACAGCCTAAACTGCTCTGTGATTCTATGATTTCATGGAGCACCTAATAGCTGGTGGCTCTGGGAGGAACTGGAAATCTGTTCTATGTTCTTAGCAGCTCCAGGACAGTCTCAGCATGCAGCTGCCATGACTCACTGCTGCTTTTCATGTAAACATCATTAATCTGAAAAAAACAGCCCAAAAAATCTCACTTCCTTCAGAGCACAACAGATTATTCCATGCAGAGTTGCATGATGTTGCACACTGTTTCAAATAATCCAGATAACTTTTTTTCAAGAGTAATTCAAGCATGTACATTAAACTGCCTTATGGCATGAGGCTTGTTCATGAGTGTTCAGTTAAAACAGCTATCCTTCATCTGCCTGTAGAACTCAAAAAGCTTTTTATTTTTTTTTTCCCTTGTAAATTAAGATGTATCAAAATCTGACAGCCTGTTTTCTGTCTGCAGCTTGCTCTTCTCCCCCAGGCTGATGCTGCTTTCAAAGCAGCAATGCAAACGGAGAGTGCACAGCTGTTCCTTCCCACAGCACCACTTCAGGTGCTGTTCTCACCAAAAGTCCCCTCTGTTCTCCATTCTGCTCTTACACTCCTCTTTGGCACCTCAAAGCAGACAGCCTCCTGAACAGACTCACACAGAGATCAGGAGAGAGAAATTTTGTTTCCTAAATCTCTTCTGTGCAGTGCTTGCTGTCACCAGGGAAGGGGGACAGGACAGTCATGAGGAGGGGACAGCAGGAAACTCTGCATTAACGTGCTCCAATAATCAGCAAAGTCAGCAGATGGACACAAAGGATGCAAATGAGACACAATGGTACTTCAGGGTCATCATCATAATTTGGTGCTAGCTATAATGGCTCTACCTCTTGAAGACAATGAGAGACTCACAGAGAATCCAAAGCCAGCTCCCCCTGTTTTTCCCTAGATATTCAAATCTGTTTAGAAAGGGATTCTGGAGAGCAAAGCAAGGATTTTCTTAAAATTCATGGCTAGAAAGGCCCTGGAAGAGTGGACCTGCAATACCAGGGTTACTTTAAGTGTAATATAAATAATTAGAAGCAGTTATTTGCTAAGGGACAGAATCAGGCCAAGAAAAGTAGCTGTATTCGGCTTAAGAACCCTGAGAAGATGAAAATGGGCATTCTTTACCAGCTGTTGGGGAAAAAGTAGGTTATTCAGTAGAAAGCAATAACAAAGGAGCTGTTCTGCATTACCTGAGACTGGTGTCTGTGTAAGGCATGGCCATTAGCTGGGAATCTGCTTTGTCACTGAGGGAGCTCTGGAAAAGGGGGAGAAAGGAAAGGTGTCACAAAGTGGAGCCCATAAGCAATAATTCCCTTGGTTTGCCCTACAACACACAGAGAGGGGGGCAGAGGTCAGCCCTGCACAGAAACATGCACACTTCCACTGAAATGAGAACCTGAAATGGTCAGCAATCAAGCTGGAACAACAAAACCAGCAAGTTTTTAATACAGCCAAATTTGAAGTCAACATTCAGAGACAAGAAAGGGAGCTTGGCACTACAGACAATGTTTCTAAATATTTTACCATTCTGCTCTGGAGACCAGTGAGAAGGATCTAAGTTTAATAAACACTTCTCTAAAAAATTGCAGTATTTCCCACATTGTAATGCTGAATACCTTTTAAAGCTGTTACTATGTCTAACCAATTAAATACTTAAAAAATTCATTGTCTTAATTTCAGCCTTTATACCAGTATACCATGTAGATAAAAGAGATTTTAAAATATGGGAAATGTGAGCACAAGTCTGATAATTCTGTAGTCTTACAAAAGAAAATAACCCCTCTAGCAAAAATTTAAACAATAGAAATATTTCAACCAAACCAATCAGCTGTGGCCCTTAACAGTGAGTCACACGAGTGTGCTGTAGGTTGTATTTCTCCCCAGTAATTGCTTATCCTTACAGAGAAGCCATAAAAAGAATAATGACTGATTTCATGTTAGGAAATGCTGAACATATTTTGATGGCTGTTAAAAATTCAAGACCCTGAATCCACGAGCAGGGATGGAAGAACAACTCTGCCAACGCGACAATCGAGAGCGGGCAGTGGTGGCTGCCCTGAGCACAGGCAGGATGGCACTTCTGGCTCCCAGGGCACAGGAGGGAGGGAGGCTGTTCAGGGCACAGATCTGTGGTGGCAGGGATGGGCAGGGCAGGGCAGGGATGGGCAGGGCACACCTGTGGCACTCGAGCTCGCTGCTGCTGCTGCTGCTGGCTGTTGCTGAGCCGCCGGGAGCGCGTCCGCTGCACCTCGTGCCTGTGCACCCATCCTCGCAGCTCGTGGGTCAGCCTAGGAAACCAGAGTCAGCACAGACTGCAAACAGCACTGCCACCAGGGCCACACAGCACTGCAGCTGCCACACAGATGCCCTGGGATTTTGTGTTTTTCATAGATTTGTAATCCTGCAGTTCTTTAGTGTGGAACTCTAACACATTCACACTGTGACCAGACAAAATTCCTCTCCAGGCCTGAGAACCAAGGACACCTCACTGCCTCAGGCCCTGAGAAATGTAAACTTGGGGAGCAAACTTGGGGTAAATTACTTCATTACCTGCAAGATTAACCCCCAATATGCAAATGGACCAAACAAAGAAGTGTGAAAACTTGTGCTCCATTTTGGGTGTAGCCCCTGGGTGGACCAAGGTACATCTATTGAAGGCCTTTAACAAATACCTGCTTTTACTCTCTTAATCTTGTCTAGCCTCTGTTCTAGGTATCCACTACAAAACATCATAGACACTGAAGATTACTATTATTTCACCTTATGATTGCTTATTTTTAATACCACAGGAAGAAAATACTATTTTAAGATTTATCTATAAAGTAATTAGATTCACAGGTGTTCCCACAAATAGTAGACAGCCCTTTCTTTTGACCAATGAACAGTAACTTTGAAATTACTGGAAGGACTACTGAAATTTAAAATCAAAAGCTGATCAATTCAAGACAAATTATTGGTTAAGGGCAAATTATGGCAAATAAATCAGAGAAAGAATGGACAAAGAGACTGGAGATAAGGTCAGTGACTCATATCTACAGAAAAAGTGGAGGCAGGTGTTAGAGTTCTAACAGTGAACAAAGAACATCTGCAATGTCAGGTTCAGTCTGCTTCTATCAGAAGCTGAAGAACAGAAGACCATCTCTTATATAACTCTCTTGGATTTTAGCTGGACCTGATTTCCATACTATTAACATTTCTACACAGGAAGTGATTTCTATTTTAAGTTGTGAAAACCCCCAGACAATCAGAAAATTGTTATTGAGTTATTGCAAATGACCAGTTTGAAAAGTGAGTGGTGCAAATCATTACTGAAACCATGGAAAGATGACAAAGATCCAAGTGGATCTGTCCTTATGACAGCAGGCACTGGACAGGGCAGACACTGGTCATGTACTGGATGAACACCGTGACTGGACAACAGCATCACTCACAGCAGCAACACAGAGCTGATGTACCAACTCCTAATAAACTTGAAATGCTCACAACATTTTGGTTGTTTGCTCACCTCAGTGACTCTGTCCTGTTGATCAGGGGCCGGCAGGGGGGTGGTGGGGGTGAAATATATAACAGTGGTTCTTCTGAGACTATCATTAGTGCTTTGTTGTCAGACACAGAACGGTCATACCTGGAAAAAATCAACAAACCACATCAAGAAATCCCTAAAAAAACTTTGACCAAAGCCAAAGAATGAGCACGGACACCAGCAGACCCATGAATGTCACAGCTGCTCCCGTGAGACCTCTGAAACAGGTGAGTAACCATTCCTATCAAACATCCAATGTTGTCAGTCAATCCCTCAAGGAGGGCTGACAGCTCTCAGTGCAGGGCAGACAGATGAGCATCAGCAGATGTTGGATCTCTTCCCAAGAAGGTCCGATATTGATAGAATATGTAGTCTGTAAAATATTCCTCAAAGTATGCAAACTATGCAATCTCTGCAGACACAACTTTCTTTTTTATTCCAGTGCAAGACTTGCTCCAGAAATACTAAATTTATTATCCACTAAAACCATGCAGATAGAAAGACCATAAGCTATATGACAATTGAGCAGCCACAAACTGTATTACAACTGAGTGGAGAGGATTTACATCTCTGTCTCCAGAACTGGTTTTGGTAAAATGTGCTTGGTTTTGGTAAAATGTGAAAAAGAGCACGTATTTCTCAGTACAAAAGTCCATAACACCCTCAGCAGTTCCTGAGGGGTTAACAATTTATCACCAAATACCTAATGTAGGTTTCTCTCCTGACAGGTTTTCAGCTTTAGTCCTCTTGGTTTTGACAGACTTGTAGCTCCTGAACCTCACCTTCTTTCTGAAAAATCAGGTATAAGAGCTCATGAAAGCCTTATTCATAGTCCCCTCCCTTTCCCAGCTTCCTCTCCAACTTCCTGTCTGCTTCTCCTCTCCACTGCATCTAGGACTGATAAAGAGTATGCAGCAAAAGCTCACAGCTTGCCAAACCCAGGGTGAAAAAGTGAAAGAAAAGGAGGAACAGGCACGAGCACATCCTCCTAAGAGAACCACTCCCCTCTTCTGTCCCACAGGTCTGAAATGCACCACGTAGGACACAGAGCCCTCACCATGGCTACAGCCTTAAAATGCTCCTGATTTATTGCCTTCTTTCTGCATGGCAAAATACATTAGGGCTTTCTGCACATCTGTGCCTGGCTTTGTTCAACCAGCCAAAACACTCCACTGGAAAGGGGCAGTCTAATAGGATAAATCTTGTAAGGGGAAAACATGAGCTGTACTAGCCAGACTTCAATCTGGAGGCAATTATATGTTCACTTATGTACTGCATGCTGGAGATCTAGGAAGCCTGCAAGTCAGTATTTAATTAAATAATGGATAAGCACAGGGATGGACTCAGATGGACTTTTTTAAATGAAAAAAGGCACTGCTAAGTTCAGAGTGTGTTCTTAGTCGTGAAATTCCCCGGTCATCTCTCGAGCAACTAAGAAAATAAAAACTCCAGCTTAAAAAGTAAGAAGAGATAGACAGCATGACAAACATCACAACTATGCAAGCTGAAATACAGATCAGAGGAGAAAAGCAAAGAGCTGAACTGAAGAAGGTGCTGAAGGCCTTGGTGACAAGCACTTGTGGATGTGCTCTCTTCCCTAACACTGTGCAGCACGGACACACGTACACTGCTGAAGCTCTGCTATCTCTGGAAGATAAAACACCACATTCATTAGAAAAGCAAAACTGAGCAGTTTTCAAAACCCTGTGTTTAGAGCTCAGGTACTCTGTAAAAACAGCAAGAGCACTGTAAAAGGTGAGCAAGGCAGTGAGGGCTGAAAGCACCACTGCCCTCTGCCACCCAAAATATGTAAAAGGTTTTGATCTCACCTATTGCTCTTCTCGGAAATGATGCCCTCAGGTACCTTCTGAGCTGAGCTGGACTCCTGGCCAGCTGAGAACTCCAGAAGATTTCTGGTCCGGTGGTTGGAACTCACACTGGAATCTGCTCCATTGGGATCCTTTTCAAATACACTGGAAAACGTGACAAGCACAGCAAAATGTGTCACACACATGAGGGGTCTGCAAGGCTCTTTTCTGTAAGGCATTAAACACCCAGGGGGAGAAGGTTCTGGCTGCTGTTGTGTCACATGGATAAGGTTCACATCACATCTACTGTACGAAATGATGTGTCACTATAATATCATTGTTCAAAGCAGGATGAGTCAGAAGAGCATTTCTGTTTTCTTCTTCAGTTTTAATTGTTTGAAGGATTCTGATGCTCTAGTTTTCACATTCCCTCACACAAGCTTCATCTGCTGAAACTACTCTGCTTGTAACCCAGGCCTACAGGGATAAGAAAATTATCTACAATCAAATCAAAGCACTCCTAAACTTTAACTTTCATCAGCCTCAAAGTACAATTTACATGGTTTATATGAATACAGCATGTAAGGAAAACTTAGCTATCAAATTCCATGCAGCTGCAAGCCTGGAATGTTATGCCAGACATCCACCAGGACTGTACACAAACCTAAATATGTTCAGTTCTGCTGGGATTTGGAGCAATGGCAGGGCAGCAGGCCATGGTGCCAGACAGCCTGTCCTGCTGCGGGCTGGGAGGCTGCACAGCCATGCAGCACAGGAGGAGGGACAGCATGCATCCCTGCATGCACAGAGGGACAGCATGCATCCCTGCATGCACAGAGGGACAGCATGCATCCCTGCATGCACAGAGGGACAGCATGCATCCCTGCATGCACAGAGGGACAGCATGCATCCCTGCATGCACAGAGGGACAGCATGCATCCCTGCATGCACAGAGAGCAGTGTGCATCCCTGCATGCACAGAGGGACAGCATGCATCCCTGCATGCACAGAGGGACAGCATGCATCCCTGCATGCACAGAGAGCAGTGTGCATCCCTGCATGCACAGAGGGACCGCATGCATCTCTGCATGCACAGAGGGACAGCATGCATCCCTGCATGCACAGAGGGACGGCATGCATCCCTGCATGCCCAGAGGAGCAGCCCTGCACGTGTGAGCTGCAAGCACAGCCCCACCACGGCTGTGCCACACCTGCATCCTCAGAAGGGTGAGCTACAGGCGAGAACTCTCCAAAGCACAGAAGCAAGACTTCGATTTCTCCTCTCCAGAGGCTGCATTTCCTCTTTCATAACACGGCTGCTTCCTGAAATGTGCATGTTTGCAAACCCAAATCCTAACGACAAATCTGACAACAGCAGAGCATCACCAGCAGCAACAGGGGCAAAACATAAAAATGCAACAAGCCCCCAGCACACCCACAAGATCTCTGCCATTCCTGCTGATCAGTTCAGAGATTTTAACTCATGCCCCCTCCTCCTGTGCAGCACAGCATAAACTCTGCAAGGGAGGATTTCCTGTTTTACACAGCATCACTTTGCAACAGGCAACAAATACAAACAGAGACAGGCAAAACCTAGCAAGGAGGGCAGATTAAATACTCCACAACTAAGCAGAAGGCAGCCAGCATTGCCCAGAAATCCCCTCTCTTTTGCCAACACTTCTGCACTCCTATTAGTAGTAACCCAGGTGTCCCTGTGAGCAACTGTGTCATGTTCTGAACCACAGGAGCAGGACAATCCTAGATCCAGCTGATGTTGCTTTGAGTGCCTCCTCTCCTCCAGGTTTCTGGGCAGCAGCAGGGAGCAAGGGCAGCAGAAATGCTCCAGGCTCTGCTTTCACTTGTGCCAAAGGGCAGAAAAGCACTTACAGTTTCCTTACTGCCCGTGAACATTGGTGTCCAAATGTCTCACTGCTTCCACTTGCTGGAAAGCTGGATGGTTTATTCACAACCTCCTATCAGGCAACACCAGGCCCATCCAATTTTACAGAAACAATCTCCACTACCTAGTAGGTTTCATGAGATCACATTTCTTCTCTGCCAATGAAAGCATCAGCACAACTGGCAGTGTCTCAGCCCAAGAATCAGAGCTCCAGACTAAGGCTGATATTTAAATGGATGCCTCACACTCCTGCTGGAAGCCCCTCACCTGTGAAATGCCCTTACTGTACTTAATCTGGAGTCATGACAGCCAGAAGTACATGGTACCTTATTCATCAGACCAAGAATATCCCTCATAAGATCTTAAAGTTGTTAACTCTCCTGTAAATCCTTCCTCCACAGCCTGAAGTGTATCAGCCACCCAGTGTGCTGCTGGACCCCTGGATCTGGTGTTTTAGCCCATCCTACTTCTCTCCTTTCCCATTCAAAATGACACATGGAACCAGAGAAACTTTCCATGTAACTAGTTAGTTAAGGCTGAGAAAAAATCTAAGCAGAGGAACTGCAACAAATTGCATTTTTTCCAAGCTGCATCTTCCTTCCTGTTTGTCTCCTTCTGCAAAAGCAGCTCTTGTAATTTCAGGCTCCAGCTTGGGGAGGTGAAGTGTCACATCCAATTCATTCCCACTGCAGCTCACCCTGAACTCTGAACCACAGAGACAAACCCAAACCAAGGAGAAAGACCCACGCTGCTCTACAGTCAAAGCTGATCTTCCTTTTTGTGATTTAGTTCTTTCAGCTACACACCCATTCTAAACCACACACACCTCACTTTATTGCACCAGCTTTAGAAGAGATGTTTATATTTCCTCAAGCGTAAAACATCTTTATCTTTTCATCAAAAATCAGCTGAGCATGGGATGTTTCAACCTGAAAGAAGATATCTTCAGCAGCAAAAGACAAAGAAGGAAGTAAAGAGAAAATGTTTTGCCATCCTTACAGGCATAAACCATGGCACCCACTTCTGACAATGTGAACACAAAGTCAAGAACAAAATATGGTATCAGGGTGTTTTTTCCAATGCCCTTTCCTTCAGCAGGATTGTTATTTTTCTTTTGAAGCAGGGCTAGTAGCAATTCCTGCTCTATGGGCCACTTCTGCACTCCCCCTTGCCCATTCCTTAATAATCCAAAATGATTATTCCTTCTCAATGTCTCTGATATGTCTGAAAAAAAATAAACGTAAAAATCCCCTTTGTTACTCCTCTGGTTTGTGGCCATGACCCAAAACCAAAATAATTTTACTTCTGGATAAGGAAAAACCCCATAAATTGAAATTCTGCCCCACTTTCACCTTCTAATTACTTGGGGAGCTTTGTTAGTGTTTCCCCATGGGAACAGAAGAGGTTGTTGTTCTGTTGTGTCGTTTCTCCCCTTCTCCCCAGAGGGAACTCCAGTGAAGTTTGTCCATAAACAGGGCTCCATCTTCAGGGAGCAAACAGGAGGGGATGTGCAGGTCATGGTCTGTGCCCTTTCCTTGCCACGTGGCTACCTGAGGGGCTGAGACAGGGTATCAGGAATATTCCTCCTTCATCTCAAATGAAAGGGGAAAAAGCATGATTTAGGAGCAAGGAAGCCCTCAAAGCAGCTGGGATGGGGATGGACCTGTCCTGCAGAGAGCATCTGGAAACATCTGCTGAGCTTCACAAGCACCAGGCAGAACAGCAACGATACAAACAGCAACAGGAAGGGTCTACAGGACAGATCCCAGCACCATGACACTGGAGAGGAAGTAAATATCAACATCAGGCAGAAGAGGTTAGAAAATGTGAAAAAGAAAGGTAGAAGATCCCGTTCAGAGGGAAGAAAGCTTCAGAAAAACAGCATTTTCAACTAAGGTATCAACAGTTGGTTTAAGAACTGGTTTAATATGACAGATGGCAAAAGCACAGACAGTTTTTTCATCCTGTTGAGCTACAAGATGAGAGGCTGGAAAAGGAAGAGGACTTTGGCATACCTGCCCTGTGCAAGTCCTGCTATTGGTGGGAACTGAGCTGCTGCCCCACATCTAAAGTCAAAAAAGCCTGAAGCTGAGAATTGGCTTTACTGGGCAAAGCAGTCTTTTGGAAGCTGGAATCTTTCCTGTTTGGCTCACTCACACACCTGGGGTGCCCAGCAAGGCTTGCGAGCCTGCATTTGGACAGCCCAGAGCCCATGAGCATGAGAGGGTTTTCACCAGCCACAAACACCCAGCCCAAGCTGGCTGAGCTGCTTCAGATGCAAAACCAGATCCAAGGGAAAAAAGAAAGAACCACTAAATAGTCCATGCAGACGTTTGTTCCGAAGTGTAGATAAATTTGATTACAAGAGGGAAAGAAAAGCAGCACTCCTGCCATGGTTCCTCCAGGCATTCAACAGCACCTGATATTTTAGCTGTATTTTCACTTCTTTGGTTTGAATGTCAGTTTGATAAATGTGAAAGCAAGTCTCACCAGGAGACCAAACTAAATTTCATTTGTGCTTCTGGCTGAAGAAATCCTGTGCACTTCAAGTTTTGAATCCTGACATTTAAGTTGTACAGTAATTTGCAGACGAAAGCCAACAGTGATATCATAACAAAGAGTTTTCTGGGGACAGAACCATCTCTGAGTATGAGCTGGGCAGTTTCCAACAAGCTAAAGTTGACACTGCAAGGAGACACCAACCAAAGACCTTGTCCTCTTCCTAACTGATTCCAGACAAGGCTGCCATAGTGCCAGACACTCTCTGGAAAGTATTTCTCGTTTCTATTCCACCATCTGCTGACAGCAAGGCTCTGCCTTCTCCTGAGGGCTGCTCCAGAGCTGCTCTCTCTGAGTGCTGGGCTGGAGAGAGCAGCCCAGCCTCCTTCCTCTGCAGGGGAACAGGAGGAAAGCAACCCTGAATGGAGTTTTTGGTGTGTTTTGCATGCTTCAAATAGCAATTTATTTTTAATTAAGCCTCTGGAAAAGAAGGGAAGAAAGCAAATACTGACACCCAGAGCACTTTTTTTTTGCTTGGAAAACTCTATACCATTATCCAGCCTTTACTGCCAAAGCTTGTGGCTGTGATCAGCAGAGGAGAGAGGAAGGAATCCCTTCCTGCTCCCAGAGCTTAGCTTGTAAGAAAACCAAAGGTGCCAAATTTTATTCAACCTGTCAAGAGAGGAATTAAAAGCTCTGGAACCTAGACCCATGTCCCATTCACTGAGCCTGTCCTTTTTCTTTTGATTTCCCCCTCTGTCTTCAGGAGGGAACTACAACACAAGACCAAAGGTGTGCTGCAGAAGCAATTTTACATCCTTGGGCCATCTCCAACACAAATGTACACTCAACTCAGCCCTGAAACGTGTTCTTTCAGTGTCACAAACATTACATTGAGTTTCCTGTACTACAAGTGTTAAGAGCCTCAAATGTCTCCTGACACTTCTGCTGCTTTTGCTCAAACACCCAGAGGGTTTCATCTTTCCCTGGCAGCCAGAAGCCTGGACCTGGCTACCATGGCTCTGTTCCATGCCTCATGCACTCATCTCACAGCTTTTTCTTCACATTTCTCCTCTCTACTAGTGTGTAAGAAATTCACAGGCATTTGGCTGTCATCATTTGTATGTAGGTTTACTATACATCACATTTAAGCCTACCAACCTCCTGAAGACACATGGGAGGCCACTGAGGCTGGCAAAAAGCAGAAAACCAATCCTTTTCTATCCTTTACAGAGTGCAAAGAAAGCCCAGGACTGGATGAACTGAGAAACTGACCCTGAAGTACAGCCCATGATCTCTGCTCTCAGAACACCTTCTAGAGATGCTTCAGGCAGTCACTGCAAGTTTGGGAGCTCCTCTTCCACTCCTGCTGCAAGCCAGGGGTGGTTCCAACCAACCTGCCCCACTCTGCTCTGGAGTGGAGGCAGGAAGGAGCACACACAGAGTCTGGGAAGGCAAAAATAATGCTGAGTTTGGGCTGCTGGTCACTGCCCTTCGTGTTGGGCAGGTGCCAGACACGTGGCCTCAGTCCACCCAGGGACACTTGGGATGGTTCTGAACATGCCACATCACTGCCTGGGGTACCTGCCAGGGCAGCACAGGGTGGCTCCAGGGCACAGCAGGACCTTGGCCTGGCTGCTGGTGGGTGCACTGAGAGAGCCAGCACAGAGCACACAGCTCCCACACCTCTGCAGCAACACAGCACTTGTGTTGGGAACGAGAGCAGCTCCTCTGCCCACACAGAAAATGCTCCCTTGCTGGCACTACACCATAACTTCCCAACATCCCATCCCCGAGGTATCCCTACGCTCCTGCTGGCCCTGAGATGGCTCTGTTTCTCTAACTGAGGAGTCCAGGATAAAGTCTCAACCAAGAGCAAAGGTGCACAGGAACACTGCAGAATGCAGCAGGCCCCAGAACAACCCTGCTCTCCCCACCCCAAGTCAAGGCTGCTCAGCTCCAGTGAGTGCCACCAGCACAGGCGTGCTCAATGCGTGCTGCTGTCAGCAGCCCAAACCCTGCATGCTCCAGGAGCTCAGCAAACCCCAGCAGAGCTGACTGCCATCCTGCACACCAGCTGGGATGATGATCTGGGCACTGCTATCAAAGACTTGTGTTCTCATTATGCTGTCCTTACAAGCAGAAGGTCATGGTAGCTTGCAAGCTGAACAATCCTTGGGCAATTTCCTCGTTTTTAGGAAAAGATTATTAATCTTAGCACTTCTGGGATTTTTTTCCTGGTTTGTGCTACCAATTTAAGAAATGAGACACACCCCTAAGTCTTTCAGGAGTCAAAAATAACTGCTGCTTCATTTGCTGTAGGCTATGACAACAGCAGACAAATCACACTTCTCAGCCAGCCGGGCCAGAGTCTTTATTTGCAACTGCTCAGTGGATCTAAACTTTTAATAGATTATTCAGTTTCCAGGACAGTCCTGGAAAGCAGAGGAAAGTCCATGAGGACAGCCCTGAGAGGGGCTGCAGTGAAGTCTCTGCTAAAGGCCAACCTTTCTAGTGCAGCTGCTCGAGGTCACAAGAGGTTTTGGAGCAGCAGCAGCAGCTGTACTGAGCTCCATCAATCACCACCTCCCTCATCCTCCACCACAAATACAGCTTTCTGCACATCACCGTGTCTGGCTTCCTGTTTGAAAGGGCTTCCAGACACACAGAGGTGGCCAACTTGTAAGAGAACACACAATTATTACTAATAATAATATTAAAAAAGCAGTATCACACCACCCTCTCAAACCTCCTGCTCCTGAAAATCTGCCTTTCCTCCCTCCAACTTCATATTTTTCTTTGTTTTCTCTCCACTACATTGCTGAAGTGATAGTTGGGACACATTCTGGCCGGCTGACATCTAAATAAATGCTCCAAGACTGCTGCTAGGTGACAACCACCATGTAAGCTTGTGCAGACTGATTATGGATAAAAAAATAACTAGTTGAACACTTTTTACAGCCAGAAAGATAGTGCCACACCACCAGCAAATACCTGGCTTACATGCTTTGCTGCTACTGTCCCAAGAGGAGATGCAGAAAATTTATCCTTTGCATCTTCTGTGACTGTTCTCCTTTCCCTGCTTTTTACTGAACTTGGGTTATTTTCCTGCAAATACTTTACTATCACATGTAGGACTTGCGTTAAAAAAACAAAAACAAACATACAAGGCAATTTATATTCAAATGAGAACATGGCAGAGAACCAAAATAAAAATATTCCCAAAATAAATACATGGATTGTTTAGACTAGAACACGTGCTTGGTTGCCATTTGTTTCAGCCCTGTTCATGCTTGTTTAACACATTTTCAGATCTGTTTACTCTAAGGCACAGTCCAACACAAACGTGGAAATCAAAGAGGGAGAAAAAGGCATGGAGCAACTGCAATCATTTGAAAATGACCAGTGCTAAAAAACCAGCACAGCTAATTAGCTAATTACTGCCATGGCTCAGGGATGCCCTGCCAGCTGGGAGTGGGACCAACGCTGGCTCCACAGAGAGCACGTATGGAGGAGAGCCTGGCTCTGGGGACACTCTGGGGACACCTGGCTCTGGGGACACTCTGGGGACACCTGGCTCAGGGACACCTGGCTCTGGGGACACTCTGGGGACACCTGGCTCTGGGGACACTCTGGGGACACCTGGCTCTGGGGACACTCTGGGGACACCTGGCTCAGGGACACCTGGCTCTGGGGACACTCTGGGGACACCTGGCTCAGGGACACCTGGCTCTGGGGACACTCTGGGGACACCTGGCTCTGGGACACCTGGCTCAGGGACACCTGGCTCTGGGGACACCTGGCTCTGGGGACACCTGGCTCAGGGACACCTGGCTCAGGGACACCTGGCTCTGGGGACACCTGGCTCTGGGGACACCTGGCTCTGGGGACACCTGGTCCCCAGGTATACCTGGCTCAGGGACACCTGGCTCAGGGACACCTGGCTCTGGGTACACCTGGCTCTGGGGACACCTGGCTCAGGGACACCTGGCTCAGGGACACCTGGCTCTGGGGACACCTGGCTCTGGGGACACCTGGCTCTGGGGACACCTGGTCCCCAGGTATACCTGGCTCAGGTACACCTGGCTCAGGGACACCTGGCTCTGGTGACACCTGGTCCCCAGGTACACCTGGCTCAGATGCCCTGGTTCCAGCTCCCAGCCCTGCTGAGTGCCAGGGCCTGTGTGCTCACTGCCTTTTGTGCAAACACTGCTGGTTTCCAATTCCTCCCTTGCACCTCAGGGAATGCAAGGCTGGGGCAAGGGAGTGACTTCTGCAATGAACTGAACCAAAATGGACCCTTTTCCCCCCACACACCTCACCAATCACTCTTAAATAATAATAAAAGGAAGTTTTTACACATGTTGAATCCAAATCCAAATAACTCACCAAGATTACAGAATAGTTCACTGACACACAGATGGGAAATTCCTGGGCACCTTTCTTCCAGTATAAAACAAACAGATAAAACAGAAACACTACCAGAACTCCTGCTAAATTACTTCTGCTTTTAATAACTGAAAGTTTCAGTTTTCAATACAAAGCAGCAACAAATCCAAAGAGTTCTACCTAATGCAGAGTGACCACAAACTGCACACAAGCCCCTTTCTCATCCTCACATCACACTGGCATACAATTTACATCGAATTAGACTTGCATTCTTTTCCAGAGATACCATGGTGCTGTGTCTAGGGCTGAAGGATGTTCTGAAAGCTTGCTGGTAATTAAGCAGACTGGGCAGCACTCTCCTGGTATTTCCAAACAGATTTCTTGTGTCAACAGACCAACTTCCCTACCAGACTTCCACCCCAGCCCCAAATCCCCAAGTTCAGCGTTACAGATTACCCCCACACATCTGTCAGCATGAAAAAATGTGTCAGCAGAATAATTTTATCTGCCAAGGGCTGCCACATCCTGGCCTGCTTTCCATAATCTCAAAACAGCTGAAAGCAGTCCCAGGGTGCTCCATGAAACATCACAAACATCTCACCACACACACATGGCCAACAAGACTGAAGTCCAATTAAAAAAATGATGTGTTAGTCTTAATTAGTGCAACAGACATCCATGAATGCAGAGGGAAAACCAGAAGTACCTACACAGCCACCCATGCAGATGGGATTGCTCTGTGGGATGCTGAGTGCCAAACACTGCACCCTCCCTGATCCACTGCCTGCTCTTCAGCCTCACACCCCAGCCCCAAACAACCCAACTGCTTCCCTGCTTTCTCTGATTTGACAGAAACAGCTAACCTACACCTCTGCCCTCTTGTTTTACCTCCAGTCTTCAAAAGAACCCACCACTTCCCTAAGAAGCATCTTACAGTAAGGCCAGAAAAGGAAATTTCAACAGCTGGTACAGATTTTAGGGGGTGAATTTCCAGTGATTTTGCTTTTTTTGGATGTCACTCTCTCTTTGAAATGGTTCATTGGTTTTAAGTAACAAAACATTCACTGCTAATATGTTTGGATCAAAACATCCTGAGCCCAAATGCTGGCACAGCTCCATTCAGGTGTGGAAGTGAAATGATTCCTTACACAGAAAAAATGGCAACACAAGGTTTCAGAACATACTTACCTCCAGCTGACCACTGCATGGAAATTAGAGATTCCACAGTTAGCTGATTTGGGGGAAAAAAATCAGTGGTTTTGCTGAACTTTAGCTTTTTGCTAAACTCTAAGTTAGCATGGATATTATCACAAAAATTTACTTATTTCTGTAAGAAATTGCAGGGACTGAAAAAAGCACATATATTGGAAGCTTCTGTTGTGAAGGGCTAAAGAGAACAGCAATCCTGTCGTGTTCATGGAGCTGCCATTCAGTGACACCTTTATAAAGGGGAGAAAATGTGTATGGGAGGAGTGAAATCTAAAGAAATAGTCTGTAAATCCCACATTCTGGGTCTTCTAAAGAGTATTGCACAATCATTCACACCACACAGCCTAGAATTTTAATTGCAGTGTGAGCATTTCTTCTTCTAGGGAGGGAAAAAAAAAACCAACCCAGAAAGAGTAATTCTTGCAAATTTGCAATTACATTTCTCTTCATTGCCTAAATCCAGTGCTGATGCAAACCACCTGGTTCAGGCACAGCAGTTCCACTGGCATGCTCAGCTACTGTACCAGCCAGGAACAGTCAGACATCCAAGGATTTCTTCTTGCTTTACCTACTTTATTAAACATCAAATCAATCCCTTAGTATCTGGAAGATGATTTTTCTGCCTGATAGTCAAAAATCACAATACAAATTCTAAAGACACTAAGAACTGGTCTACCTTAGCATCATCCATATCAAAGCAAAATTATCACCTGTATTTCACTTCCTGAGATAAAGGATATTTGCAGTAGGTGCAAATACTTCAGAAGTCATTTCAGCTTTAGCAGATTTTCTACTATTAAAAATACAAACATCACTCTCTGAAATTCTATCACAGTCAGAAACAAAGTCTTCCTGCATATTTATCCCATTCCTTCAGTTTGACTGGGGCACTGAGGACAAATGGAGACACTGCTGACTGGGATCCTACTGAAATACTTTTTGAAAAGTGAACAGCTCCATCTCAAAGGTCTTTATGTTCCAAAGCCAAGTTAAACAGACAGGCATGTGCAAGAAGTATTTTTTTTTTTTTTATTCTCCTTTCTTCCACAGGTTTCTTTATAAAGTGCCTGGGAGGTGATGTAGCATTTCCCTGCTGCTCTCTGGCTCCTACACCCTACAGATAACAGCTCCAACAGGAGAGGTTTCTGATTACCACTTCCACTAACCAAGGAGAAGGAACAACCTCTTCACCAGACCTGGGAGACAAGGGCTCTGTAACGAGGGAGATTGCAGCTGGACACATCTTGCAGTCAGGACTGCAAGGCACAGAATGTACAGCAGGATTTCCTGAGTGTTTTGAGTACTAAAGCAGCTTCAAGTCACAGCTACTGAAATTAGCACAGGCATGAGCAAGCAGACCAGCTCTCCAAGTCTGACTTCTTTTCCAAAAAGGATTCTAAACAGAGTTCTTAATCTCTGCAGGTAAAAATGGAGCAGACAAACTGCTGTATGCTGCACTGAACAAAAAAATGTCAAACCAGGAGAACTGAGAGGTACAAGATCTAGTTCTTACTGCCAGAAGGATTCCAAAAATGGAACCATTATACAGATGCATCTTCCCCCAAGCAGGAGGAGAATAAAGGACATTTCAGATTTCAAGTGCAAGGCTTTAAGACACAGCAATGGCTGTTATTAATGATTCCAACAAAAATATCAGGACAGCTAACTTGCTAGGCAAACAGGAACTTCTAAGCAGCTTACCTCAATGGACCGTAATTCAACATTATAAAGGCCAGTATCACCATCACACACAGTGTTCTTCTCTTTGGAGAGGATACTTTGAGCTTCTGGTTCTAGACAGAGAGAACAGAAGACACTGAGTAAAAGAGGGGTGCACATATGCAGGGGTATGTCAGAAGCCAAGTACACTAAATTATATTTGCTTTTTTGATTTATACTTGCCTAATTACGTGTGAATACATTCCTGAACTATTTAAAAATAAAACTTTGGTTTATACATTATATTCCACTTTTATCCAGTGAAATATTCAGAAGCACCATGAAGTAAAGAATTAAAAGTCTACCAGATAATGTGTCAGAGTTGGTGAAAGTCTTGCTTGGAAAGGGATGCTGGGCCAGAAATCTTCAAAGGTCCTTCAGTCAACATCACCCCATGTCTGTTCAAGTGCCTTCCACTTAAACAACTGTTTTCATATGAAATCAGACTTTCATCACAATCTCTCACCTCTAATACCACTTCATCCAGCTGCCTCTTCAGCGTGCTGTTTTCTTTCTTGAGTTTCTCATTCTCCAGCAGGGCTGCCTCCAGCCTGGCCTCCAGTCCCAACATGTATTCCTTCTTTTTCTTGCGTGACTGGAAGGCTGACTCCCGGTTTTTGATCATGCGCTGCTGCCGCCTCAGGACGTTGGCCTGAACACACAAAACACAGGCTGTTAACAACCCAGAGTTAAAACTGCCTCTGTTTCATGCAGAATCTCTGCTTTGGCAAAGGTCTGCACAGATAGCTTCCCACACTCTGCTTCCAGTGAGCTGGAATGGTCAGCACAGAGGCACCTCAGGGTCATGGTACACCTAAGGGAAAACAGGTCCTGCACTGCCTCAGTTTCCTTCTGTATTCTCAATATTCTGTATGCAGGGGTCATCAAACACACTCGAGTTTGATTTGATCAACCAAATCACAAAGAGAGAAAATACCTCTCTTCAGGTCTGCAAGGCACCAAGAATGCCTTTCACCTTGACTCCTCCCTGCACCATTTTACAGGCTACAATCTGCTTTCCTAACAGGAAATTTCTAGGGTTTTCCAGTCTGTTCTGTCTGCAAGTCATTTCCACACTGATTACATGTTTCTGTACCTTTTCCACCTATGCTACACAGTTTTTGAGGTTTTGAATAGTGCTGCTAATCTCAGATTGCACATTCTGTGTGTATCAAGCACTCACACAGCAGTTTAAATGCAGTCTCTGGATGAATCTACCCCAACATCCTAATTCAGATCAGGAGGGTGGCTCAGTTTCCTGACTGTCCCACTAAATGTGCTTCACTTCACATCACAGAGCAGTCTCTGAGAGCACACAAACTGGATTCCTTCGGGGTGAAGCTCAACCAGCACACCAGTTATGTACTCCAGGAGAGCACATAACTCACTCTAACCACTAGCAGGCATTCAGTCTGCAAGACCAGACTGGGACAGCCCAAAGCAACCCCTCCCCATCCTCCAGCAGTCCTGATGACTGATTTTTTTCCCAAGCAGGAACACTCCATCATCTTTTACCACTTACTCATTTTGTGGTTTGCACTGAATGGGACAACCCAGACCAAAATCATCTTGCTGCTGACAAGGATAAACAGTGATGGATACTGCAGAACTACACAAAACTACTAGAAATCCTAAGTTTAAACACTAGTCTGTTGATTTCCTTTCCCTCACAGATTAGCAACTCTCTTTTCATTAGGAACAGAAGATCTCCATCACATTATTAAGTTGCAACTGGAAATGCCTTAATGACCATTACATTGACAGATAACTGAATGATCCATCTTACACAGACCTGAATATTTCAGTACCTACCACCACAGGCACTGCTGTAATCTGTATCTCTCAGAGAAGGAATATTAAAGAAGAAAAGGTAATAACTATTCCAGAAGTATTATTTTGGGGAAGCAGTATAATCACAGAATAGTAACATTAACTAACTCAGATTTTGAGTCTGGCTATGTAAAGAACCTTACCCACAGCTCTTCAGCTCTCTCCCTGTATCTACCTGCACACAGTATGCTGTTCTAGGGCACTGGTGTTTTTAACAAAAAGTGGCCACAAGCTGTTTGAAGACATCATTCTTCATGATGCTGCAGTTTGGTGACAAAGATGAAGAAAACACGTTTACAGTGCATTAACGTTCTGGGTTGCCTCCATGTTGGTCTAATTGCTTTTATAAAGATCATTTATTTAATGTCTAGTCTGCTGCCACCAACAAAAGTCTGTGAAAGTGAAGCTGTTTGTACTCCAGCTACTCTCTTTAGAGTGGAGAAGGAAAAGATTTTAACGTATTTTCATTAACACTAAGCTTTGTCTTGAATTTTTTAAGTACTACAACATTTAACATAAAAAAGCTTCTGCAGACATATAAAAACTGGACCAAAAAAAAGATTCAGGCTAGCCAAGAACTGCAGTGTATAGAACACACCAGTCTGGGGCCAGGATCACTTAAACTGTTCAGAGATGAAAAAACAAGGAATGAGTTCATGCAGCAGCTTTGGCTCAAGTTGTGAACTCCAAAGAAGGAGTTACATTCCCCTTTTCAAAAAGAGGAACTCAGAGAAAACCAAATTGTTTACATCCATTCTTGTCTGCAGACCTGCTCAGGATTATTCATTACTGGACAGCTTTTAATCACGTGTCTGGAACCTCTGGCAAATGTAGATGCTTCCCTGAAGAAAATAAGGTGTTAGAGCACCAGTGCAGTGACTCTGCACTGAGAGTACATCCTAAGGTACATCTGTCACTTGTTTCAGACACTGCCATCTACATTTTGTGTGTTATTTTTTATCCAGATTGCTCTACTTTACTCACAGTTCTCCAGATGCTGTGAGGAACATGAGCTCTCCCCAGCCTGATTCCAGGTACTCTGTGGAGTACCTGCATTTCAACCTATGCCACACCAACTACTTTCTGACTCATTTTTAAACCTTGCTTAAACAAAATCCAGTACTTGTGTCCTTAAGATATTCTGTTTTAATTTACAATCTGCAAACAGCTTAAGGTTCTCCTTGGTCAGCCTTCCAGCTCTTGCCTGGCTTTTCTTGGGGACTGTGCCACAACTGCACACCCAATCCAATCCCACCTAAAAGTGATGCAGGAAATGGGAAGAGCTGGGTGAGTGAAGTGGAATGGGAATGCTGAACCTGGAAGCAGTATGGCAATCAGCACTACACAGCTGGCCCAGCCCCAAGGCAAACATGCCCCCTGCTCCAGCACTTTGACACTCGGGAGGGAGAGGAACCCATTTACAATGTCACTCTTTGATACTCAGGAGGGAGAGGAACCCATTTACAATGTCACTCTTTGATACTCAGGAGGGAGAGGAACCCATTTACAATGTCACTCTTTGATACTCAGGAGGGAGAGGAACCCATTTACAATGTCACTCTGCTTCAGCAGCATTGCTTTGCACAAGTGCTTAACCAAGATTAAAGGTAGCGAGTGCCTGCTAACTTCTTTTGCAGCCTCCAACTTTTAAAGTTGTATTGAATTGATCTTCCACTCAAGATAGCATCTTCTGGTTCTAAGGAAACACAGACCACAGAGGGAGAACATTGGCCTTAAAAACAATCAGGAATCAGTGATGCAACTTCTGCTTTTCTGGCTTTGAAAACCAGACCACCACGAGTGGAGATATATACAAAAATGCTGTGAATATGGAGAACTGGAAGGTTCATTGCAAACCTTCAAACATCACTTCAAACAGCATTAACCAGATTCAGATTGTCCTTTATCTTCAGAGGTTTTACAAAGAGTCATGCACTTTACAAATAAACATTGCTACCTCAATTTACTTCCAAAGAAAACTCAATTATGAGTAAAATTTAACCTCCCTTCCAACACAAGCTGTACCTCTAGAAGTAAGATTGTTTCTCATACTCCAGAGAGTTTTTTTGTACACTGCTGGGAAAGTTAACAAAATGCTGAAAGTACAAACCATTCAATGAGCTGCTTCCCACCTCAGCTTATGAAAGCTGCTGTCTTTGAAGACACATCTTTGACTGCAGGAATACAAAACCTATGCAAGGTATTTTTGTTCTTATGGAAGTTCAGGGTTTTCCTGTCTCTAACTCAACAGAACACAACTTGCTTAATGTGATTATGTTACACAAATATTGCACAATGTACAGCACAGAAACAAGGACTCTCAACAGAAATCCACACTTATGCTGAAGTTATTTTGCATAATGAATCTTTTCTAGATCTGCAGTATTCTGGCACTTCCCCATGGCTGGCAGGCTGCACATGTGTGCCACCAGGTTACCCAGGGCCTCAGCCCTGCCATCAGCTCACACTGCTGTAAACCACTGGCAGGCTGAGTGTAAAGCTACCAGTTTATCCCTCCTAAACCCAAAAGAAAGTCCTGCAGTGTTTCTTTTTATCCTGCAACATCTGCTCAGATTAGCAAACAATAACAGGTGTTACTGAGCTCAAATGACAGCTCCATCTGTGCAGCCCTGAGCTCCACGTGTGGTGTCCAAGGCAGCCCAAGGAGATGCTTTAACCCTGCTGGCTCCAGCTGAATCCCAAAACATTTGTTTTTTCTGAAAGCACTGTTTCACACTATGTGCCAAAGAGCAGCTGCAACTGTTTTGCCATGTAACAAGCACAGGTAAGACGTGCAGCACTTCACAAGTCTTCAAACTGCTCCCCTAAAAGGGGGAAATGCCCACACAACCACCCTTGGAAACAAACAGCTGTTTGATACCCCAGCTACACATCTGACTCCTGTTGTCATGGGTATGTACATGGAGTATGATGACAAAAAGGGGCTTTTGTCAATTAAACCTTACATTCAGGCAATGGCAAGGTGCCATGCTAGCCCTGCTTACAGGGGGTCACAAATCCAATGACTGCAGGTCACTGATCTCTTGAGTTAACTCTGCGTGACAGGGAATTATCACTAAAAAATGCAGCACACTTAACTGCTCTGCCTACTGAGAGACTCTTGTTTGCTTCTTGCACACTGAATATCAAGTTTCCACTGTACTCTGGCTGCTCAACTATTTGTAGCACAATATTTTCATTATAAAATGCAGCCCACACACAAATATGATTAGTGAGGAAAAGTTACCATCAAGCCTGAGTGGCAATCCCAGACACCAGGAAACCACACAGCATCATCCCTCCACAGGAGCTGAAGGAATAGGCTCCCACTGCTTTTGGGAAACAGTGACCTGCACTGCTAATAAGCAGGTGCCTTTACAGCAAAATTCCACGTGTTTCCACCAGTGCTTCCTCCCTTACACTGAGATGTGATAGGATCCTCAGCTCACAACTGTGCTTGGAATACCTCATGGGGGAATGACAGAGTTTTGAAGTCACCAACAAGAAGCTTTGGTCCTTTCCTCAAGCACGTCTTCTTTGGACAATAAAACACAATCAGAGCAGCTCCAAGTTACTAGGAGCTAAATGAAGTTAACAGCCAGCTGGCTAGCTGGTTAAGATGTCAAAACTGAAAGGGAAAAAAAAGCCCAAACACATCTCAAAAGCTACTCTTTACACTTACTGCTTACTGTGAGCTACTATGGAAAAACTTTCTTATTTGCACTGTAATTGTTGAGAGCTTAACCCTCTTCTACACATTCACTACACCATCAAAAGGGACCCTGAAGAGATTAGGATCATATGGAGCTCAGTAACTGAAGTTTCTAAAAATCATGAGTAAAATCTGGAGATCAATGGCTATGGAAAAAGAATGAGGCACTGAAATTTCCAATTCATCTGCCTCCAAAGAAAATGTTTTTATTATATGGATTAGAAAAGTGATTTAGCACTTATCAAAAATCAGATATATCCAATCTTCCTGTAAGTAAGAGAGATGCAGCCACTGAGAGGTTGCACTTGAGAAGACAAGGGGCAGAAAACACCTATCAGCACTGCCTTCTGCCACTACACTTGCACACCTGGCCTGCAGCTGTGCCAAGCTGCTAAACTCCCCGTTTACAGCTGGAAATCCTATGAAGAGTTTTCCTGAGACTCTGAAGGGACCATCAGGCCCCACATGCAGGTTACAGAGATGTGCACAGCCTTGGCCAGCAGCTCTCAGAGTCAGAACTCACGTCCAGCCCCGCGGCCGGGGCGCTGCTCTGCAGCAGGGGCTTCGTCACCGGGATTTTGCCGCTGCTGGAGCCGCTCCCAGCAGCTGGAGACAGCACATTCACCGTGTGGTTCTGAAGTGCTGGGGCCCCTCCTGCCACTGCAATGACTGGCTGGGAGGCAGGAAGCACCCCTGAAGACTGGAGCTGTACCACAGCAGGCTGGGGCAGCACCACGGATGGACCTGGAACACAAGAACAGCAGCGCTCAGCAAGGACGAAATGCATTTGTACATCACCACTTTGTAAGGGCATACTGCAATCCCCTCCTGCCCTGCACACCTGATCTCAAATCCATCAGTATATCCCACACAACAGGAATGGAAAGAAGCTGTTCCAAAGTTTACAGGACTCTTAATCCATCCTGCAAACTAAAACTACAGATATTACAGGAATCCAATAAACCGAGCTCTGCCCCAAAAGCTCTTCAAAGTTAATAAAATTCAACACTTGTTATATACATTACTCAGAATTCCTAATACTTGAAGCACTCTGAACAACCTTCTCAAAGAATTTAGCCAACTTACCTCAATCCTCCTTCTCCCTTTTTTCTATAACTACTGCTGCATTCAATAGAAAACTTACTACACAGAAGTGACTCGTGCCACACTGATCAAGTCAAACTAGCAGAGATGGAAGATGAACAAAAAAGAACAATGCAAGTTACACTTTCAAAACTTACACTGAAGCTTCAATTCACACCAAGACCATTGCTTTAGAAAAACATCTTATGCAAGGAAGTTTATACACAAACTGAACAGAGCTTAAAGAAAAGCCGGCAAAATGAGGTAATTTTGACAGAGTTTGAAATGGAATTAGAAACAGTCACTTCCAAGAAATTTCAGTCCAACAACTGCATTTAACTCAAGCAGGTGCTTGAGTAATATTCTGTTGTCTGAAAACACATTAATGTCTCTCTAATCCTTTGTAACAGGATGACCTTGCCAGCTCTCAGAAAGAGCACATTCCAGCTGAGCATTCCAACCAAAAAGCACGACAATGGATTACAGCATTTATCCAGCCTTCTGGAAGGTGGAAAGTGAAGCAATTTACCTCGTGCCAAGATCTTATGTATGGGGTAAAACTAGAGCTTTGTTTTTTTTATATTTTTTCAGACACCATCTTGAAGACATCAAAACTTAGTATGATCCTGTTTAAGAGTCTTAAATGATGAAGTTGAGACTACTTCAATTATTTTTCTAATGTGGAAAAGAGATGATGCTCTAAGACCATGCTTTCTCCTTCAAGCTTTTATAAAAGGGGCTGCAAAAATAAAATTTCTCATCCTTCTTGGAAGATAATGGCATATTTCAAACTGGTGGTTCCAACTTGTCATATGCAGAGGATTTAGAGTGATGAAAAAGATCCTTATGGTTTTTGTTATGGAAGCTGCACAAGAGAATTTTTAAACATATCATCAGTTAAAGGGAAGCATGGACATACTTTCTCAAAAGTATTTCCTCTGTATTGTCTCACAGAAACTACTGTCCCGACTTTTCTTCAGGGAAAAAGAGAAGCTGATCTTCAGAGCACTAGACTTATATCCAAAGAAATCCATATCCCCAGCATTCCTTATTCCAGATGGTACTTTATCAGCTGGAGCATCAGAAGGAATAAGAATTAGGTCACGCTGACAGTGCTGACCTGTGTTTTAAGCAGTCTAGCAATCTTAGGCATGTTGTAACAAATGTCAGCATCTCCAGATTTGGCTGAACCCCTGATGCAAGAGAAATCAGTAATGGAGACAAGTTTTTCCCAATTGCAATAATTTCTAGATACATGCCCTTAAGAATTTGTCTCCTTTTCCTTGCTCAGGGCCAGTGCAATCAGCTGCAAGGGACTGTGGCCATCAGCTGGTGGAACGAGCAACTGCAGCTGGCAATTCCTGCAAGGCAAGCAGTGTCCCTGCTGCGCAGGCTGGAGAGAGAAACAATGCTTTGGATCCAGAAATGAAAGCTCAAGCTGCTTCAAAAATCAGTAACAGGGTAACTGCAGGAATGAAGAATTATCACCGGGCAGGAAGTCACTTTCCTCTTAGCATCAGCAACTTTTCTAACCTCTGACACAGCTCTCAATTTTTAGCAGATTTCACAACATTCTATTTGATGCTGCTTAGTGAGCTACAAAGCCATAAACTCATGTTCCCACCATCCTGTGAAAGAGTTTTGTGTGGGTAAAAAAAGGCTTATATCACTTCTTCCAAGCTTTCCAGCTTCATCTCAACTGATTCTGCTGGATCTCCCTTCGGTTATAACAGAACAGCACTGTAATCACCTTATGTACCACCTGACACTGCAAGCAGAGCAGAGCAAAGCATCCCTACAGATCCTTCCAAATCAGCACTTTTATCTCCACAGCTGCCAGTGCTCAGCACAGCCTCTGTCCTCCAATCCAAACAATTATATAATCCAGCCTTCCATTTCAAACAATGCCCATGTGAGTGCTGCTCCTCACAGGACAGTACAAGAGGAGCAAGGCCATCTTCTCAGCCCAAAGATTTTCCAGCAATGCATGTAGGACCCTTTTTTCTATTCCTCCTCTTTCATACACCAAAGCTAACTTCATTCTGTCAGCCATCCCAAACAGACAATGCTGTCACTGTCTCATCATCAAGGCCTGGCCCAGCCAAGACCATTCCCTTACCTTTAGGAGGTGCTGGCTGGATGTTAACAACTGGCTGATTCTTTGGCAGGGGCACAAGCGTGGGAAGAGTCTGGATAATGATGGTTTTAGCTGGGATGCCAATGTTAGCCTGAGCTTCAGGCACAGCAGGCAAAAGGGGTTTGGGCTGTATCAAAGGCCTGGACACCGTCTGACCACACCTCTTCAGGCTCCTCGCAGAGTTATTTGCTAGAAAAGGAAAAAGAGTCAGAATTGGACCAAGAGGCACAAAATATATAATGCAAGCAATAATGAAGTGGCTTTTAATGTGGGTTTTTTTACCCATCTGTAATATTTGTTAAAAATAAACACATCTGATTAAATATGCAAGTCATAAATGATAGGACATCTAGTGTCTGTTAGTTCATAATTTGGATGCAAGACACCACACATTATCTATAGGATGAAAGTAACTTTCTCTTTCATACCAGATCGAGAAGAGATGCTCACAGCAGGCTTCTTCCCCCCATCTCCTTCTGGGGATGCAGGGCTTTTGCAGCTCTTGCTGTAGAGAGAGATGGGAGACATCTGGGAGCTACAGCTGAAGTCCACATCATCCTGCAGACAGAAAGCACAGGAGACTAATGCTTCAGAAGCTCAGAGCAGTATGTACCAGCAGTTCAGAGTATATCTGCTTTTCATCACATCTGTGTTGCTGCTGCAGCCAACAGGAGAAAGGTTTTACTCTGCAATTTGAATCTGGTCAATGCCAGGTACCACTAAAAGAAAAAAACGCAACAAGTATTTCTCCCCATCAGCAGAGCAATGGGAGGCAAAGGTAAACACCTGCTAGACCCAGAAGCCTTTAGAAGGCACTTTGGCAACAAACCTAATGAACATAGCTGAGGAAAGAGAGCTGAACATGCTCTTATTCAAATGGGTCACAGAGAAGAGGCAAGAAAACACCACTGAGGGGATTTTGCAAGGGTTGGGTAAATAAGCTCTTTCTTCTTATGCCATGAATTTGGTGAGAGGAGTAAAGCACGGGGTTTTTTGTTTGTCAGAGCTGTTGCTGTGTGTGTTACATGTGGCTTTGCATACAGGCACATTCTGCACTGGAGAGTCCACAGACGGTGGCGAGGGAACCGAGCAGCTGGAAGCAGCTGGTGACAAAGGTTCTGTCTTCACGTTTGCATCTGCAAGAGGCAGGTAAAGACAATTTCACTGCACAAGCTTTTAGCAACAGGAAGAGTAAAGAACACACTGTCCTACACCAGATATTTAATTCCCAAAGCAATGCATGGCAGAAAATGTAGGGGGATTAAAGTTATGAAATAGCATGGCTTGTAGGTTGTTGCCAGCTGTACCCATCCTACAGAAACACAGCCTAATTCTCATCACAGAGCAAAAGGCTGCAGGGCACCAAGCGGCTCCACATGAGTTTTAAGAGCTCACCCTTGTGGGGAAGGAGGGGAAGAGTAGCACCTGCAAAACACAGAAGGTTTATTACCTGCATAAGCATGGCCTGTAATATTCCAAAGGTCCGAGTCCCAAGACATCAAATCCAAATCAAAATGAAAGTTATAGAGATCATTTTCCTGAAATGACAGTTCAGAAAAAGAGACAAATACAGAAAAAGAAAAATACATTGACACCATCAGCCATTATGTTCACATTCTTACAGCTCCAGAAAACAAAACAAACAACATATCTATCAATCACTTAAGGTGCCTTAAGGTATGCAGAGATCAAAGTCCTTAAAGGAGAAATTCTCAACTGAAACACACAAAACAAGGCTTCTTTTTAACTTACACCAGTAGGAAGGGGCAGGTCAGTTTAAGACCATCACTAATTACCGCATTCTTATTTGCAATTTGTAAAGCAAAAGTTCTAAATTCAGTCATTGAACCATCTCACATAAAATACAAGTTGCAGAAACCTGCTGCCATCCTTCATCTGCCTTGAAAAATTTATTTAATGCTCTTCCACCCTTACATCTCAAAGCACTTTACAAACAAAAGCAGCACCAGGGACAGTTTACCAGCAGGAAAACAGACACAAGACTGATTTGCCCAAGACCTGATTAACAGTGTGTGTTAAGTCTCCCTGTACTTAAATACACTGATGTCAACATCTAAAGCCAAAGACATTGGTTTGCTTTTCCAACAAAAATCAAAACAAACAGCCTAAAATCACTCCATACATATTATCATACAACCTTTAAAACAACAATTGGGGGGTTTATCCACTTATTCTGCTTGTGCATCTCTAAGTCTCAGTTTCCCGTGCACCTGTGGCCCTTCATGAGCACTCGCATGAAAAATACAAACATGACCTACCCAGCTTATACAAATATACAACAAAGATTTTTCTAAAAACTACACTGCAATTAGAAGGGAGGCCCAAAAACACCGCATAGATAAGGGTACTTACAAGTTAGAATGAAAAGAAAGCTCAACACAGTACATTTAAAGGAAGAATGACCAAAAAACCACAACGTGAGCTGTGCACTAAGAGTCTTCAGCCAGGCAAGAGCTGCTGCTGGGGAATGCCTGTCCCTTGTACAGCCGGTCTGTTCCCAAATGCCGTGCGGTGACGGGCTGTACGCCTGTAGGAACACCCCAACAACCCGGGCTTCACACTGCCTGTAAGCCGGCTCCTGCCGGATCAGGACACAGCGAGCAGGGACACGGCAGGGCCGGGAGAGGAGAATCCACGGGGAAAACGCCCCGGGAGAGAAAAAGCACACCGGACAAGCGGACAGCGAAAAAGATACGGATTAATGCATAAGGTCGCAAGCAAAGGTTTTTGGAGAAAATCCTACGCTACAGAAGAAAAGAAGCAGCAATCTAAGAGGCGAAGGGATGAAGAATGGCCCGGCTGGGTGTAGGTGTAACACACGCACCCTTCCCTCAGCACCCTGCCCGCACCCTGCCCGCTCTGCCCCGCCGGCTTTCGGCCATCGGCCCCCGCAGGGCCAGCCCCGGGCGGCCACGCTCTCCTGCCGGGCTGCCCCGGGGCCCGGGCCCGCCGCGCCCGGTACTCACCTCCGGCTCGTCCCTCGGGGCCGCGGCGCCCAGCAGCTCGCTCAGCTCCTCGCCCAGCACGGCCTCTGCGGAGAGACAGCGGGCTCAGCGCCGGCCCGGCCCCGCCGGGGAGCTCCGCGCCGGCCCGGCCCAACCCAGCCCCGCTCCCGGACCCCCGAAACCGCCCTCACCCCAGTCCAGGCCGCCCCCCGGCGCGGGCAGCAGCCCCGCCGGCTCCCACTCGGCCTCGGCCGCCGCCATCGCTTCCCGTTCCTGCCGACACACACGTCTGCTTCCGGCAGCGCAGGGCCCGCCCCGGAACGGCTCGGCTCGGCTCGGCTCAGCACGGCACGGCTCGGCTCGGCACGGCACGGCTCGGCACGGCTCGGCACGGCACGGCACGGCTCAGCACGGCTCGGCTCGGCACGGCACGGCACGGCTCGGCACGGCACGGCTCGGCACGCCTCAGCTCGGCACGGCTCGGCGCACGGCTCGGCTCGGCTCGGCTCGGCTCGGCTCGGCACGGCTCAGCACGGCACGGCTCGGCTCGCCCCGGCACGGCTCGGCTCGGCTCGCCCCGGCTCGGCTCGGCTCGGCACGGCACGGCACGGCACGGCTCGGCACGGCACGGCACGGCTCGGCACGGCACGGCTCGGCACGGAACGGCCGCTGTCCGCGCTCGGGGGGAATCAGTTGGAAAAGGGACCAGCTCAGGGCCCAGCGAGTCCCGGCCGTGCCCCAGCCCCCGGCTCTGAGCGCCGTGCCCAGGCTGCGAACTCCTCCGGGGGCGGTGACTCCAGCACCGCCCGGCGCAGCCCATTCCGGTGTCCCTTTTGCGCAGAAATTCCTCCCAGTGTCCAACCCAAACCCCGCCGGGCTCCGGTCTCCTTTCAGGCAGTGATAAAGTCCTCCCTAAACTCCTTTTCTCTGGGCTAAACAACCCCAGTTCCCTCAGCCGGCTCTTCCGGCACCGCGGGGCCCTGCCCGGAACGGCACCGCACGGAACGGCCCGGTATGGCACCGCACGGCCCGGTATGGCACCGCACGGCCCGGTATGGCACCGCACGGCACTTGTGCTCCAGCCCCTTCTCCAGCCTCCTGGCCTTCTCTGGACATTGTCCAGCACCCCAGCGCCCTTCCTGAGCCGAGGGCCCCGGACCGGACACAGCAGCGGAGAAGTGGCCTCAGCCGGGCCAGTCCAGGGGAAGAATCATTTCCCTGCTTCTGTCGGTTATTTAATGAAGCCTTCCCCCAGCCCGGCCCAGGCACACAGCAGGCGTTACTTAGACAAAGGTGTTTATTCAGACCCCGCTGACACAAGCTCACCGGGGGGAGCACGAGTGGAGCTCGGGGAGTGTGCGGATCCCCGGGGGGAGCGTGCCCAGTGCTGGCTGCAGGCTGCCCCGGCACGCTGCTCCTGGCCCCGCTGGGTCTCCACTGCCCGCACTGGAGGCAGCTCCCCTGCCCAGGGAATGCTGCACACAGCGTGGTGACACTGCCCAGCTCCCCTGCCCAGGGAATGCTGCACACAGCGTGGTGACACTGCCCAGCTCCCCTGCCCAGGGAATGCTGCACACAGCGTGGTGACACTGCCCAGCTCCCCTGCCCAGGGAATGCTGCACACAGCGTGGTGACACTGCCCAGCTCCCCTGCCCAGGGAATGCTGCACACAGCGTGGTGACACTGCCCAGCTCCCCTGCCCAGGGAATGCTGCACACAGCGTGGTGGCACTGCCCAGGGCCAGGCTACCAGCACGGGCATGGAGCCCCTCTGTGCTCCAGCTCCTGCAGCCCTGGGACACACGGTGGCTCTCACTCGGGCAGCCTGGCAGCACAGCAGAGATGGAGCCGGTGTTACCCACATCCGTCCCGAGGGCTGGCCCCGCGCAGGAGCACCCCGGCTGAATTTTGAGCTGCGAGGGTCCCACCTGCCCTCACCTCACAGGTTGGCATCATATGCTGCGTTGGTGAAGGTGCCCGGCGCTCCCAGGTCGCTGGAAGGCAAGCACAAGGGTGTCACCTTGGGGAGTGCAGGAGTGTGTGAAGGGCAGGGGTTAGCACCCCGCCAGTGCTGAATGATGCATTCTCCCGTATAAAAACAGCCCCACGCAGGCAGGTCTGGGTGTCAGCAGGATGAACACAGGGCTGTGACAGTCACAGGGCAGAGCCACCCTCCTGCAGAGCACGGCTCTCACCTGGTGGGTTTCAGGAGCTTCTTCTTCTCCTCTGGTAACAGTGTTGAAATGTCCATGGGGATAAAGCACACAGAAAAGAAATAACCAGCTCTGTTTAGTGAAGGTCATGAGAAGCTGCAGCAGCAGCATCTGAAATTGAGCAGAGTTTAGCAAGCATGGGGTGGGGCTGCTTTAACAAGCGTTTGCTGCCTTCCTCAGAGTGATTATCTGGCTCTACCCTCCAAACCTGGCTGCTGACACTGAGCTGGACAAACTGCCCAGAACCCAAGCAACTCAGCAGATAAAACATGTGAATGGAGGCAGTCACACTGTTAAACTCTCCTGATCTCCCCAGCCTCCCCTGGGACTGTGACCACCTTGCCCGAGAGCCCCTGGCCAAAGCTAGGGTGGGCTGCAGGGGGCATTTCTGTACCTCTGTCACTGAGCTTCCTGGCAAGGAGGGCAATGAGCCCCCCAGAGAGCACAACACCAGCTACTGCCAGCGCTGAGCCGCTGCTGTAAGCCAGGACCTGCTTTAGGACGGCACCATCCTCTGAAACAAAGCCACAGAGCCACCCGTTAGGATGTTCTCAGGGCTTCACAGCCCTGGGGACTCCCTCTCCACCACATTCAAGATGTGCTTGGAGGAAAGCTGGAACCTCGGCAGTGCCAGAGGAGCTGGGGGGTCCCGCTGTACCTGCACAGACAGGGGGATCCCTGGTCCAGTTCCCCGTGGCCTCACACCGGAGCATCTCTGCTCCCATCCGAACAAACCCCTCCTGGCAGGAAAAGCTGCACGTGGAGTTGTAGCTGAAGTTCCCGTGCAGGTGAGAGCAGCTCAGCTGGCCTCTGCTGGGGGGAGCCAGCACTGGGCAGCTGATGGCTGGAGATAAAGCACAGCAGGAGCATCAAGAGGACAGGACTGAAGGCAGTGGGATGGGGACATGTGGGCTGGCAAGCCAGGGGATAAACTGACAGCCCAGGGTGCCGGGGAGAGCACTCTGCTGCAGCAGAGCCCTCCCAGACGTGTGTGAGACCACAGGATTTACCTTTGCAATGCGGGGTGTCCCCGGTCCAGGTCCCCGTGGCTGTGCACTCAC
Source organism: Pseudopodoces humilis (assembly GCF_049639895.1). NCBI lineage: Eukaryota > Metazoa > Chordata > Aves > Passeriformes > Paridae > Pseudopodoces > Pseudopodoces humilis. The sequence continues at coordinate 227,220 of NC_142209.1, read as the reverse complement.
GGCTCTCTGGCCCCATCAGCACAAACCCTGCCTGGCAGGAGAAGGCACATGTGGAGCCAAAGGTGAAGTTCCCATGGAGGTGGGAGCAGGCAGCCTGGCCCATCTTTGGAGTGCTCAGTGCTGCGCATTTGGTGGCTGCAAGGGTAAAGAGGCAGAGCTCAGAAAGGAGCCAGGGAGACTGCACTGCTGGGACCTAGGGGCTGGGACACGTCACAGTGTCACCCCACAGGCAGTGACACCCTGAGCTGTGGCAGCAGCTCTACCTTCACATCTTGTTTCATCCCCAGTCCAGGTCCCTGTGGCTGTGCACTCACGGCTCTCTGGCCCCATCAGCACAAACCCTGCCTGGCAGGAGAAGGCACATGTGGAGCCAAAGGTGAAGTCCCCATGGAGGTGGGAGCAGTTCAGCTCTCCCTGCTCTGGAGCTCTCAGCACTGGGCAGGTGATGGCTGCAGGGACAGAGAAACACTTTGAGCAGGAGTCTGGGGACTACAAGGCTAAACTGTTGGAATGAAAGGACAAAAACACTGGAGAATATTCCAGGGTGAGCCAGAGGGCTGTGACACCTCTAGCAGCAGCTCTACCTTCACATCTTGTTTCAACCCCAGTCCAGGTCCCCGTGGCTGTGCACTCACGGCTCTCTGGCCCCCTCAGCACAAACCCTGTCTGGCAGGAGAAGGCACATGTGGAGCCAAAGGTGAAGTTGCCATGGAGGTGGGAGCAGTTCAGCTCTCCCTGCTCTGGAGCTCTCAGCACTGGGCAGGCAGTGGCTGCAGAGTGAAGAGGCACACATCAAACAGCAGCTTGGGAACTGGGAGACTAAAATTCTGGGACCAAGGGGCTGGGGAACAGCACAGTGTCACCCCAAAGCTAGTGATGGCCATCACTCCAGCAGCAGCTCTACCTTCACAGCGAGGGGTGTCCCCAGTCCAGGTCCCCGTGGCTGTGCACTCACGGCTCTCTGGCCCCATCAGCACAAACCCTGTCTGGCAGGAGAAGGCACATGTGGAGCCAAAGGTGAAGTTCCCATGGAGGTGGGAGCAGTTCAGCTCTCCCTGGACTGGAGCTCTGAGCACTGGGCAGGTGATGGCTGCGGAGTGAAGAAGCACACTTCAGGCAGGAGCTTGGGGACTGAGGCTGAACTCTTGTAATGAGAGGAATAAAAAGAAAACATCCCAGGGTCTGCCCAAGGCCTGTGGCACCTTGAGCAGCAGCTCTACCTTCACATCTTGTTTCATCCCCAGTCCAGGTCCCCGTGGCTGTGCACTCACGGCTCTCTGGCCCCATCAGCACAAACCCTGCCTGGCAGGAGAAGGCACATGTGGAGCCAAAGGTGAAGTTGCCATGGAGGTGGGAGCAGTTCAGCTCTCCCTGGACTGGAGCACTGAGCACTGGACAGGTAATGGCTGCAGGGACAGAGAAACATTCAAGGGGGAGCCAGGGAACTACATGGCTAAAGTGTTAGGTGTCTGAGAGACTGGGGAAACCCTAGAGTCACCCCACAGGCAGTGACACCCTGAGCTGTGGCAGCAGCTCTACCTTCACATCTTGTTTCATCCCCAGTCCAGGTCCCCGTGGCTGTGCACTCACGGCTCTCTGGCCCCATCAGCACAAACCCTGTCTGGCAGGAGAAGGCACACGTGGAGCCAAAGGTGAAGTTGCCATGGAGGTGGGAGCAGTTCAGCTCTCCCTGCTCTGGAGCTCTCAGCACTGGGCAGGTGATGGCTGCAGGGACAGAGAAACACTTTGAGCAGGAGTCTGGGGACTACAAGGCTAGACTGTTGGAATGAAAGGACAAAAACACTGGAGAATATTCCAGGGTGAGCCAGAGGGCTGTGACACCTCTAGCAGCAGCTCTACCTTCACATCTTGTTTCATCCCCAGTCCAGGTCCCCGTGGCTGTGCACTCACGGCTCTCTGGCCCCCTCAGCACAAACCCTGTCTGGCAGGAGAAGGCACATGTGGAGCCAAAGGTGAAGTTCCCATGGAGGTGGGAGCAGTTCAGCTCTCCCTGCTCTGGAGCTCTCAGCACTGGGCAGGTGATGGCTGCAATGGGAGAGCAGATCTCAGAGATAGGATAGATGAGATTAAATCTCATGATTCAGGCTGAATCCAAATCAAATCTTACCCAGACTCACCTCTTCAAATCTGTAGTTGCTGCAATGATTTTTCTGCCCTACAAGTGATTTTGTTGGGGGGACAAAGTTGCTGCTCTGCCAGAGCCCTGTTTATCCCTTTCAGTACCCTGGGCCAAAGCCCCTGGGAGGAAGGACCACAGCTGCTACAGTCCCATTCACCTCCCTCCCTTTCCTGGAGCAGAGACCAGCCTCTGTCCTTGTCACAGCGGCAGGAGGATGGCTTTGGGTGTGTAACCCACGGCAGTGGCTAAACAACTCTGGTTGTGCCCAGAGTGTGTTTTGCTGCATGCCAGGGCAATACCCAAGGTTTTCTGGGGTGAGTGGCTCTGCTGCCACCAAAGGTCAGCAGGGCATTAACACCACCCAGCCCAGCAGAGACAGACTGCATTCGCTGCATCTTCTGCTTTCAGACTGACACCAAGCTCTTTCCTGGGTGGACTTTTCCTTTCCTGGCTATTTTCCAGGCAGTTCTGGTTGCCCAGAGTCCCCAGAGGTGCCTGTTGGTGAGCATGCTGTGCAGGTGGGAGCAGCTGACCCAGCCCCTTTGGGGCAGGCAGCCTTGTCCCTCTGTCCTTGCAGCACCATCAGCCTTGCTTGCAGCCTTGCTCTTGTTTCTGGAGTAAGCCCAGCTGGCAATGCTTGCTAACACCATTTTGTTATCAGCACAGGCAACCAACTGACTCATCTGACTGTTTGTAATAAAACAAAAATCAATCATATTACAGCCAGCAGAAAAAAAACAACAAGCTGGGAAAGCAAGCCCCTGGGAGCTTAAAAAGCCTGGAGCACACAGGCTCAGCCCAGCTTGCTTGTGGGGATTTTCACAAAACTGGGAGCCAGCTCCTGCCCTTGCCCCTGCTGGGGATACTGGTTACAGAGCAGTCTCCATCCCTGTTCCCCTTAACTGCAGACAGTTTTGCTGCTCTCAGCTACCTTAGGTCCTGGGTTGGACCACAGACCCGCCCTGCACAGGCAGCAGCAGCAGCACTAACTCAAGGCAGGCTTCTTTTAAAAAGAATATTTATACAAAGATGCTGCCCACCCCCATTCCTTCTCACTACAGAGGGTCCCCATCTGTGTCCCATGTCTGCTGCAGTCCCCCACCCACCCCGTCCTTGTGCAAGGCTGCAGGTGTACCACAGAGCAGTACAGGAAAGGTGGAGTGAGGCTCTTGCACCCCCAAAAAGCCTGGCAGTTCTCTGGGATGCCTGGTGCCTGGCTGCAAACCCTCAAGCCACTGAAGGAAGACTTTCTCTGCCCCTGCAGCATAACATACCACAGCTTTCTCTCCTGTGTGGTTTCCTGCCACACTCTGTCCCTCCCAGCTTATTTCTAACGTCATTTCTTGAGTCCTTATGCCTGTTGAATGTGTCCCACCCCTGCCAGGATACACCCTTCCCCTGGCTGTGGGACAGCAGCCCCCTTTCTCTTTCCCAAGATGCCAAATGCCTTCCCAAGGCAGATCAGGGTGGGCTAGGGCAGAGAGACGGTGCCACAGGGTTGACAGAGGAGCCAGGACACCATCCTGACCCCGTGCCTGGTGCACACAGGGTGCTGCTATCTGAGTGGGACTCGTGGCCACTGGGACAGCCAGGCAGAACAGGGCCTCAGCTCACAGCTGCTCTGCCCATTGCAGCTCCCCAGGGAATCCCACTTCTCATGCAGCACCGGGAGATGCTTCCTCAACAGGTAAGGGCACAGCAACACTTGCCCGAACAGCATTGGGCACACGGGGCTGGTCCCCCCAAAGCATCAATGCTGCATCCCAGCTGCAGGGTCCCTGTCAGCCCCCGCCAGGCCCTACCTGTGCAGGTGGGGATGTCTGCTGACCACTCCTGGGAAGGCAGGCACCGCAGCACGGCCGCCCCTCGCCGCTCAAACCCCTCGGGGCACCCAAACTGGCAGCTGGAGTTGTAGCTGAAGTCTCCGTAGGGATGGCTGCAGCTCACGGTCACTCCCTCGGGCTCCAGCTTGGCACACTGCACAGCTGGGAGAGACACGGTGCCACGGCCCGTTTGGAGCGGCAGAACCCTGCTTTGTCACCCCAAAGGGACAAAGGGAGGGGTGGGGATGGGTGTCTCACCATCCGTGCACTCGGGGCCCTGGAAGCCGGGGTGGCACTGGCAGCGGTAGCTCCCGATGGTCTCCACGCACTCGCTGCGCTGGCTGCACAGCGAGGGCTGGCAGGAGGCTGCACACGCAGGGCAGGACCATCAGCAGCTGCTGGCCACCCTGCCGAGGTGCCCAGCCCACCCTGCCGAGGTGCCCAGCCCACCCTGCCGAGGTGCCCAGCCCACCCTGCCCAGCTCTGCACCGCGGTCCCCTGCTCACCCCGGTAGCACAGCGCCTTTTTCTTGCGGCTGCAGGGCTCGTCGTTCCACTTGCCGGCCTGCTGCGGCCGCTGGATGTAGATCTCCACGCAGTCCTGGTTGGAGCGGCGGTTGTTGGGCTCCCCCAGGGCCCAGTTCTCGGCCTCCTTGCTCAGCGCCTTCCTGGTGCCCACCCAGGTCCAGGTGCCGCCCAGCTTGCGGATGCCGATCCAGTAGTAGTGCTTGTGGTAGGGCAGGCTCCTGTTGAGGTACTCGATCTCCTGCTGGTTCTGGATCGCCACCAGGTCGGTAAAGAAGGTCTGGCAGTAATTCCTGGCCTGCTCCCACGTGTAGTCCCCTTGGTCGCTGTAGTGGTACGTCCAGGCACCCACCTCCACCCACAGCACCGTGCCTGTGAGGGGGGACGAGCTCTGGGATTGATGCACAAAGGGTGGGAGCTGGGTCAGGGATGGGATCCCTTGGGACATGAGGGTGGGCTAAGCCTGACACCTCGGCCAAGAGAGGCCGGTGACGGGCTGGGTGAAGGGATTGGATGAAGGGACGAGTGTGGGTGAGAATGGGACCCTGTGGGTACACAAAGATCTGGCTGGATCAGGCATGGCAGAAGGAGCTGAGGACAGAGGGGATGGCACAGGCATGAGGAAGGTGGAGGTGACAGGGTGAAGGCTGAGATGGGGCAGGCAGAGCACAGGAGGCAGAAGAGCCCCAAGCAGTGATGCCAACCCCTCCTCCAGCACGAGGATTGAAAGTTCAGCCCCGTTCCCCACAAAAACTTCCCAAAGGGGAAAGCCCCACTTCAAGATGGTTCTGTAAGCACAGTTCCTTCCTGCGGTGCAGAAGCACACACTTCAGTTTTCCTGCTTTACCCTGCTACATGAGAGCCAGATTGGAGCAAGACAGAGCAGCCAGTGTGCCCTCACCCCCCAAAAGCACTTGGACCCCAACCTGCTCATCTGAGACAGAGATGGTCTAGAGTCTTGTAAAACTCGGTGTTGCAAAACAAGGTCTTTCAAAAACAAGCTCACATCATGGCCATGCCCACCAGGCAGGGAAAAGCCAGAAAGTAACTGGAACCCACACCCAGAAGTGAAGGGCACTTTGCTGAAACCCTGCTCTTATTTACAGCATTTCACACCACAACTTTATGCAATCAAAGGCTTTTAGCCACAGAAAGAAGCTTCCTCCATTCTCCCCAGGAGCAGCTATCTCCACAACTGCAGAAAGTGATGTGGGGATATCATATCTCCATCAGTGCAGAAAGCGAGATGGGGATCAAAGGCTGCTCCAAACAACCAGCCTGGCTTCCTCTCGGAGAGCATTCTCACACTGCAGTTAGGCAAGGATCTGGGCATTGCAGATTAGATGCAAATACACATCTTCTAAAGTCTAATTAGGGCTGTACTTTGGTCCATTGTTACACGTTTTTTGTAAGTAATTTCCCATAATTTATCTGGTTTTTCTTGTGAAAGAGCAAACTATTCTCTTTGTTCAACAGAACTGAAGCTGAGGAAAATGTAGTTCTCTCTTTACCTTTTGGGAATTCGGGGCTGCAGGACAGGAACTCAGGGCACCCTCTGGGAGCCTGCCCCATCCTCAGCTCCCACCACCCTCCTCCTGGCCCCTGCTGCTCCCCAGCACAGCTCAAGGCAGCTGCCTGCTACCCTCACACAGCCCATCCCCAAATTTGACATCTGCTCCATGTCTATATCCTCCACATGCTCTCCTCCTACCTCCTTCCTTCAGCTCCACCAGTTACACCCTCCCTGTGGCACAGCTCATCTCCCCTGTCTTGTGCTGCCTGTCCCTGCCCCAGCTGGTGCTGAGCCCCCAAATGGGCCATATTTTCCTGTGTTTTGACCCCTTGGCTCCCGTGGCAGCCCTGATACCTCTTCCCTCTGCAGCTGAGGTGCCTTTGCCTTTTTGTTTTCTCTCAGAGCCAAATCTCAGCCTCCTCCTGACACTTCTGCACTTGCCTCGTTTCTGTTCCTTAGCTCACTCACTAAGGTTCTTAGGATAATAATTCAGCTCACAGAGGATTCCCAGGGACAGAGCACCAGTAGGTTTTGCTCTGTGCAATGCCAGCCTGTGAAGGAAATATCCTCCAGACAGCAAAAGCAGATGAGTTTCTATACTGCCAATGTCAATGAGGCGCTCTAGCTGTGTGTGGTGCTGCCCCAGCTGTGCTGTGAACCCTCACACCCCTGGGCCCTGGGGCTCCATCCATTTCCAACTCCCCAGCACGAGCGTGGGTGTAGGCAGTGGGTAGAGCTGCCCCTGCCTTTCCCCGGTTCACAGGACTGCAGCAGCTGCCACACTGCATCTGGGGAACCAAACATCCTGCAGGGAGCTCAGCCCTGGCCGCCCCAGGGGAGCACAGTGTGCCCCGAGGCAGCTGCCACAAGCAGGAGCGGCTCCCTCCCAGCCCAGGGGGATCCAGCCCTGGGGCTGTGACTGATGAACCCCCAAAATAACAATGCTACATTTCTCCAGTTTCCCAGAGCTGCAGAGCCCTTGGCAGCGGGGTCACTGAGCGGGTGGGGGTGGCTTACCCCATGCGAGGGCAGCGATGGCCAGGCAGGTGCCAGGAGAGCCCAGGAGAGTCCGCGTCCTCCCCGCCGGTCGCCGTCCCACAGCAGTGCCCTGGCACGGAGGGAGACGTGAGCGTGCACATCCCAAGGGTTTCACACGTGCACCCCACCTCTGCCAGGCAGTGCTGGCTCACACAAGGGCAGTGCCCCGTGGCACTGGCACGCAGGCACACGCGGTGCTCCCAGCCAGCTACCAATGTGCTGCACCAAGGGCACTTCACTCCTGGGGAGCCCCTGAGTCCTGTGCCCCCCCTGAGCCCCTTCCTGCCCAGCCAGGCTGGCATCTGCCTCTGCCTGGCAGTGCCCGGTGTGCCCGGCAGTGCCCCTGAGCTTGGGGTCACTCGGGCAGGCTGTCCCTGGGGCAGCCTGTGTGTCCCACAGCCCCCAGCTGTGGTTCCTGTCAGCGCCTGCCCACAGCCCTGCCCTCCCCTGATCCCCTTGTCCAGGCAGGCCCTCAGTCACCCCCAGGAAAGGAGCAGGATTTACCATGCCAGAGCTGTGATCACAGCGTGCCCAGCCAGCGGCAGCTGTCCCTCGCTGGGCAGTGCTGCTCACGCTTCCTCCGAGCGTGCAGCACATCCCTGCCTGCCCCTGGCCTCTTCCCCTCCCACCCCAGCCCTGCTTCCAGCCCACATCCTGCCCCACACCCCTGCCTCCCCTGCCACAGGGCTCTCCAGCCCCAAGAAACCCCTCTCTGAGCCCGGGGCTGCTGGGGAACAGTGGGGTCAGCGCTGGCCACGGTCCTCACGGGACCTGGCTTGGCAGCAGCCCCATGGCATGGGACTTGGCTGCAGCCCCACTGCCACGGGGACATGACAGCCACAGGAGACGAGCCACAATGAGCCAGGCTTGCCCGAGCACCCCAGGAGGAGGAGGAGGGGCCCCTGAAAAGTGCTCAGCCTCAGCCCAGGACTCCCAGAGCACCGAGACCTCTCTGAGCCACCGTGTCCGTGTGGCAGTGCCACGCTGGCAGAGGACAGAGGAGGCTGAGCTGTGCTGAGGTCCCTCATGGGCTGAGTGGGAGCGTGGCTCACAACCTCCCAGCTCCAGTGCCAGATGCTCTCCTTGCATGCAGGCGTTTTCCCCTGGCTGTGAATCTTCAATACCATTTATAAACAAACAACAATTTGTTATATTTGTTATTTGTTACAAAATTACTTACACAACGTATTTTTCTGTCTTTAGCTTTAAGTCTTTATGAGAAAGGTCCAGGAATATGCCAGAGGAACTTCCCCCTGACTTATTAACATCCTTTAGGAGCTTCCACCAGTGTTTCAGGAACATGTCTAATTGTGTCCACCTCCCCTTGGATCATTATAATCATTATAAATCTTTTCTTACCCCGTCCTTCTCGTAAGTAGAATTGCCTTGGCCAGGTTTTCTGCAGCAATTACTCTGCTCACTTCCAGCTAAAGCCAAACAAGAGCCATGCAGGTCACATGAATTTTCCAGTTCCAAAGAATTTGATGCTGCTCCACCAGGACTCATTCTAGACAAAAGGAGGAACCCATTCTGCAAGAGCCATAACCCATTACAATTACTTTATCACTGGCCAATATAAATGAACTTTGTTTCCTGTCTCTGGATATCTTCCTTGAAAAATGATTTAATGCAGTTGTCTCTTTCTGTGGAATTGCTGAGTGTGTGTATGCAGTAATTGAGCAGCACTTGCTCTCAGCACTGTCTGCTGCGAGTGGGCGGTTTGGGAAGGAGGGAGCAGCCAGGCAGGCAGAGAGGCTGAGGGGCAGCTGCTGGGAAGGAGAGCAGCTCCAGGTGCTCAGGGTCGCCTCTGCACAGTGACACACCGCTGGGACTCAGAGGGATGTTCGTGGGTACACGGCCCCGGGCCAGGGCAGGCTGTGCCCCTGCCAGTTTCACTTCTGCTGCAACCCAACATGGTAGGGCAGAGCAGTAGAAAAAAAATAATACTCCCGCCTTTGTTTTTGTAACTACAAATAGTTGTTGGCACTGCTTTAAAACGGAATCAAGGTGTCTGAGATGCAGAGGCTGTTGCTGCTGCAAAGACAGTACGTGACGGAGTTGGAGCTCTGTGTGGTGCCCGTGCCTGGGCTCAGAGAGGGGCTCCTACACGGCAGGATGGATACTGAGCCTTGCTTCGCAGGTAGAGGGAAAAGGTGCACACGGCAGGAGGGAGAGAAAAGCCGAGCCAGCTCTGCTGGGAGCTGGTTAATCACTAGGAACCCCCTCACATCTCAGGTTCTTTCCAAGGCTGCCTTCCCTGGAAGGGATTCCAGGGAATCCTGCAGGGCAGGTGCTCCTGCTGGATTCCTGCTGCTCTGCCGGCCAAGGAAGGGCCTGAGCCTGCGTGAGCCGTGTCGGGATTTCCCAGCTGTCCGGATGGCACAGCCATCCCTCCGAGGGCACAAGGCGAGCTGCCAGCCAGGTACGGGGACACTTTCCCGTGCCACCTCCGCACCGTCCCTCTGGGCTCAGGCAATGGAGAGCTCGTCCCTCGCCGTGCCCGTGCTGAGCAAAGAGCCGGGGCGGTGCTGTGGGTGCCGCAGAGCCGAGCACAGGCTGTGCCTCCGGGGCAGGGCAGAGGCTCCGGGCCCGGGCTGGCACTGCCCGTTCCCCTCCTTGTGCAATGTCCCCGCAAACCGCACAGGAACCGAGTCACCCCTGCCCGGCCCGGCTGCTCCCGGCGATACGGGGGCACCTTCCTGGGGGCTCAGCAGCCCGGGGGGAGCACCCGATCCGGCCCGACAGGGCTGTGGGGACACACACGCCTGCGTTCAGCTCCGCTGCTGCCATCCCTGCATTCCGCCCTGGGGACTCGGGCGGCTCTCCCTGAGCCTTGAGAGGCGTCTCCTGAGCGCGGGCAGGAGATTCCCTTCCACCACAGGTCCCCAGACAGCGCTTGAGCCGAAGGGTGTCCCTGAGCTGCAGGATGCCCTTGGGCAAGTCTGCCTCCACCCTCTTACCAGCTCCTGCCCCGCCTCAGGCGGCACCTGATAAAATCTTTCTCACGATTTGAAAGCGTTCGGACACCGGGAGATGCATTAAGAGGCTTGGAGGGACCGAGATAGTCGCAAGGATTAGCCAGGACCAGAAATCCAGGGGCAGGTACCCTGTACCCCCCACCCAGAGGGACCTCGAGGCATTGGGACAGCCCTGGCTGTGGAATAGAGGGGTAGCTTTGGGCAAATCACTGCTGCCCACCCTATCCAGACCCTCTCGGAGATGTCTCTTTGCCCTCAGCTGTAGGACAGCTCTCTGCCTCCTGCCTTTCACTGCGAAGCTGGTGATGGAGCAGGAATCACTGGGGATCACCGCCCCCCGGGCCCCCCTGCCCGTGCCGCCCGCCGGCTCCGGGCGCCTGGCAGCAGCCACACGAGCACGGCACAGAGGAGGCTTTGCCAAACAGGATGCCTGGGGTACAGAGAACACTGACATTAGCTCACTGCTTGGGTGATAGGGCGTAAACGAGTTCCACCCGGGGAATCCCGGGCGGCACCTCTGCCCTGCCAGCGAGGCACAGGGTGGGTACGGGGTGCTGGGGGGCAGCTGCAGGGACGTGTCCAGGGGCAGCCCTAAGTGACAGCCAAACCAGCCAGCCTACAGCTCCTAGGAACTGCTGTGCCTGTGCCCTGCCTGGCTCTCCATGGCACTGGGCATCCCTGGAATGCTGAGAAGAGCCACTGACCCACCTGGCCCCGAGCCCATCCTCTGGCAGGACCGCGGTACCAGCCACACTGGCCTGGCGTGGGGGCAGCCCAGGCACGGGAGGCACTGGCAGCCAATGGACCCTGGACACCACCAGTGCTTTTGTCACACGTCTGGTTTAATGCAGGGATTTCAGCCTTGTCTCACATGGCAAACACAGAGCCAGGCTCCTCTGCCTGTCACCTGTGTCCCCGCTGTGTACTATCGCCTGCTCCCCTCCCCGGGCAGCAGGTGAACAGGCTCAGCACCAAGAGCCGTGTCTCTAGCCAGGGCTGCAGAGCAAAAGGCATCCTCTCCTCTGGCCAGCAAATCCTGAGGCATCTCCCCCAGCAGGCACCGTGCCCAGCTGTGTTTCACCCAATACAGAAGCAACTCTGAGGACGTTCTTCACCTTCTGGCAGGCCAGGGCTGAGCTTTCATCTTCTAAAAGTTCCTCTCATCTTTCTCACCTCCCAGCTTCAGCACACTGTCTGGCTTGGCTGCTGCCAGTGATGCAGCAGGCACCCTCCTGGTTGATGATTCCCCCCTGGGATCTTGGTTACCTTTCTGCTCCAAGGAGTTATCGTGTTGTCTATTTAGATTAGTGATTTATTATCTTCAGGTGGGGCATGGAACATGTTTTAAAGTCTTTTTTATGCCTCATCCACCTTGCTTGTGTGGATCTGCAAACTGCCCTGTCTGCACTGCCCCAGCTGTTGCAGAGTGCTGGGCTCTGCCCATGCAGCATCCCTTGGAGTGCATGCAGTGACAGGGCAGCCCCATCTGAATCGCTGCCTCTGTGGCCATCCAGCTCTCCATGCACAGGGTGAGTGGCCCTTGCTGAAGCTGGCTCTGCCTGAGAGTCCTGATTCCTGGGACTGCAAACCCCTGCAAGAAAGAAACAAAAGCTAAAATAATGAGGGGAGGGATGTTGCTAACCACCTGTTGTCACCTTTGAAATTAATTCTTACTCCTGTGACTTCTTGCAGCTGTGCTTTAAGAGCGAGATGGTCACAGAGAACAATTTAACTGCGCTTCATCCGTGGGCAGAGGGGTACAGGCTCCTTCACATCCAAGCAGCCAAAGCAAAAGGTCTTTTCTGCACTTTTCTGTTGGGAAATGGCAAGGCAACATAAGCAGTGCTTTCCTAGCTTCTTTTTATTTGCATTTGCCCTTAAGGAAAAGGACTCTTTTGCAGAGAGGCATTTTGGGAGGACTCACTGGCCCGACAGGAGGTGAGGCAGGAGGTCCTGTGCCCCCCATCCCTGCTGCCCTGTGAGACTGGGGTGGCCCAGCCCCGCTCCGGCACCGTACCTGGCTCCTCGGGGCAGGGCGCAGCTCCCCGGGCTGCCCCGCTCCTCTGCTGCCTCTGCGGCGGTCACACCAATGTCACCCCGCTGTCACCCTGCTGTCACACCACTGTCACACTGCTGTCACCCTGCTGTCACACCAATGTCACCCCGCTGTCACCCTGCTGTCACACCACTGTCACACTGCTGTCACCCTGCTGTCACACCACTGTCACACCACTGTCACCCTGCTGTCACCCTGCTGTCACACTGCTGTCACCCCGCTGTCACCCTGCTGTCACCCTGCTGTCACACCGCTGTCACCCTGCTGTCACACCGCTGTCACCCTGCTGTCACCCCGCTGTCACCCTGCTGTCACCCTGCTGTCACACCGCTGTCACCCTGCTGTCACCCTGCTGTCACCCTGCTGTCACACTGCTGTCACCCCACTGTCACCCCACTGTCACCCCGCTGTCACCCCGCTGTCACACCGCTGTCACCCTGCTGTCACACTGCTGTCACCCCACTGTCACCCCACTGTCACCCCGCTGTCACCCCGCTGTCACCCCGCTGTCACACGAAGGCTCCCCGCTGCTCTGCACGACCTAGAAACCCGCTTGTGTCCTCCAGGCACCGAGCTCCTGGGGCAGCGGCGCGGGGCCGGGGGCAGCGTCCTTGCCGAGGGCCAGCGCGCAGGGCCGTGCTGCCTGTCCCCTGTGTCCCCCGTGTCCCCTGTGGCCCCCGTGTCCCTGTGGCCCCGGGCCGGCACCGTGGGGCTGCCGGGGGCCGCTGTGCCCCGTCCATTGCCCCTCGGGCCGTTGCTGTCCACGATGAGGCGGAGAAGGCCGGAGCCAGGGAAGTCCATGATGAGCACTCCCCAGCGCACGGGCTGCCCGCGGGGCCGCAGGTGCTGCCAGCAGCGGGGGTTCACGAAGCGGGCCACCTCCTCGGGCCACGTGAAGAGCCCATTGCCGGAGCAGAAGGTGAGGTACATGGTGGCCGGGTCTCCTCCGGCCGCCTTCTCCAGGTGCCGCCGCACCCGGGCCCACTTGCGCTCCAGCGAGAGCACGTTCCAGGCGTCGCTGATGTTCAGCCGCTCGTAGGGGATGCCCAGCACGTCCCGAGCCAGCGCCTCCAGCACCACAATCTTCCCTCGCACCTGGCCCAGCGTGGGCACCTCCTCCCGGCACCACACGCAGCCCTGTCCCTCCTCCAGCAGGCAGCGGCGCAGCTGGGCAGCGAAGCGGGCCCGGGGGAGGCCGGGCAGCTCCTCCTTGATGCGCATAAGCACGGCCTCGCCGGGGTGGGCGCGGAGGAAGCGCAGGGTGCGGCGCAGCACGCCCCGCAGGCTGGCCCGCTGGAACGTGCACAGGTGGTAGATGCCGAGCTCGCCCCGCCGCAGCTTGCAGCGCACGTCCAGAAAGCGAATGCCGGCCGCCAGCTGAGCCTCCAGGCCCCAGCTCTGGCACCGCAGGCGCCGGCCGCCGAACAGGCTGAGGGAGTCGTGGGTGCCGGGGATGGAGAGGCGGGACAGGGGCAGAGCGTCGGGGAGCTCCGCCATCCAGTCGGGGCAGCAAGCTGCCGGCTGGGGCGCGCAGTCGAAGGCAGCGCTGCGCCGGGACCAGGTCTCCATGCCAGCGGGAGAGCGGGCACCCCGGCACCCGGCTGGCACCCCGGAGCCCTGCCGTGGAGGAGAGGAACACCATGAGCGGTGGGAGCGTGGTCCCCGTGAGTCCCGATCCCGCCGTCCCCAGTGGCATCCCCAGCGTACCGTGAAACCCTAGAGCACTCCGTACCCTGTAAGGTACCACGGGCGCCCCGTACACGTCGCTGCCTTTACTTCTGTGGCACTGTACGGTTCCCCTGCCGCTCTCAAGCGCTCGTCCCAGTATCCCCGCGCCCCGGTAGGCCCCAGCTCCCCCTCGTTCACCCACCTGGCTTTGCCTGTGGCTGCGGAGCAGAGCCCGGTGGGCAGGCAGGTTCCACACTGGCAGGTGGAACGGGATGCCAGCCATTAAGCCGGGGACAGTCATGACGCGCGTCCTGCCTCGCAAGCGGCACGTGCACCTGGGATTCATCCTCAGCCCTCGGCCAGGGAGAGCACTTGACAGACACACCAGGCTGGAAAACCACCCGGCTGATCCCGACATCAGCCATTCAGGCCTCTGCACCTCCCTCCCCAGGAATCAGGACAAACGGGATCGTGGTGCCGCGGGGCCCCTGGATGCTGCCCAGGGGAGCGGCCGTGCAGAGCCGCGGGTGCCGCACGCCTGCTCCAGAGCTGTGTCCCGGTGGCACCTGGAGCACCCCAGTGATGGCTGTCCCTGTCAGAGGCACAAAGCACAGGCAGTGCCCGGAGCAGGGCTCCGTGCTTGCCGGCACACCCCAGGACCTGCTCAGCGGGAGTTCCCAAGGGAGTGGGCTTCATCTCCTTGTTCCTCAGGCACCAGGGACTGCTTCACGCTGGAGTCACTGCAGGGCTGTGACCCGCCTCCTGCCCAGGGGACACAGCTGCCGGGCACCCCGGTGGGCAGCACACACTGAACCCAGCGGGGTTTGGAGAGGAGCCTCCGGGCAGGTCACAGACCCCTCCGAGCATCCCTCCAACTCACATCCCCTCCGCCCGAGCGGGGCGGGCAGCGGGATCCTCGGGGTGTCCACAGCCGGCACAGGCCCAGGGGCACCTTCCCTGCGCTGAGCGGGGGTCCCTGGGGCTGCCCCCGCCCCGGACAGCCCCGTCCGGGCCCCGGGAGCTGCCCCGCGTCCCCGGGCACGGAGTGCCCAACCCTCGGAACCGGGACCGGCCCTGGACCTGTCCCTGTCCCTGTGTCTGTGTCTGTTCCTGTCCCTGACCCTGTCTCTACCCCTGTCCCTGTCCCTGTCCCTGTCCCTGTCCCTGTCCCTGTCCCTGTCCCTGTCCCTGTCCCTGTGTCTGTTCCTGTCTCTGAACCTGTCTCTACCCCTGTCCCTATCCCTATCCCTATCCCTGTCCCTGTCCCTATCCCTATCCCTGTCCCTATCCCTGTCCCTGTCCCTGACCCTGTCCCTATCCCTGTCCCTATCCCTGTCCCTGTCCCTGACCCTGTCCCTGTCCCTGTCTCCTGTCCCTGTCCCTGTCCCTGTCCCTATCCCTGACCCTGTCCCTGTCCCTGTCCCTGTCCCCGGCCCTGTCCCTGTCCCTATCCCTGTCCCTGACCCTGACCCTGTCCCTGTCCCTGTCCCTGTCCCTGTCCCTGTCCCTGTCCCTGTCCCTGTCCCTATCCCTGTCCCTGTCCCTGTCCCTGTCCCTGTCCCTATCCCTGACCCTGTCCCTGTCCCTGTCCCTGTCCCTGTCCCCGGCCCTGTCCCTGTCCCCATCCCCGTCCCTCTGTCCCTGTCCCCTCTCCGTGTCCCGGTCCCGCCCCGGTCCCGCCCCGGTCCCGCCCGCTGCTCTGGCCATGGCGGCGGGCGGCGGCCGGAGCTGGTTCGTGCTGGGAGCCTCGGGGGAGACGGGCCGGGCTCTGCTGCGGGAGCTGCTGGCCCGGGGAGCCTTCGCCAGGGTCACACTGATCGGGCGGCGCCGGCTGAGCCTCGGAGGGGCCGAGGCGGCCGTGGTGAGGGGACAGGGGACAGGGGACAGGGGACAGGGGACAGGGTACGGGGGACGGGACAGGGGACAGGGTACGGGGGACAGGGGACAGGGGACGGGGGAGAGGGGACGGGGGACAGGGGACAGGGTAGGGGGGGCGGGACAGGGGACAGGGTACGGGGGACAGGGGACAGGGGACAGGGGACAGGGGACGGGGGACAGGACAGGGTATGGGGGACAGGGGACAGGGGACAGGGTACGGGGGACAGGAGACAGGGGACAGGGGACAGGGGACGGGGGACAGGGGTACGGGGGACAGGGGACAGGCCAGCCCTGGTGGCAGGGACAGGGGACAGGCCAGCCCTGGTGGCAGGGACAGGGGACAGGGGACAGGCCAGCCCTGGTGGCAGGGACAGGGGACAGGGGACAGGGGACAGGCCAGCCCTGGTGGCAGGGACAGGGGACAGGGGACAGGGGACAGGCCAGCCCTGGTGGCAGGGACAGGGGACAGGGGACAGGCCAGCCCTGGTGGCAGGGACAGGGGACAGGGGACACTGACCCTCGGTCTCCCCGCAGGAGCAGGCAGTGGTGGATTTCGAGCGGCTGGGCGAGCACGCCGCCGCCTTCCAGGGACACGACGTGGGCTTCTGCTGCCTGGGCACCACCAGGGCCAAGGCTGGCGCAGTGAGTGGGGACACCCCTGACCCCCGGGCGAGCGGGGGTCCCGCTCGTCCCCTCCCCTGCCCCGCTGACCCTCCTGTCCCCCGCAGGACGGCTTTGTCCGTGTGGATCGGGACTACGTGGCGCAGGCAGCAGAGCTGGCGCGGGCAGGGGGCTGCAAGCACTTTGTCCTGCAGTCCTCCCGGGGGGCAAACGCGCACAGCCGCTTCCTCTACCTCCGTGTGAAGGTGAGGGGGCGGCTGGGGTGGGCTCCTGATGTTCCTGCAGGAGTCACAGGGTGCTGGGATGCTTGGGAAGGAAGCAGGAGCTGAGGTCTTGAGATGCTAATGGCTCTGGGGGTCCTGTGCTGCTGCGGGACCAGGGAAGGGGCTGGCTGGAGAGCCGTGCAGCTGGCTTCTTATAAAGCAGCACAACACCTGCATGCAGCGTCTGTCTCCCTCCTCAAGCTCCAGAAACATCTGCTGGGGTTTCTAGCCCAATAACAGCTCCCCAACCCTAAGCTGGGGTGGCTTCACAGCTCTGTGGGGAGGCCCAGGGCGGTGTCCAGGTGAGACGTGAACTATCCTGCGATGGAAGGATCGCTCCCCAGGGACACCACACCCATCGCAAAAGCTTTCTTCTCCGTGTGTTGTGTGCCGCAGCTCCCAACAGCTGCTGGACTCGGAGCTGCCTGCCAGCATCCTGTGCCGCCTGGATCTGTCCCCAGGCTGGATGCTGAGCCCGGCCGCTCTCCGGAGCATCCTGCTGCAGTTTTGCCTGGTGGATGCAAGGGTGCGCTGCTGACCTGCGCTCCGTGTCCACCACGGGCCGCGCTCCTGCCCGGGGAGCTGATCCCTGCCTGCCCCGTCCCAGCTTTGTGCTGGCATTAGTGCCATCCTGCAGCTCTTTCCTGCCCGTTCACGGGGTGTTACAGCAGCAAGGATGGTGCTTGCAGTCATCCTTGTCTCCTTTCATCCTGCCTGGCTGTTCTGACAGGGAGAAGTGGAAAACCTGGTGCAGGCTGTTGGTTTTGATCGCTGTACCATTCTCCGGCCAGCGTGAGTAGTGGTGGAGGAGGGCGGGCACAGGGTGGAGGGTTGCCAGGGCAGCAGGGAGATGCTTCACTGGGAGATGGAGGAAGAGAAAGGATACATGAGGGCAGGGCTGGGGAGGGAAGTGGAGAATGCCACCGGCTGCAAATGCAGCTCATGGATGAGTGGACTGCTTCCCAGTGCTGCAGGGAGCAAGCTCTGCATTTCCTATGGCCCATCCCAGTGCCAGAGCCATGTGCCATGCAAGGACAGGAGCCTTGGGCTGGAAGCACAGGTCAGGGCACATAGGTCAGAGCTTATCTCCAGATGGACCTTGGCCTTCTGCAGAGGGAAAACTCACCTGTGTCCTTTCAGCTGTACTGTGCTCCTGCTACCTAAGAGAACTGGAATTCTGCTTTCATCAGCACAGTGGGGAAAGGAGTTTAGTGTCTGAGGGCTCAGCTCTGTCACGTCCCATGACCCTGCAGAGCCCCAGAGCCCGTGTCGGCTCGGGGGGCCCTGGTGCAGCTGGAGACCTCAGTCTGTTGCAGGCTGACCCAGCTCACCCCCTTGCTCTGCAGGGTGCTGCTGTGCAAGCGCCAGGAGTCCCGGCCCGTGGAGTGGATAGTCCAGCAGTTCCTGGGTGCTGTGGCTCGGGTGTTCCCCACCGCTCACTCGGTGCCTGTGGACACGGTGGCCAGGGCTATGGTGGCCTGCGTGCTGCAGCCAGGCCAGGGGAAGGTGGAGGTGCTGGAGAACGGGGCCATCCATGAGCTGGGAAAGGCAGTGCCAGGGCAGGGCACATAGAGCAGAAGGGATGGCGGGCAGGAGCTCGGTTCACCCTTCAGATGCTCTCTGGGCTGGGGATGAACACACGCACGGGAGAGGTGTGGGGTGCTTGCGTGGCTAGCGTGGAGCCAGAGGTACATCCACCTCTCTGCACGGTGGCTGATTCTGTCAAGGGATCAAAATGCAGGTGCTGGCTGCTGGGTGAGGATAAACAATGTGCTCTGCTGCTGGATCTGTGACACGGGTAAAGATGATGTAACCCAGGCCTTGAATAAAGCCCTGTGACCGATCCGGTTGTGCCGCTTTGTGCTGAGGTAATCTCTGTCACCCACGCACCAGGAACCCAGGCCTCGTGTGCTCAGCTGGTGTCACTTGAGGGAATGCTGACGGGCAGGTGACAGGCACAGGACAGCAGAGCAAGGCAGCGTGTGGAGGCTGCACCTCACAGAGCACACGGTGGCACCAGTGCTGCTTGGATAGCGGAGCCCTGGAGGCTCTGCCTGCAGCAGCTGCCTGCAGACACTGCTGTCCTCACCTGCTCAGGGGGCAGAGGGACTGCTCTAGGGACCTTCTGCTCACACCTGGGCTGCCACTTGGTGCCTGCAGTCACAAAAACACCGTGCAAATACTTGCAAGTGCCTGTGTCTCTGGGCTCTCCTTCGGGGCACAAATGAGCCTGAGCCCCGTGTTCCCGGGAGTGCAGGAGATGAGGCCAGCCCTGTGCACACCTTGGAGGGGGCTTGCTCCTGCCCAGCTTCCTTCTGTGGGCGTGGAGCAGGCACCAGCAGCAGTGCAGTGTCCCAGGCACGGCCCTGGCTGTTCTCAGGCCTCGTGCTCGGGGTCGAGGAACTCGGTGGCTCCTCAGATGGGACGCAGAACATACGTGACTCCCAAATTCCCTGCTGGCCAGAGTCCCAGTGCTCCGGGTAACACTGCTTTCCAGGATTTTCTCTGACCTCATCCACGGCTCCTGTGTCACTGACTTGGATGTGGCAGATGGAGAGAGCCTAGATCTCATCTCCTCCTCCTCCACATGCCTTTCCATCGTTGGGTTGGCCTCAGCAGGTTGGTGGAGGCAGTGAGATGGTGCAAGGCCTGCACTTAGCTCCTCAGCCACCTGTGGGGCTCGGTTCAAGGGGCCACAGAGCCACAGCTCCTGATAAGACTGTCCCAGTGAGAGCAAAACAGCACCTTTAATGCAGAAAGGGAAATGAGAGCAGGCTGGTCAGCATCACCTGCGTGTCCAGAGTACGAAGGCTGGTCACCTGCAGCACTGGGTTACACAGCACACTGCACTCAGCGCTCAAAGAGAGATTTTTAAAAGGGCATGTGCTTATACAAGGGAGTGGAATTGAATACCTGAAGTGGTAAGAACTTAAGGGAAAATTGAGATGAGAGAATAATAAAAAAAAATATTTCAAGCTCTGGAAACTTACAGGTGAAAGGCAAGCCGCAGAACACATGAGGAAAGCATCCTAAAGGCATAAACATGAATTATGACTATGTGAGAAGCAGAAAGTTCTCCAGGGAGGCTCAAGGACAGGATGTG
Organism: Pseudopodoces humilis; assembly: GCF_049639895.1. Taxonomy (NCBI): domain Eukaryota; kingdom Metazoa; phylum Chordata; class Aves; order Passeriformes; family Paridae; genus Pseudopodoces; species Pseudopodoces humilis. The sequence goes on along the minus strand of NC_142209.1, from coordinate 207,615 downwards.
ACCAGGCTCTATAGGAAGGAATGAGCCATCACAGAAAGCCTCACTGAGTTACTTGCATTGCCCTTTGCTGTTAGGGAGCTCACACTACCACCATTCCTTGGGGGACACACATTTGCATTGCTGTCCCAAAGCGTGCAGGGGAAAAAGAAATATTTTTAACCCCGTTTTTAGAAGACGTGGTTAAAAGCCTGCCAGAAGGAGCACTCAGATGAACGGCCAAATACTCTCCTGGGTGAGAATTGCAGCGATCCCTTTACCAAAAGGTCAACATCGTTAAATATGATGCTAGTTCTTAAAAAGTTCCAGTGGGAACCAGGAAACTGCAAGGCAGCTCTGCTGCCTTCTATAAAAGGCACGTTGCTAGAAAGGATAATAAAGTCTGGAAATAACAGGGTCCAGGATAAATCGGGTGCAATGGGAGATTCCACACGGCTTTTGAAGGGGCAGCACAAGCCTGGAGCCCTCCTGGAGGAAACAGCCATTGTGTACACAAGACAATCTGCTCCTCAGAGTGCACTCAGATCTCCAAAAAAGCTCTCCCTGAAGGGCTCTTAAAGAAATGAAGCTGTCGTGGGAAGACAAGGAAGGTCTGTGTAGTTTCTTATTGGAAATATTTTCTTAGCACTCCAAAGCCTTGAAACACACAAAACAAACATTTCTTGCTGGACAAAGGTCTGTGGAAAACACAAGCTATTTCTGTGTAACCCTTGTTTCTGCTCAGTGGTTACAGTGTTTTTTCAGTGTTTCAGATAAATTTGTGTTAAAATGCAATCCCAGCACACACTACAGCTTCCTTATCACCCTCCCACACGGAGTTTCCTCCCACACTTTGGACCTCAGCTCCCCAATTTGCTCTGAGCACTCCTTAAACCCCCAGCCCAGCTTTTAGACCCTCGGTCACTGAATTACTGCAGAGGGGATTTGCCCCCCCAGGGCTGAAAGAGGTGAAGGAGACAAAAGTCTGTAGGGAACAGACCCAGAGGGTCTCACTGGGCAAAGCTCCAGGTGTGCAGGGATGGAGCCGTGTCCTTGGCACGCCTGGCGGGGCTCTCTGCGTTCCGAGGGCACACAGCCCTGCCTGCAGCTGGGGGAAGAGCAGGGAGGGGTGCTCGGCTGCTGGACAGCATGCACACAGAGCACCTGGCCCCACGTTCTCCTGGCATTCTGACACTGCTGGGATTGCAGGGGGTTCGTGCTGACAGGAGGGCTGCGGTCCCAGGGGCTCGGCAGCGGGGCTTTCCCAGGAGGTCCCGTGGCCCTGCCGCCCCAGCCCTGAGCTCTGGGAACCGCCAGCCCCTTCCCTCCGAGCCAGGGAACAGCTGGCAAAGCCTCCTGCAAGCAGCACCACGCTCCTGAGGAGCTCTTCAGAGCAGCCCCCGGGCTGGCAGGCGCTGGCCTGGCGCTCGGTGACATCCCGGTGACATCCCAGTGACATCCCGGTGACATCCCGGTGACATCCCTGCTGGCAAGGTGCCGTTTGCATGGCTGTGTTCCTTCAGAGAGTGGGGGCTGCACCCCAGCTGCTGGGAAATGGGGCCACTGAGCCCTGTGCTACCCCTGACCCAGCTGAGGCACCTGCAAGCTCCTCCTGAGCCCTCTGGGAACAGGGCAGAATGAGAACAGCCTGGCAGAGTGAAGCGCCTCCATCCTCTGTGGCTGCTGCTCTTCCCTTCCCCGCTCTGGGACCCGGGGGAGGCCGGGGGGCAGCAGAGGGAAGGGCAGCACACAGACCCCGGCTCTGAGCCTCGCCTGCAGGGGCTCTCATCAGCCCAAGCCGTTATTGTCCGAGCAGCTCATCCTCTGAAGCTTTGCTTCATTCGGTTTCCACCACGAACCGCTACAAAGCCAGCCCAGGCTCTCCAGGCAGGCAGTTTCCAGCAGAATTCCAGCTTGCACTGACTGCACTCGGATGCCTGAATGCAGTGTCTTGCTGCATAATCCCACAACAGTCCCAAAATCCAGCCCGGAGCCAGAGCCAGGCGGGCACAGCTCTGACACAGCACGAGGGAAAGGGGACCAAGAGCTACAGGTAACCCCGGGTTTTACCCAGGGAAATGATGGTTGTTGGTGCACCTGGGTGTGGACAGTCGGGTTGGGAGCAAAGTCCCTGTTCCCAGCTCCCAAACAAAGCACAGAAATGCACATTTGCAGTCACCCAGGAGCCAAGGTGAAACAAATGTCACTGTTAGCCACCGCCACTGTTGAAGCAGTGGGTATTTTAGCCACAGCCTTGAGATCAACAGCGAGACTTCTCGTAAGCACTTTTACTTTTCTGAAAGCCCCAATTTTCACTGGAAAAATCCCACTTGAATGAAGCATTTCTACCTGAAAAATTTCTTCCTCTAAATCCTGACCTGCAGCCTGATGCATCATTAAAAGAAATGCTGTGGGCTTCCTGGAGCCCCCTAAACATCAGCTTGGCCCTTCCAGTTCAATGGGCTGTCCTGAGCCCATAGAGCGCAGGTTTTCCTGTCCTGGTGTGAGGCTGGAGGGAGCAGCAGGGCAGGGATGGGCAGGGCAGGGCAGGGCAGGGCAGGGCAGGGATGGGCAGGGATGGGCAGGGATGGGCAGGGCAGGGATGGACAGGGATGGGCAGGGATGGGCAGGGATGGGCAGGGCAGGGCAGGGATGGGCAGGGATGGGCAGGGATGGGCAGGGATGAGCAGGGATGAGCAGGGCAGGGCAGGGATGGGCAGGGATGAGCAGGGCAGGGCAGGGCAGGGCAGGGCAGGGCAGGGATGGGCAGGGATGGGCAGGGCAGGGATGGGCAGGGATGAGCAGGGCAGGGCAGGGCAGGGATGGGCAGGGCAGGGCAGGGCAGGGCAGGGCAGGGATGGGCAGGGATGGGCAGGGCAGGGATGGACAGGGATGGGCAGGGATGGGCAGGGATGGGCAGGGCAGGGATGGACAGGGATGGGCAGGGCAGGGATGGGCAGGGATGGGCAGGGCAGGGATGGACAGGGATGGGCAGGGCAGGGCAGGGCAGGGATGGGCAGGGCAGGGATGGGCAGGGATGGGCAGGGCAGGGATGGGCAGGGATGGGCAGGGATGAGCAGGGCAGGGCAGGGATGGGCAGGGATGGGCAGGGCAGGGCAGGGATGGGCAGGGATGGGCAGGACAGGACGGGACGGGGATGGGCAGGGCAGGCAGGGCCGGCTGCAGCCGCATTGGCCGCGGGGCTGGCGCCGCTCCAGACTCAGCTCTATTTAGAGCGGGGCCGGCGGCCGGGCTGCACATCCAGCCTCTGCCGTCACCCGCGCTCCTCTCACGGCCCAGGACACCGCAGCCGGCCAAGATGTGCAAGGGCTTAGCGGCGCTGCCCCACACGTGCCTGGAGAGGTGAGAGCGGCCGGGAGGTGCGGGGAGCCCGCGGGACAGCATCTCCCCTGGGGACAGCATCTCCCCTGGGCACAGCATCTCCCCTGGGCACAGCATCTCCCCTGGGGACAGCATCTCCTCTGGGGACAGCATCTCCTCTGGGGACCGGGACCGTGCGGCTCCCAGTGGGGAGGGGCTGGCTGGGGGGCTCAGAGGGGCTGAGATCCTCGGGATGAGCGCTGCTTCGGTCCCAAACCCCCCCACTCTGCCCCGGGGTCATTCTGCCGGCTGACTTTGGGCTGCTCCAAACCCAGCCCTTATCCTCAGATCTTCATTTCCACAAAACACGGAGGAGGAGAGGAGGAAAAAATCAGGAGAGAGGTTTTTCCTTTCTGAGGTGAGAACAGCCCTGTATCCAAAGTGCCTCACAATCCTGTTTTATTTGCCTGCGTGTCCCTCACCCGTGGAACAGCCAGACCTGAGCTCGTGAGGCTCAGCCCTGTACAGAGCAGCAGCTGTGCCCGCCTTGTGGAACCCATCCTCATTCTCATCTCTCTCCCCCCTGGTGCTCGCCCCAAAACCTGCAGCTGGTGCTGGCAGGGGCTCCTCTCCACGCCGTGGGAGCCCATCAGGCTCCAGCCCTGGCCAGTTCCCTGCTGGTTGGAAATGTCCTCTCCTCGCTCCCACGGGCTTCCCAGGGGCTCCAGAGGTGTCACTGCAGCAGCAGGGCACTCCATGCCTCCCCTGAGGAGGAAACTCAGGAAAAGGCTCAGTGAGTCCCTCAGTGAGGGTTCCCTCACACCTGCAAATGCCTTAGCGCTGCCTTTTGGGTGAGAGTTATGGGGAAATTCACCGCCCTGAGGGGAGCTCCAGGGAGGTTCCAGCTGAAATTGTGCCCTGGGGGTTGATGCTGCTTGCCCAAAAGGCAAATTCTCATCTGAGGCACAAACAGGAGCGCAGGCCTGTGATGGTTTCATTGCTGGAAACCTCCAGCCATCCTCAGGAATCCACGCTGACTTTCCCCACTCCCCTGCAGTCTCCTGTGCCATGGGCAGCCAGGAGCACTCTTCCAGCTGTGGGTGATCCCCGTGTTTCTGCTCTCCTATCGCCCTTGCTGTCACTCTTCTGACACTTTTTAACACTAAATCTTCTTAATAAAGATTTTCTCCCACTGCTGCTATGCCAATGTTTTTTCTTCTGCTGTGCCCTCAAATCCTCCCTCTCAAAGGCTCCACTCACGCTCTGACACGCAGAGTCAGGGCTGTGCATCACCTTGCATTGCTCTATGAGGCTTTCCATGTGCCCCAGTGCCACTGTCACGGCTTTCCTGCAGCTCCCCCAGCTTGTCCCCGAGTGCCGGACCCGGGGAGCCAGGATCTGCTGCTGGGTCACTGTCCCCTTCTCCCAGCGCCAGCACAGCCCTGCCTGCGCTCCCCAGCACCATCCCCAGAGCTGTGTGCTGCCTGTCCCACACTGACACCTTCCCCTGCAGCTGCCAGGGCTCTGCAGAGCCAGCCAAGGTGCCCCCCCGACCCGAGGGGCTGCAGCCCCCTGCCCTCCCCAGCACGTGTGTGCCTGGCCTGTTCAGAGAGGGACGAGAGGAATCTCTTCCTGCGGCCAGAGGAGCCTTGACTCCTCTCCAATAGACCATATTTGTCCATGTGTCCACCACGGGGCTGCCACTGCTGCCACTGCTGCCCTTTCAGCATCGTTCCTGCAGCTTCTTGGCTCCTCAAATCCCCTCTGGAGGCTTCTGCACGTGAAGGGGCATTTCCTCCGGCACCTCCCTGCCCCCGGGCACAGCATCACCTTTAGCTTTCAGCCACGGCTTTAAACTCCTTTGAGCTTCTATTTTTGTTTTGTTTTTAAAGCTGGAGTCTCTCCTGGCCCTCCCCAGCAGCCCTTCTTGCTCTTGATATGTTTGACAGAGCCCATATTTTCTGTTAATGCTTCTTGGAAGCTATTTCTCAGACTTTTTCTTGGCTTGCTCCCATATGTTCTCACAGTTAACCTTCCACCATTTACAGTCCTCTTGCTTTTTCTCACTCGGCCATAGCTGAGGTTTTTTTTTAAAAAAAGCCTTTTTTGTTTATAGCTGCCTTTTTTTTCCCCTGCTGTTTAGCCTTCCCTGAAGCCTTGCTTGAAAACTTGTAATCCATCCGCTGGAGGACGCCAGGATGGTGTCTTTAAATAGCCCTTCCCTCCCTCAGCCTGCAGGCTTTCAGCCCACTCCGTCCTTCCTCGCTTCCTTCAACAACCTTCCTTATCTCTGCTGCCCCTCCAGATGTCACCGGGATCCCACTGCTGGGGAATTGCTCTGGCCCAGGGGGAGGCTGCTGCTGCTGCCCCCACACCTGCAGGGCTCTGGGGGTGCCTTGGTCCCTGGGATGGAGCAGGATGGGGCTGCTGAGGGCCTCAGTGCCTCCCGAGCCTGACAGCCCTCGGCCATAAATCGCTGCCAGAGGGTGGGAATCAGCAACATTTTGAGCCATGTCTGAGCCCTTGTTGTGTGAAGCCACCATCAATTGCATCCAGACCTTGTGTAGGTGTTGGCAGGGCATCCCCAGGTGTTGCTCTGACAGCAGCAGAGTCCCAGTCCTGTCTTCCCAGCTCCTTGGGCCACTGTGGGCTCTCGTTGGCTCTCGGTGCCCCTGCTCCCAGCACAGCTCGTGTCATCCCCCTGCCTGCTCAGGAACTCCACTGATGGCATCCACTGCTCCCAAGGTGTCTGCTCCCCTGCCCCCTGCCCCCTGCTCCCCTGCTCTTCCCCCTGCTCCCCTTCCCCCTGCTCCCCTGCCCCCTGCTCCCCTGCTCCCCCGCTCCCCTTCCCCCTGCTCCCCTGCTCCCCTGGCCCCTGCTCCCCTGCTCTTCCCCCTGCTCCCCTTCCCCCTGCTCCCCTGCTCTTCCCCCTGCTCCCCTTCCCCCTTCCCCCTGCTCCCCTGCTCCCCTGCTCTTTCCCCTTCCCCCCGCTCCCCTGCTCTTCCCCCTGCTCCCCTGCCCCCTGCTCCCCTGCTCCCCTGCTCCCCTGCTCCCCTGGCCCCTGCTCCCCTGCTCTTCCCCCTGCTCCCCTTCCCCCTGCTCCCCTGCTCTTCCCGCTGCCCCTGCCAGATGAACCCCCATGGTGTGACACAGGGTCCCATTGCTTGGAAGGGACGGTCCCTGCTGCACAGCACCTGGCACTGGCAGCATCCCCACTCATCCCCCCCGAGCGCTGGGAGAGGGACAAGGTGGCACCCAGCATTTCTGCTCCTGAGACACTCCCTGAGCCCCTGTGTCCCCTTCCTGCGGGAACCTGTGGCCACAGGCACGGATTCTGGGAAAGCAGAGCCAAGGGAGAGGCCAGCCTGTCCTCTCAGCTTTCCTGTGGCACCCTCTGTAGCCACCCACTGCTTCGGTGCTAAGGGGGCTGCCCCTTCCCCTGCCCCCCTCACCTGCTCCCATCTGCAGGATGGCTCAGGACCGTGCCAGGTGGTCCCAGAGCAGCAGTGCTGGCCAGCAGGGTGCCAAGGGGCACTGAGGCTGGCTGGAGAGCCGGCCCCAGGATGGCAGGAGCCAGCTCTGGCTCGGAGCACTTGTCTGCATTTTGCTTACTTGCTTACAGCAGGATGAAGGGCAGCATCCCTGTCCCAGACACCTCAGTGTGGGAGCATGGTGACCTTGTCACCCTTTTCCTGAGTTCCTGAGCTCTCCCAGGTTGAGGTTTCCTCAGAAGCTCTAGCCATGGGCACTGTCCCTGTAGCTGCTGACGCTGTCCATGACAAGTTGTGTTCCTGGGTGTGCCGTGCACCCACGGCGGGTGATCCCTGCTGCAGGGCTGGGCTGCTCCCTCTGCCTGCTCCTGCTGCCCACCCCACGCAAGGACAGCTGCTCACAGACAGGTCTCTGCAGCAGCAGTGGGGGCCAGCTGGCAGGGAGCAGAGCAGACACCCCTGTGCCGGGTCTCCAAATGTCACCCGTGGGGACTGGCGGGTGGAAACCAAAACACAGAGAGAGTTTTACAAGGAGGGAAAAAATCAAAGGAATTGAAATGAAATAGCAGACATAGCAATGGAGCAATCATCCACAGAGGGCTTGTGAAAATAAACAGCAGAGAGGAAAATTGCAGGGAGCCCTAAAGCCAGGGAGCCGCAGCCCAGCTTTGCCAGCCACGCTGAAAGCTCGGCTCAGTTAACCTGTGAGGAGCAGTCTGTCCCCTCTCCCTCACCTCCTGTGCCAGCAAGATGCCCTGGAAACCACCAAATGTTGCTGTGCCAGGGGAAACCCCTGCCCTACAAAGATGGGGGTTGGGGGGCTCTGTTTTCACCCCTTTATTTCTTCAGCTCCATGCAGCACACCTGAGTGTTCCCTGCAAAGCTCAGCTTGCTCTTGCTGCCACCCCTGAGCTGCAGCAGGGAAGGGGGGAAGTGTCCTCAGCAGTTTTAGATGCTCAGGAGCTAATTACTCCTTGTATTGCATGAAAGGGAACATTTTGGGAGACAGCTGGGCCTGCAGCCAAGCCCCAGGACCCCCAGTTTTCTCTGCATCCTCCAAGTGCAGGTCTGGAGCGTGGCCTTGGTGCAGTGGGAAGCGGCAGTCAGCCTTTGGCACTCTTCGGCTCCTCAAACCGTTTCTGCCTCTCTGCACCCAGGAGGTGCCTGTTCACAGGACCCTTCCCATTGCAGAAACGGGCTGGATTTTACTGATAAGCATGCTGTATCTCTCTAGAAGGGCTCTGAGTGCTGCTCTGAGTGGCACAGCGTGGGGTGGCACCACGGGGCAGGTGCCCCCCAGCACGGCACCTTCTCCAAAGGCAGCTCCTTCACCTCCTCACCAGCCCCTCCTCAAGCTCCTCTCTGTAGAGACCGAGTGCTACCCACACATCCCTAATTCAGCCCCAGAGCAGCCTGAGAGCCCTGCTGATGCAATTAGCCTGGCCACAGATGGGCACAGAGCACGGAGATCAAGAGCTGCCGCTAATGCACAGCGCCTGTTTGGAACAGCACAGCCCTCACAGCATCAGGGTCCATTTGTTCATCTGGAATTAATTACAGAGTGGGTGCAGGGCAGGAACTGTGAGTGTCCCCTGCCCCGTTCCTCTGCCTCACCGTCTCTGCTCCTCCCCTGCTGCAGGGCCAAGGAGATCAAGACAAAGCTGGGCACACTGCTCCAGAAGCCTGACTCGACCATCGACTTCATCATCCCCTACCCTGAGAAGCCGGAGAAGCCAGCCAAGGCCCAGAAGTGAGTACTGCACTGGGCTGGGCTGCACTGCCCAGCCCTTCTGGGGTGCAGAGGAGCTGAAGCCCTGTCGTGGGCTGGCACGTGGAGGGCAGCTCGTGGCAGGCTCCTCGTCACCTCCCTGCTAGGTGCAGGCTCAGGAAGTCGTGTCAGGGCAGCTCGAGACGTGTCAGCCAATACAGCTCCACGGAAACTAGATTTCCCATGGAAACTCAATTTACTTTTGATGAGATTTCATGTTATTCGATAAAGGTTTTCCCAGAGGCATACGGCACTTGGACTTCTCTGAGTCACCTGCCTCAGCCCAGAGGTGCCAGCCTTTGCAGCCATCTGCCTTGGGGGCGGCAGTGTGTCCCTCAGCTGGGTGCACAGCCCCACGGCTACACCTGGCTCAGGGCTCGTGGTGATGGGACCTCCTCACCTTACGGCCTTTGGCTTGGCCACTGCTCTCCAGCACCGAGCTGCTGTATAATACTGGCTTATCAACGTTTTTTAAAGCACGTGAAACATGAATTATTTCTCCTGCCAATGCAGGGTGTGGGTTGTGATAAGCAGGGGCACGTTTGCCAGCACGGATCCTGCCTGCCACAGCGCTGCCCTGTGAGAGCTGCCCGTGCCAAGCAGGGCTGGCAGAGCCATCGTGTGGCTCTCACCCCATCGCTGCCGTGCCCAGATGTCTCTGGGACAGAGACACCTTTGTCTCCATCAGCCATCCCCACAGAAAGCCAGAGGACATCTCCACTCCCCCCTGTCTGGAGGAGCTGTTTGCTCCTGCTCTGGCATCACTCACCTGTCAGCATCTCACTCGCAGTCAACATCATCCCAGGGACAGGCACATAATGGGAAAGTGAATTTGGTGGTTTCCAGGAAATCTGGATTGAGTTAGGCTGCTGCAGTGATGCTCCTCCTCAGCAGGGTGAGAATTCACCTGACAGGGACATGGGGGCAGGGACAGCTCTGGTTTTTGATAGAAGTGCAAACACAATTCAGGGTCCAGAAAGCGAAGGATAAGAACCCCCTGTCATGACAAGTGAGGGCTGGTACCCACCCTGAGCAAACCTGGCATTCCTGCTGCTCTCCTCTCCCACTGGAGCCCCCTGGGCAGTGTGACAGGGCTGGGCACCTGGAGCTCCCCCAGACCCGCTGCTGAAGCTCCTGGCCCCCCAGGACCAGGACAGGCTGTCCTGCCCACTTCCCTCCCCGCTCAGGGGATGCTCTGCTCAGCCAGGGGATTTCAGCCCCCGTGTGTGGCCCCTGCAGCACAGAACACAGTGCAGCACTGCCTGCAGGGAGTGGAGACTGTCCACAGCCAGCCCAGCACCCAGTGCTGATCCGGGGGGCTTCCCTTGCCCTCCAGCCAGCGCTGCCAGGGATGCAGGGAAGGAGCCGGGAGCCCGGGCAGCGTGCTCAAACTCCTCGGGGCTTAAATAAGACAACAAAAAAGCCACAAACAAACAAAAAGAAACACCCACAAAACTCTTCAGTCTCACGGCGAACATCGCACTGAAAAATCCTAAAGAGCGGAGGGAGAAGCGGGCAGATGGAAGAGGCCGGAGGTTTCCGTGGGCCGGCGCCGAGGCCGGTGACCCGCAGGGCGTGGGAGAGCTGCGGGAGCCCGGGGCGCTGACCCCGGCCCGGCTGCTCGGGGAGCATCTCTCCCCTCCCCAGCAGGAGAACACGGGGATGCTTCCCGGCCGCCCGCCGAGCCCCAGCTCTGCTCTCCCGTCTGGGAGCCGGAGCCCCGCGGCTGCAGAAGGAATCGCTTCCAGCCCAGCCCCAGCTCTGCTCAAGCAGGGTGGAATTCACCATCCCCACTCCATCCCCATCCCCACCCCATTCCCATCCCCACCCCCATCCCCACCCCATCCCCATCCCCACCCCATTCCCATCCCATCCCCACCCCATTCCCATCCCATCCCCATTCTCACCCCATCCCATCCCATCCCATCCCCACCCCATCCCATCCCATCCCATCCCATCCCATCCCATCCCATCCCCATCCCCATCCCCATCCCCATCCCCATCCCCATCCCCATCCCCATCCCCATCCCCATCCCATCCCATCCCCATCCCCATCCCCATCCCCATCCCATCCCCATCCCCATCCCCATCCCCATCCCATCCCATCCCATCCCATCCCATCCCCTCCCATCCCATCCCCATCCCATCCCATCCCATCCCATCCCATCCCATCCCATCCCCACCCCATTCCCATCCCATCCCCATCCCATCCCATCCCCACCCCATCCCCATCCCCACCCCCTCCCCATCCCCATCCCCATCCCCATCCCCATCCCATCCCATCCCATCCCCATCCCCATCCCCATCCCCATCCCCATCCCATCCCATCCCATCCCATCCCATCCCATCCCCATCCCCATCCCCACCCCATCCCCATTCCCATCCCATCCCCATCCTCACCCCATCCCCACCCCATCCTCACCCCCTGCACTCGGCTGGCCCCCAGAGAAGGGTGCCTGTGCTGTGATGCAGCAGCATCCCCATTCCATCCCCAGAGCACTGCCTCCGCTCTGAGAGCCTCTGCAACTTGTTACTCCTCTCCTCCCCGTTTTTAACGGAATTGTTTAAAAACCTGGAGCCCCGAGGGAGGCTTCCGTGGGTAACCAAGGACCACCTGGGCTTTCTTTACTCTCCTCAGGCCATCTCCGGAGGAGGCTCTGCAGTGGCGTGATTCCTTGGAGAAGCTCCTGCAAAACCCCTGTGAGTTCCCATCCCCTGCATCCCCCTGGTCCCCTCCCCTCTCCCCACGTCCCCCGGGGTGCCCAGCGAGGGCTTGGCCAGTGCTCAGCGAGGTCTCACCTCCCCCTTGGCCCCCAGACGGGCTCGCCAGCTTCCGCAGCTTCCTGCGCTCCGAGTTCAGTGAGGAGAACGCCGAGTTCTGGGTGGCCTGTGAGGACTACAAGAAAACCAAGTCCCCTGTGAAGCTGGTGGAGAAGGCCAAAAAGATCTATGAGGAGTTCATCCAGACGGAGGCACCCAAAGAGGTCAGTGGCCATGGGGCAGGAGATGGTGCTGGGAGGGACGAGGCTGCTGCCCTGGCACCTCCATCCCAAAGGAGAGCGATGGCTGCAGGCCTGAGGGGCTCGGGGGGCTGTGTCCTTGCCAAGGGGCAGCCCCATCCCCACGTGCTGCAGTCCCATCCTCCACAAGCCTGGAGCCCCTGTTTGCATGCTCAGCCTCTGCTGGGCTGTCTGCAGCCACAGGCACCCCCAGACACGCCTGTGCCCTGATGTCAGTCATAAGGGATGCCAGTGTACAGCGATCTTCCTCCCCAGGTGGGCTGTGCAGCAGGGCAGAGCTCATCCTCACAGCTTTGCCACCAGTGATTCTTCCAGGGAAATGAGCCTCCCCTCACCCTTTGTGTGATTGTTGGTGGCACAGAGCAGGCGAGGGGAGCCCATCGCTCAGCCCTCCAAAGGCAGGCTCCCATCCCTCTTACACTCTCATGGCAGGTGAACATCGACCACTTCACCAAGGCTATGACCATGAAGAACCTGGTGGAGCCATCACCAACCAGCTTTGACATGGCCCAGAAGAGGATCTTTGCCCTGATGGAGAAAGACTCCCTGCCCAGATTTGTGCGGTCGGAGTTTTATCATGAGTTGATCAAGTAGCAATGCAGCAGGGCTGTGCAAGGCATCCCCACTGCTTCTGTCTAAACACCCGCCCCTTCTCCTGCAGCTGCTTTGCTTCCTCCATACCACCCTAGAACAGCACCCAGGGGTGTTGCTGAACACCTCCCCCCGTGCTTTGGACCGTCAGATGTCCTGGTGTTTCCTCTGTTGCCATCTCTTTCCTCTCCCACAAAAGACCAATTTGCAGAAACTCCCTGGTGCTGGGACCCAGAAGGGTGAGGGATCAGCCCCAGCCCTGCAGTGCCAGGGGTCACATGGCCAGCTGACACATCCCTGGTGCTGCGGAGCTTGGCAGTAGCTGGAGGCTCTGAGGTGTTGACTTTGTCCTCTTAGGACTCCTTAGAAGGTGAATTTTGCTCCCAGCATTGCCCACACTGCTGGTTTGGCCCAGGCTCGCTCTCTCCTCCCGGCTTCCCAGGGTGCTGCTGACACTGCACAGGTGCCTGCAGGCGCTCCCCTCCCTGGCCAGGCTGAGCTCAGACACCTCCACTGCCTGCTGGGCATCACTTCCTTCCAGAGCAGGCAGCAGCAGTGGCACGTCCAGGGACGGGGCAGGGCAGGGCCAGCGGTGGCACGTACAGCAAGGAGGGCACTGTGACAGGCACGGCAGGGACCGCTGTACGGCACAGCCGGCTGGCACCGGGGCTGAGCAGAGAGAGCTCGGGGTCAGCCTGTTTGCTTCACTCCAAACACAAAAACAAGAGGATAAAACGAGACCTGTTGGTCCAAAACACCAGGACTGTTCAGCAGCTCAGAGCTCCTGCTCGCTCCAGCCTTGCACGACGCCCTGAGCTCCCGGGGCCCGTCCTGTGCCAGGGCACAGCCCTCGTGGTGCTGGGATGGCAGCTCCGGGGCTGCCCATGGGCTCTCCTGTTCCAGTCGCTTCTCCCTGCAGTAGGCACGCCAAAGCAACACTTCTGCACAAACCCAACACAGGGACATCGAGCACAGGAGGGAGGGAGGCCGTGCTGGGAGGGAAAGAAAGCTGAAATTCCAGATGTTCAGATCCAATTTGAAAAATCCAAACCAAACCCAAAAAAACAAACGCAAACTCAAAGCCGTCATTGGAAACATGAAAAATAACCCCCTGGCTTCCAGAGCAGAGTGCAGACCCTGCTGAGTTTGTGTAGCCTGCATCTCTCGCTCCTGCCTCCTCCTGTCTGCCCAGGCCGTGTGTTTCCACAGGCTGTCAAAGCCAGCCCTCTGCTAACAGAATAAATCACACCTGAGGATGGGGCAAGGACATACATGAAAAGCAGCCCCTGGGGTCTCATTTCAGCCTTGAGGGAAACGTGATAAACCCCTGCCCCACAGGCCTGGATGGTTCATTCCCGTTTGGTTTCCTGGTGCATCATCCCCGGGGTCACAGCTTGCAAAGAGCTGCTTCATCCAACCTGGCAGGTGCCAGCAAACACCCGTGCTGCCCGCGGGCTCCCCGGAGCTTCCCCGGCGTGCTCAGCCTCCCTGCCAGCCACGGGACCCCGTGCAGAGCACAAGAGCACAAACAACGGATTCACCAGCCTCTTCAAGACTTTCAAAATCCGATCAAAACCCCACCAGCCCCAAATATTTACACTTTGTCACTATGGTGATGAAGAAAAATACATCGGAGCTGCAGACAAATCCGAGCTGCAGGAAATGGGCTGTGTCTTCCAGGCAGGAGAGGGGAGGCAGGGGAAGGATGGAGGCAGTCACAAACGTGACTCTTTTTTTAAGCTCTGGAGCAAAAGGCCTGGGAAAGTCGGTGCTGGAGCAGCAGGGGTGATGCTCACAGGCATTCCCCTGGGGTGAATGCAGAGGGTGGCTCGGGTGACCCTAAAGAGCCCAAGGCAGAGCGTGAGCAGCAGGAGGGTCCCATCAAAGGGCACAGGACCCTGGCAGTGCCCACCCTTCAGGTGGGCAGCAAGGGGGAGGCGGAAGCAGGGCTGGGTGCGGGATGTGGGGCTTGGCCATCCCCCCTGCTGCAGGCTGCTCCCCCACCTCTGCCTGCACACCCTCCCTGCACCCTCCCAACGTCCCCATGGAGTCAGTACAAGTGGTTCAGCATGTTCGAGCTCCTCATTTACAGCGTGACTCAGAAATGCAAAACCAAACAGGCTTCCCTGCAGAAGGACCTGGATCTTCCATTTCTACTTAATCCTTTGGCAGCTATTTCCAGATCCCCTCACCTGTTTCACAGTTAAATGCCACCACCACCACCAATGCCACAAGGCTGGGATGCCGCTGGAGGCTCTTGCCGTGCACCACAAGGCCTGGGACGTCAGTGCCGCAGCAGGAACACGTGGGGCAGGGAGAAGGTGTCTAGGTATGTATGTGCTGAACAGAAGGGTGCAGGCTGGATTCAGGAGAGACGAAACAGCTCTGTTGGCAATCCCTCCCTGGCTCAATTTCTGCTAAAATGCTGGAAGTCTACTTTGGGGGCTGCCAGTGACCTACCGGGTGGCCAGGAAATGCGGCCACTGAAGCATTTTGGAGCTGTAGGGAAGTTGTGTTTGTGTAGAAGGGTCATTTGGCTAATTACTCGAGCAGGCTTGCCCAGAAAGGTGGCAACACCTGTACCAGCCCCATGGCCCAGCTTTCCACAGGCCCAGAGGTATTTACTATCGGGCTGATGCCAACCATATTTCTGGTATGAGATACTTCATGTATTTTATCACTCTAGCTCTCATGAAATTTGGCATATATAGCAGTATATAAACACAACATGTACTCCTGTATTCATATATACACGTAACATATACACACACATATATACTTGTAGCATGGGCATCCCAACTCCCTGAGTCAGAGAGCCAAAAAGCAGAGTTTCTGGATGTGGTGCTCGGGGTCCATCACAGAGGGGATGTGCGCGGGCTTTGCGTGGTCCCAGACCCTCTTGAGGGAAACCACGGCCATCCAGCTGAGCGAGCACAAAGGTGCATCCCCCAGAACCACCCTGTGCCCGTGGGCTCTGTGCCATCCTGGCACTGGCAGGTGCAGGAGGCAGATCTCGTGTTCCCGAGGGAGCCCGATCTCTGCCGTGGGGCGAGGCAACCCCACGCTGCAGCCGGGGCCGTGGGGCACCAGGCACTGCCTCCACGCCACCCTGGCACCCGCTCCCTGCCACGGGCACGTGTGGAAAAGGGCTCCCTGCAGCTGCATCCCCCAGAGGAACAGCAGGAGATGGTTTGATGTGTGTTTTATGGTGACCTCAGCGACCCGGAGCCTCGCACCTCATCCATCACAGGGTGAGGCACTCAGCTCCTGCCCTGCGTGCTGAGGCTGGGCTCTGCCAGGGCTGCCCAAAGCCCAGTGGCCCAGAGTGTCCCAGAGCTCACCCAGGCTCCCCTCAGGCCCTGGTCACTCCCTGGAGGGTGCTGCACGCTGTGGCCAATGGCTAGAGCTAAGGCAGAGGGGCACATCAGCTCCTCACACCCTGCAGGTTTTCAGTCTGGAGTTCTCCATGGGATTTCCACTGCAGATATTCATGTGGGGAGGATGGGAGGAGTTGTGTTAACCCATGTCCATGTACCACTCAGTAATCCACACATAAACATGTATTTCTGCTACTGTCTCAAAGGACTGTTCATTTTGGCTCTTTGTACTGAAGGTGCAGCATTTCCTTACCCACTGCAGAGCACGCCCGAAACTCGTGCCCCAAAGCC
Source organism: Pseudopodoces humilis (assembly GCF_049639895.1). Taxonomy (NCBI): domain Eukaryota; kingdom Metazoa; phylum Chordata; class Aves; order Passeriformes; family Paridae; genus Pseudopodoces; species Pseudopodoces humilis. Next base: position 191,780 of record NC_142209.1, on the reverse strand, counting down.
CTGGCAAGACCAAGAGCCTCTGAGAGCTTCTGCCACAATGATGCAGTGGTTTCTCAGTAAACTGGAAAGGGAATCAGCCCAGGGGGCTGATCCACAGAAAACATTGCAAGGCCAGGGCAGCACAGGCACCCCCAGCCCCTCTGCTGCCTCGGGCTCCCAGGGTCAGCTCCTACTCCAGCAGCAGCAGCTGGGCTGCCCCAGGGGCTGAGCAAGGGCCAGCCCTGCTCTTTGCACTCACAGGGCACGGCCCAGGGACAGGCTCAGCTTCCAGATAAAATTTGTTCTGTCTGCTCAGGGTTGCAAAGCACCTGCATCAGGGAAGGGCGCCCTGAGTGGGCTTACCTGCTCCAAAGCTGCCAAGGGGAGCCTCACACTCACCCCAGGCCCTTGGTGAGAGTGGCTAATCCCCATGCTGAGCTGATGGTCAGCCAAGGTCAGACCCATAAAAAGCCCCTATCCCCCAGGCTCGTGGTGCTGAATGTGTCTGAAGGATGTGATGTAAGTGTTGTTCCATCAGCTGTTTCATCTTTCTGTGACTTAATCTCTTAGCGAGGCCACTTGTAACATAACTTTTCCATAACTTTTCAGAGCAACCTTGTCCAATGAACTGGATCCCCGAGCATTTTCTTTTGTTCACACAATGGCATTTTAGAAGGGACTAACGCAAACATTTTTATTTAGACTGCATTCATCATTATTTAAATATCAATACAGTTTTTGCAATAGTTACCAAGAGTTCCCAGTACCAGGGGAAAATAAAACATAGCCACATGCTTGGCCATGTTCAGAGCTTCAGCAAGCCTCTCCATCTTTTAGCTCAACATGCACGGTGATAGGTGTTAGTACACTGCATAAATACAAAATAAAGCACATGTTAAAATAGAAGTTTCTCGATGGGCCTGGAGAGCCACAGCCTCCTCCTGCCATGCCAAAACCCCGGTGTGAGAGCTGTTGTCTGGGCTGGGATGCAGAGCACAGGATGCACAGCGGCCAGAGCAGCGATACCTGGTGAAGGAGAGACCAAGGCTGGGGGACAGAGACACCTGTGCCGCCTCCTGTGCTGCCCCTGCAGTGCCAAAGCCACAGCAAAGGCCACGTCTCACCACTGCAATTAAAACATCAGCTGCCTTCTGGCAAAGCCCCGGAGCAGTCATGAGACAGACACTTTCCTCCTACCATCCTCAGGAAAAGTGAGCCATGCTACTGCTGAAATACATAAATAACACCTTCAAAAACTCCAACATTTTCAAGTACTCCCAAGCAGGGCCTTTCCTCCTCAGATATTGTGGTCCTATTCCCTCACAAGCTGCTCCTCACAAGCCAGGACAGGCAAAGCTGAATCCAAATGGCAGCCCTGGAGTCAGGAACACACAGCTGTCTGCCAGAGAAGGAACACGTTTCTGTTCTGCTCTGCTGGAGGATTTAACCTGGGAGCGTGAAGGTCACAATTAATAGCTTAGGAAATAATGAGCCTCCCCAAAAGTGACAGCTCTGCACAGCCCTAAGGAAGGTCCTTGGCCAGCATGAACGTGGTGCTACAGAGGGAAGAGCTTCCTGTGGTGACCGAGGGAGGCTGAGCTTCCCTGCCACTGTGGCTGTGACGACCGAGGGAGGCTGTCCCGAAAAGTTCTGGTCTCCCTTCAAGAAAGAGCAGGAGCTCTTCCTGTGCCTGGTACTGCAGTGCAGCACAGCCTGAGCTCTGAGCAAACACTCCTGGCAGCCTGGACACTTGGGAGCTTTGAACAGCGAGCCCTTTTCACCTAACCCTTTGCAGATTGGAAAGGGGAGATCACAGTCCCCAGCGTTTCCCTCGGCTTCCTCTGTGCCCACACCTGTCTGGGAGCCATCCAGACGGCAGGAGGAGCGGTGACCCTGCCGGTCTGGTCCCTCTGTGGGCAGTGCCATGGCTGGCACAGCTCCCCAGCAGCCTCCCGGGCTCACAGGGCTCACACAGCGACTGCCCCCAGCTCCTGCCAGACACAGACCCCAGCGCCCCTACACCGACCTCAGAGGAGGGTTTGCTACACACACTGAGCCTGGATTGGGTTACAAATGCTGGCTGTTGCATGACATGGATACAACGGGGACATTAGACAGCTACTGGAGACAGCTCTGTTGCTTCATGCCAATGAATGCTTTTGCTGCCATATATTCTGCAAGAGCCCGGCCCTGCCTTGCTGCAGGCTCAGGCGCACTGAGAAATGATGTTGGAGTTGCAGTCTAAGCTGTGAGTGTGGTTTCTTTTGCAGTTTTCAGGCCCACATCCAGAGCCAGGCGGGCTGACCAAGTCCAGGTAGTAAGGGGACTTGAGGAAACGGCGGTAAGAATCTTTTTCCATGAGGGTGAATATTTTCCTCTGAGCCTCATCAAAGCAGGACAGTGTCGGCTCCAGCATGTTGTGGCTCGTCTTCTCCCGTGTGCACGAATCCAAGTTCACCTGGGGGCCAAAGGGACAGTGTCAGTAGAACCTGTCCCAGAAGGTGAAATAGGACGGGGAAGATCCAAGTGTCTCTGTACCATGTGTGCTCGGAGAGCAGTTGTCTGAAATGGCTGTTTGACAGCCCAGAATCTGTAATCTGTAATCTGCTATCTGTAATCTGCTATCTGCTATCTGCTATCTGCTATCTGCTACCTGTAATCTGCTACCTGTAATCTGTTATCTGCTATCTGTTATCTGCTATCTGTTATCTGCTATCTGTAATCTGCTATCTGTAATCTGCTACCTGTAATCTGCTACCTGTAATCTGCTACCTGTAATCTGCTACCTGTAATCTGCTACCTGTAATCTGCTACCTGTAATCTGCTACCTGTAATCTGCTACCTGTAATCTGCTACCTGTAATCTGCTACCTGTAATCTGCTACCTGTAATCTGTTATCTGCTATCTGCTACGTGTAATCTGTTATCTGCTATCTGTAATCTGCTATCTGTAATCTGCTATCTGTTATCTGCTATCTGTTATCTGCTATCTGTTATCTGCTATCTGTTATCTGCTATCTGTTATCTGCTATGTGTAATCTGCTATGTGTAATCTGCTATGTGTAATCTGCTATCTGCTATGTGTAATCTGCTATGTGTAATCTGCTATCTGTAATCTGTTATCTGCTATCTGCAATCTGCTATCTGTAATCTGCTATCTGTAATCTGCTATCTGTAATCTGCTATCTGTAATCTGCTATCTGTAATCTGCTATCTGTAATCTGCTATCTGTAATCTGCTATCTGTAATCTGCTATCTGTAATCTGCTATCTGCTATCTGCTATCTGCTATCTGTAATCTGTAATCTGTAATCTGTAATCTGCTATCTGTAATCTGTTATCTGTTATCTGCTATCTGCTATGTGTAATCTGCTATCTGTAATCTGTTATCTGTAATCTGTTATCTGCAATCTGTTATCTGCTATCTGTAATCTGTTATCTGTTATCTGCTACCTGTAATCTGCTATCTGTAATCTGCTATCTGTAATCTGCTATCTGCTATGTGTAATCTATTATCTGCTATCTGTAATCTGCTATCTGTAATCTGTTATCTGTTATCTGTAATCTGTTATCTGCTATCTGTAATCTGTTATCTGTAATCTGTTATCTGCTATCTGTAATCTGTTATCTGTTATCTGCTACCCAGCAGAAGCTGGAAACGAATGCATCCCTGCTACCAGAAGAGCTGTCAGGGGAGACTGACACACATCCCTCTGGATGGAGCCAGCCAGGAAACTCAAACTGCACGGGAGCAGCTGAAACATTGGGATCCCAGACCTCTCCCATTTGAGTGTGCACACGGGATGGCCACGTGGGTGTAACTAAACACACCTTCTCTCTATCCAAGCTTAATATAAAATCAATAAAAAACACACCACGTCCTTGCTAACTGGCAGAGAAGCAGAACCTTCATCTCTTGTGAAACCACTGACCTCTGCTTGCCTGTGCTGCTGCTTCAGAATTCAGGGTGGTGCCTCTGTCCGAGGAATGCTCAGTGCACATACCTCTTTCGTGGCCTGCACCGAGATGAACTCATCATAGATCTTCCTGGCCTTGGGGCTGAGCTTGGCTGGTGACTTGGTTTTCTTGTACTCCTCACAGCTGACCCAGAACTCGATGTTTTCCTCACTGTACTCAGATTTGAGGAAAGCACGGAAAGCAGCCAGCCCTCCTACGGATTGTCCAAAGGGAAACAGGTCAGGTGAGAGTGCTGGTCCCTGAGCCCCAGCAAACAGGGACTGTGGGTTCTTCCCAGAGAAGGAGCTGCCAGTGGGGACAGCTGGTCCATGCCAGCCAGGCTGGGATTCCCACAGGCCCCGTGGGGATGTCACACGTGGGGATGTCACACGTGGGGATGTCACACGTGGGGATGTCACACGTGGGGCCCAGCTGCCTGCTCCCCGCCGTGACCTCCAGCATCCCTGCCAGGGGAACACAGGCAGCTCGTGTGCTCCCAGGAGGCCTCGAGGAGACAGCCAGCACGCTCCACAGAGTCTCAGACCATGGGAACAATGTGAAGGAAACCTCAAGGACATCAGTTTAGCCCACAGCTGATGGGAAGACAAAGTCTCCCATGGGCTCAGCTGCAAATAATATCTCCAATTTTTGGTTCTCGTTTAACCCACCACTAACTGTAGGTCCCTCCTCTTGCACAAGGGCTGAACCAGCTGTCTTCACAAAAGAGACAACTCAGCAGGCCAAAACCACATTCACATCACATTGGGACTGACCCTTGGGCCTGAGCAAGGGATCTCCACCCCTCCCTGAGGTCTGTGTGGCCAGAGGAGCTCCTGTGTGCCCCTAAGAGCCAGAAGATAATGTCCCATGTCCCCTCCTGGGGCTGCTCACAGCACACATGCTCTGCAGGCAGCCAAAGGGCCCTCTTCACTTACTGTCATGATGGATCAAGTTTTCCAAAGAGTCTGCCCATTTTCTGACTTCCTCTTGGCTAAGCCTAGGAGGAGACAAAGGGAGAAACACAGGGCTGAGTAAAAGGGAGTGCAGAAAGGACAAATTTTGTTTGTTTCTCAGCACCACTAGAAAATCTTTCTCCCTGATTCTTTTAAGAGCATACACAAGAGACTGAGAATGAAATACCAGCTTGTTTAACAGATACCTCCAGGGATCCCAGATCTAACTCATGGGAATTTTGGGTTGCAATCCTCATCACCAGCCATGGGCTAGAAATGAATTTTCCTGGAAAAACTGCCGTGGAATTCATATTTATTTTTTGCCTGGCTGCATCTCTTGCTGGAGCACAGAGCTGGAATAACTCAAAGGGCTGATTCCTTTAACCTGGCAGGGGAACAGTAGCTATGTGCAAGAGAGGAATGTGGGAACTGGAAACACACAGGGAGCACTTCCTGCATTCATCCCCTCCCTCATCCTGGAACACCCTAAGGCTCATCTGTTCCAGGAGCAAACCTTGCCCTTTGGAGTCCTCTTTGGAGAGAGAACTCTCCTTGCAGCTCGGGGAGAGCAGAGATGCCCTGACAGGCTGCAGGCTGTTTTGTGTGCCTACACCTCTGTGCAGCTGTGTGGACCACTGCACAAATGCAGCTCAAAGAGGCAGGGATGCTGATCCTGCACTGGGTCTGGAATGGATCATTCCCCGGCACAGGACACTGTACACACCCTCCCCTGTGCTCATTCCTATGGAATCATGGAAGTGGTGGCAGGAAGGGACCTCTAGCTCAGCATTCTTCATGGAAATTGAAGTCCTCAGGTATGGATGGTCAGCTGACAGGACTATCAACACCTCAGGGCTGTTCCCACACTAGATCCAAGCACAGGTGCTCAGGAAGGACTGGGAAGCAGCAGCAGAAACACTACTGGAGGAGTAAACAACATGCTGCAGCCAGTCTGGGATTAGATAGCCAGATAGGTGACAGCACCTGCTCTTACCTCTGGCTTGCAGATACCTTCTCCTTCTTGCCCTGGGAAGAGCTGTAGTCACAGGAATCTGACTTCTGCAGCAAGAAGCCCAGACGGTGCTTCATGTCTTTGGCACTGAAAGCAAAAAAACCAAGGAGATGAAGACGATGCTTTGCACTCCCTCTGCAGCCTCCTCACTGCACAGGCTCCTCCAGCATCACTCAGTGACACAAATGCAGGTCACTGACAGGGACTCCAGGGCTGATTTTCCACTCGTCGCATAATGCACATTTTTATTTCTAGACAGATGCAACAATGCCAAAGAAGTAATTTCTCGTGTTCAACAGCTTCTTGCTGAGGAGGTCATCAGCCTGGGAGCAGGTGGCAAAGGGGGAGAAGCTGCTGTTTTCTGACTGTTTACAGTGAAAATATTGCAATGGAAAAGCACCACCATGCTGTGTGTGTCATCTCTCCTGGAGCTGGTCTGCCCAGCTGCCAGCCTGTGCTTCTTACACCCTTACTAATCCTTTCTGCAGCCCCTGCCATCTCCCCACCTCCCCAGCCAGCCACAGGAACTGCAGGGCCATGGCAGACCACCCCAGCAAGCCCATGACACACAGGAAAGGGAGGAAGTCAAGGGCTTGGAGCAAGACTGTGGGGTGAGATCAGGGGATGAGCCAAGAGCTCCACCACAACCAGCCCACGCTGACTGCAAGCTGCTCCCTTGCTCCAAGGAAAGCTCCTCTGAAGATTCATCCCTAATTCTGTTCCACCTTCCAGCACGCTCAGGACAATAATTTCCTCTCAGCAGCTCCTAGATATGCAGCTGATAGTGGTCTTGGCACCTCTCTTGGCTTCCTTCCAGTTTGAGGGGTGGGCAAACCACTCCTGCTTGCTCAGGGGCACAAGCCCTGGTCTGCTCCAGGGTACAGCTGTAGTGTAAAGCAGGAAATTCCTCTCCCTCTCCCCAGCCTGGAAAAGAGCAAGAGGCTGTGGCACAGGGCTCCAGTAGCTGCTCAGCCTCCCAGCTCTGCTCTTTGCTCCAGCACCCTGCCAGGCGTGCTGGCCATAGCTGATCTCACTGCTTGCCTCAGAAATGTTCCCTTAACAGCTCCAGCGCTCAGGGAGAGCAAAGGGAGCTCACAGCTGCTTCAGAGCAGGGTGCCTGTGACCACCACCACCATCCAGGCTCTGCCCAGGCACACATGGAGGGGCTCTGGGCTGCCAGGCTTGGGCTGCTGTCGTGCTCCTTGCCCAGGAGAAGGAGAGTGCTCAGGTCTGCAGAGGGGTGGCAGCAGGAGGGAACAAGACACTGCTGCTTGCAGCCAGTCCCACAGCTTTCTGGGATTTCGCTGGGAATCCTGCACAGAGGTGTTTAAAAGACATGAACTATTCTTCCTTGCATTTTTTCAAATTTCTTTTTATCCTCATCAAATGTTCCTGCCAACTGGAAGTGTCAACACTTTTTCCTTGTATTCTCAGCACCTGTTTTCAAATCCAACCATGAGCAGGAAGCTTTATCCTCCAGATGGGAGCCATCTGAGTCTCTGCTCACATTTTCCCAACTCACTGCACAGCTGTGGGCAGCAGCCTCAGGAGAGCTGCTGATGGCACCAGTGGGCAGAAAGGCAGCGCTGCCTTCCCGAGACCCGCACGAGCTGGGATGGGCTGGGTGAGAAGGGAGCGCTGTGCCTCCCTCCTGGGCATCTCCAGGCCCCAGAGCACCTGAAAGGGAGTGACAGCCCTCCAGGAGGGCTCATGCCAGCCTAGAGACCCCTGGTGCTGGGCTGTGGGGCAGGCTGTGCTGCCGAGGGCACGTTTGGGGCTGTGCAGGCTCTGCTCTGCTGAACCCACACACCAGGGTGCAGCCAGGTCCTGCAGGGCCACAGTCCTGATTGGCACCACACGATGTGTGATGAGCCCCAAACAGCCCCACTGTGCCCTGGGCTCCAGCCCAGCCTGGCCCCACAACAGCCCCACTGTGCCCTGGGCTCCAGCCCAGCCTGGCCCCTCAGCATCACCCAGGGAGCTCAGGCCGATCCCAGCCCGGCTGGTGCCGCATCCAGAGCCAGCGTGCCCCACATCCCTGCCTGCTGGCACACGGGTCCCTGCTCCTGCCAGGCTGCATTTCTGCCTCTGAAATGCATTTCAGGCGATAATCCTTAATTTTCGTCCTGTCTGCCTTGCTTCCCCATTAAAAGAATCAAGAAAATTTAGCAGAGAGGAGTCAAGGGAGAAAAGGGGTGCGAAGACTGCAGCAGAAGCAGCTGACAGGAATATCAAAACATCGCAAAGCTAAAAGCCGCTGGACTTGATGATGGGGATGATGGGAAGAAAGGCTTTAGAGCTCCCACAGCTTTCCGCAATTCTGCTTCTAGCTGAAAAAAACCCGAAACACAAAAGCCTCTCAGCAATCATTTGTCTCTAATCTCGCAAAATAATCAGAGCCAAATCTGTCCTCCCAATGCATCAGCGTGTCTCCGGGCTAGCGAGACCATCAGCAGATGCTCAGAAATAAACAGTACCTTTTTAAGCAAGTGGCTGGCAGCGCAGCGAGTCCCTTGCACATCTTGCTGCCGAGGTCGGATGAGTATTCCAGGAAAAACAAGGAGGAGGAGGAGGAGGAGAGGCTGCGGCGGCTGCGGGATCGCGCTGTGTTTTATAGGCGAGCCCGACAGCCCGGCAGCGCTGGGTGACCCAGTCAGGAGTCAGCAGCAGCACCCGGCCCCTTCCTGCCCACCCAGGAGGAACAGGCTGACGTATAAAACACAGACAAAGCGTGAGAGATTGAAAACCTTACCAGAAACGAAGCTCGGTGTCTGCCTGCAGAGGTGGACTCTTTTAAAAGGGCTCAAAAAGCTCCGGGGACTTCCTCTGTTGCAGGAGGTTGGAATGATGCAGATGAAAAGCAGATTTTCGGGGGGGTGGGGTGGGGGAAACACAGGCAGGAAAAAAGGTCAGAGAATCAATTCTGAGAAGCGAGATGAGCTTTGCCGGTTCCTCTGTTAATTTCCTTTCCTCTGCTATTTAAAGTAACCTGGATCAAAAAAGGGACAAAAATTTTAAACAGAAAAGGTTACTGTAATCCCAACAAATGAAGAAAATAGAGCTCTTAAGGAAAGAAGAATGTAAATTCACCAGGGAACTACCCAGGCAGATGAGACTTTCCAGTTTTATTCTAGAGTCATGTGAATATATATTTTTGGTGAGGCTGCAAAAAAAGCTCGGGGCGGCGGGGGGTGCTGAGCGCTATTGGAATTAAAATGTGCATGTCTCAGCACAGAGATCTGAGGACAGCTCACGTACATGCGTGGAAAAAAAGGAATTTAGGATGTTGGCAGCACATCTGCCTTAGGTATGGGTATCACTGCAACACCTTCTCCGTTTGTTTTGCAAAATGAAAAGCCAGACCTTGGGACTCTGGTATCCCCAAGGAAAGATGGTTAATTAAAATAAAAGGCTTAACTGTGCCTGCCCAGAGAAGTCTTTGAAGCAGTTCCGAGGGTACTTTGTGCTGAAGAATGAAGCCACGAGACACCTGCAGGGGTGTCTGCCCTGCCCTGGCTCTGCTCTAGCTCCAAGGAGAAGGGAGTGATTTCAGCTCCCTCTCCTCAGCCCTTGGATGGTGCAGAAGGCAGTTGCCCCTCTAGGGACAGAGAGAATTGGCTGATATTTATCGAGTTGCAGCTCAGCACAGCCTGTACCATCCTCATCAAAGAGGGGAAGGCTTTGGGCAGACGGCCGTGCATATGGGCTGCTGCATCTCCAGTCCTGCTCCTGCTGAGAGATAAAGGAGCCTCTGATTAGCAGCAGGCTGCCTGCCCACACCACCCACTGCTGCATCCCTCTCCCAGAAACCTCCCAGTGCTTTGCTCACCTCTGCAGAACCTGCAGGATGAGCCCTTCCCTCCTGTGTCCCTAAAGCCTCCAGCCAGCAGCACAGAGTCCAAAGGCCAGGAGAGTTTACCTCCCTCGGCATGCTGCATCCTCTCAGATCATTAATTGTGCTGAAAGGCAACGCTCTAATTAACTGGAATAGGCTTTTGTAGGAGCGTGACTGTCCTGCTGCCAAACCTGAGGCAACGTGCCTGCGAGTCCTGCCCCGTTCAGACTGAAAATCAGCTCCAGCTCAGGGCAGTGTAAAACCTCACCTGAGTGAATGTCCTCCTCCTTTAGCTGGGGAGCTGACAGCACTTGTGTGGATCTGTAGGCAGCAGCTGAGCACTGGCAGAGTTGGCTCCTGAGCTCTCTGGTGTCTTCTCTTTGGGGAGAAGTCGAAGGGCAGAATATGGCAAACAGAAAAAAACGTAACTAATTATTTACTAAATATCTAATTGATTTAATTTGACTATCAAACTTGTGCAGTGACATTTAAACAATTCAAGAGCTCATCTGGCTGACACAAATCAAGGTGTTTGCAAACTCTAACCTTGCCCTTCTCTCTGGCAAGGTTAGAGCTCTGGCTCAGGCAGGTCCCAAAGGCTGCTTGCTAGGGCAAGGAACTTCTGTGCAGAACACAAAACTCTGCAGTTTGTCTGCAAAATGTTGCAGAGCCGGATTTAGGAATGTCACACTTCTCTGTGGATTGCAAGCACATTTGCTGCATGGCTGTAACACTAAGATGCTGGTGTTGACAACATCAGGTCACCTTCTGCATTTCCCAACTTCTCTGTGAGCAGGCTGTAATCGGAATTTCTGGCACTGCAATCACAACAGCCAGCCTAAAGGGCTTTTAAGACCATCCTCCCTGGCCCAGGCATGGAGACTCCTAGAAGTGCTGCAGTTGAAATTTCCCTTTTTCCAGTTCATTAACACTGACTGGCTCAGCCTGGCCCCCATGAGAGGAGTTTGGGTTTGTGCACTGTTTCTCCTCTAAGCTGTGTTTCCCAGCTCTTGCAGTTTAATATCATCTCAGCTGCTCCAGCTGGTCTCCAATCTAAAGTATCCCCTTCCATCTCCCACCATCACAGGCAGGCCTCTTCTCCCAGGGTACAGGCTGTGCTGTGCTCAACATCAAATTCTCCTCCTCCTCCTCCTCCTCCCTGCCAGCTAGTGAAGCGGCAGCTCATGCCATGTTTTACGCCTGGCACATCATCCCTGGCTCGCTTCACCTGCTAGTGGAGAACTCAGAGCTGAGAATGGGCTGGGATGCAGGGATGGGATGGGGCTGGGATGCAGGGTTGGGATGGGGCTGGGCCATCCCTGGGGTGTGTGGTGCTTTGGAGGCACCAGGGGCTCTCCAGAGGAATCCAGGGGCTCTCCAGAGGAATCCAGGGGCTCTCCAGAGGTACCTAGGGGCTGTCCAGAGGCACCCAGGGGCTGTCCAGAGGCACCCAGGGGCTGTCCAGAGGCACCCAGGGGCTCTCCCGAGACACCCAGGGGCTCTCCCAAGACACCCAGGGGCTCTCTGGAGCCAGCACGATTGTAAAGGCCTGTGGTACCCACCGTGGCATCCCTCACCCCCTCTCCTCATCCCTGCTCATCCTGAGCAGCTGGAGATGAGGCTCTGAAAGGGAGCTTTCCCTGCCAGGGAAGAGCGTCACACGAGCGCGTGGGATGTGTCCCTGGGCTCCGCCGCAGCCAGGGCAGCCCGTGGGAGGAGGCAGGAAGCACGAGGAGTGCTGCTGCTCCCGTGGCCATTGCCACAGGCTGCTGCCCTCCCGGCCCAGTGCCTTCCCTTCCCATCCCAGAGCAGCTGCCATGGGCTGGGAAGATGCCGCTGTGTGTCACTGGGAACCGGGAGGGCTGTGAGGATGTGCTGCTGGGCCAGGGCCACGCTGCCTCCCCCGGCCTGCCTTGCAGGGGCTGGGAGCCATCACCACTGCCACAGAGCCAGGGGCACCTTGGGGAGGGGAGAGGGAAGGTGCACAGCAGAGCACTGCACGCCTCTGCCATGGCCATCCACGTCCACTCAGCATTTGGTGAGGGGCTGGAGCAGCTCCCACACAGCTGCCACCAGCTGGGCTGGCACTGGTCCCCAAGCCCCCAGGCTCCACATGCAGCCACTTTGGTGACATTCCTGCCCAGGTGAGCGTCCCCAGTGCTGTGGGCAGGGGACCTGGACTGCTGAACTTCTCAAAGTGCTTCCTCCATACCCCCAGGCACTCTTTGCACAAAAACCCTTCCAGTGCAAGCACCCACCGCTGATATTTTCTCCAGTGCACCCGGTAGCAGGTAAGATTCCCTTCCAGCACCGAGGGCTGCATCTTACCCACACAGGCGTGTGGCTTGAGTGAATTCAGCTAGAGAGCTGGGAGCAGAGAGCCCTGGAAGGACCACTGTGGTCTGAGCTTGGATGGATGAGCTCAGCAGTGTCCGTGCCTGACACTGCAGCAGCCACATTTCCTGTCCCAGGGCACTGAGTGCGGCCTGACCTCCCTAAGAGACACACCGAGAGGCCACACTCGGCCCCACAGGGCCCCCCAGCCAGAAGCACTGTCCCACAGCAGGCTCTGAGGGAATTGTCCTTTCCCATGGCTCTGCAATGGCTGTGTGACTGCCTGGCCCTGGTGGCCAGCCCCCAGAGGTGGCCCGAGGAGAGGCCATCTCCTCCTGGATCAGCCTGGCAGGAGGGATGGGTCACCCTGCTGCAGTATGGGGACTCTGCCGCTCACACAGAAACCTCAGGAGCATGTGGATGTGCCTCTAGGCTGGCCCAGTCCCCTTTCTGCCCTGCATGCACACGGCAAGACGGAGCTCCTGAAGGCAAAGCAGCTTTAGTTTGCTGTCAGAGTTTCTTGGTGAGCCTGCTCTCCTCTGAAATGATGCTCTGTACACGTTAGCACGTTCGTCTGGAACCTCCCTTAGCTCCACTTCACACAGTTCATACAACCAAATCTTCAATCCAGACAACTCCCCCGTGCTCTCACTTGTGTCCTAGCTCTATGTGCACCTACAGCTCAGGCCTTTTGTCTTTTCTACGGGCTTGCAATTTCCTCGTCATTCTGAGCGAGAGGTGGGAGGCGTATTTTCTTTCTTTGCTTCAACCCCAAGGTTTTGAGCTGCCTACTTGTCCTGTTACAACCCAGAAAAAATATTTCAGCTCCTGTCAAAGGAAGAATTTTGTTCAGCCCAAATGGATGAGTTTTTTTCCTCTCCTGGACTGGATTTGCTAAGTGTTGTTTTTTGGTGTGATTTTTTTTTTTTTTGTGGGTTTTTTTTTCATTTGATTGGTTGGTTGGGGTTGTTTTGTTTTGTTTTGTTTTGTTTTGTTTTGTCTGGCTATTGTTCTTTTTCCATGGCCATCAGACCACAGGAAAATCTATTATTTGAGTAACTTACCTTCCAATTTCCCGAATCTCTGTCTCCTCATCCATTTTGATTAACAGCCCTTTAAACATTTCCTGCTAATCACTAAGACAGTTTGAATAACACTGCACCACAAACCAGTCAACATATGGTTGTTCACTGATGCTTTCTCAATACAAAAACCACTTTGAAATGCCTCATTTAGACACTTTTAGTGCATTTAATATGGATTTTATGACACTTTAAGCCAAATATTGATAGCATATCATATTCACTTATAAATCTATTTCACCACCATAACTTCCTCATGAAAAAACTATTAAGCACATTAGAAAAGGTCTATTTTTCCATTAGATCATGTCAGCTGGTATCAATGACGTCACCACCTTTTCCAATGTGCCTGCTACTGTCCATGCTAATAGTGCTCCTGCACTCATCAGCAGGTGAACAGCTCTGTGACTGGACAGCTCACCCCTTCCTGGGGCACCACTTTAATCATGAGAACTAATCATGAAAAATCGTTAAGTTTGGAAAAGACCTCCGAGGTCAACCTTTCACCAAGCACCTCCATCCCAACTAAACCATAGCACTGAGTGCTGCCTCCAGTGATGGTGACTTCACCACTTCCCTGGGCAGCTTGCTTTGATCTATAACCACCCTTTCAGTGAAGAAATTCTCCCTGGTGTCCAGACTGAATCTCCCCTGGTGGAGCTTGAGGCCATTTCTTCTCATCCTGGCACTGGCTGCCTGGGAGAACAGACCAACCCCTACCCTATTACAGCCTCCTGTCAGGCAGTGGTAGCGAGTGATAAGGTCACCCCTGAGCCTCCTTTTCTCCAGGCTAAACACCCACAGCTCCCTCAGCTGCTCCTCACAGGACTTGTGCTCTCCAGAGCCTTCAGCACCTTCACTGTCCTTCTCTGGACCTGCTCCAGCGCCTTTCTTGTAGTGAGAAAGTTCTCCCCAGAACTGGAAGCAGCACTTGAGGTGTGGCCTGACCAGTGCCCAGTGCAGGGGGAACAATCCCTTCCCTGGTGCTGCTGCCACACTGTTCTTGATCCAGGCCAGGATGCCCTTGGCCTTCTTGCCCGCCTGGGCACAGCTGGCTCATGTTCACCCACTCCTGACCAGCACCTCCAGGTCTTTTTCTGCTGGGCAGCTTCGCAGCCACTCTGCCCCAGCCTGGAGCGTTTCACAGGACCCAGCAGCTGGCCTTGTGGAGCCTCATTCAGCTGGCCTTGGCTCATGGAGCCTGTCCTGATCCCTCTGCAGAGCCTTCCTGCCCTCCAGCACTCCCACCCAGCCTGGTGTCTGTGAACTGGCTGAGGGTGCACTCAATCGCCTCTTGCACATCATTGATAACGATGTTAAACAGGACTGGCCCCAGCAGTGACCCCTGGGAACGCCACTGACCACCAGCTGGACATAACTGCAGTCACCACCATGCCTGGGCCTGGCCATCCAGCCCGTCCTTAACCCACTGAAAAGTGCCCCAGTCCCAGTCCCAGCCTTCCAGCTGCTCCCGGGAAAAGCTGTGGGGAAAATCAGAAAGCGTGGCTTATTTCCAGTATGCTTTTATTTTAAAATGAATGGGAAAGAACCACTCTTTGTCCTGAGAGCTCTTTGGCCTATTCCAACAAGAATCTTAGTGCAAGCCAGCTGCTCTTAGCTGCTACAAGACCGTGTGGGTCATTCCCAGGGCTGTGTCGCCTCAGGCAGGCAGACACTCGCTGTCTTTGCGATGGACACCGAGCTGCTGTTTATTTAAATCCCCGTTTCTGGGTGTGCTCCTGCTCTGCAGGAGCTGTTTGCAGTGCCTGATTTCTCTGGGAAAGCCCCTTTGAGCCAGGAGCTGTGCTGGGCCATGGTGGGGCCTGTGGGGCCCGCCAGTCCTGCTCACAGCCAGCACACACCGCTCACTCGTGGGCCCACTGCTTCACCCCAAGGAATGGAGGAGGAGGAGGAGGCATAAAGGGAGGCAGGAAGAGAGTTGATGCGTCAGAAATGAAGATGTCTTTATGTACGGTGTGCAACAAAACCACTCCTCGTGCCTCCTGCACCCTAGCAACCCAGCTGTGCAGCAGCTCCTGTTCTCCAGCTTTAAAAACCCAGCCCTTCAATGTGAGTGAGCTGTCTTCTGCCCAGACACGCACTGCAGGATGAGAAGTTACAAGGCACAAAACAAAATCTTCCATCGCTGCAGATGTAGTGGGATTTACTGTCTTAAACGGACCCTTCTCGCTCCCTTCCCTTTTATCTTTGCGGTGGCAGCTTAGCAGGAGTAGAGGTGCTGTAGCACAAGGTCCGTGCCAGGGGGCAAAAGCTGGAGCTTTATTGACCTGTGCAGAGCCCAGGGGACGTTTTGTGAGTGAGGCCATGGCTATGTGTCCTGGGGAAGCTCTCACTGCTCGGGTCACAGTTTAATTGGTGAGGTCTCTAAACCCGCTCACAAAAGGCAGCTGGAGGCAGCAAGCATCTGTCAGTGCCTGTCCCAAGGGATGCCTGCTATTGAAAAGGTGACATCTGACAAGCCTGTGGATGGAGCGGCAAGAACCCCGATTTCAGGCTAAGGGAACACAAAAGCGAGGACAAGCAGCTGCAGCAGAGAGACAGAGCCTTTTCAAAGGCACTCTGTGATGCCAGCGGGCTGCATACATGGCTGGGCTGGCTTGAGAAGAGGTAAAAGATCTTCATGTGGCCCCAGCCTGAGGGACAATTCTAAAAGGTGCCACTTATCCAAAGGATCAGCCGGCCCTGATGTGCAGCTAGTTTAAACCTCACAAACAGTGAGAAGAGAAAACGCTGACAGCAATTGATCCTTGCCTGAAGTTTCTTGACCTCTGTTTTGGAGGTGACTCAGACAAATGAAATTGCAAGTGGCAAACATCCAGTGCAGCAAAAATGTGGAATTGGTACCCCGGGAAAATGTGAATTGCTGCGGGGACTGGCTGCACAGGACTGCTCACCCTGTACACCAGACGTGCAGAGCCTTCTGGAAAACAGACACTGCTTGCTGAGCCCTGCTTTGTCAGGACACCTTGCCATTTAAAATATATCTTGCAGGAGTGTTGAAAATCCGAGCAGACCTGAGTTTCACTGTGCCACAGAGGAAGATTTTAAAAACAGATAAAGAGCTGTGAGCAAAATCTATGGAACATGGTACATGGTTGTGCCCTGCAGCTGATGCTCAGAGGGACAACATTGGATGCCTTATCATTTAGAAACTTCTGCTTTTTCAAAAAAAAAATAAAAATAATTGTTTCATGTTGTTACATTTTATCCTTCTGAACTCCTCAGCAGGATGCAAGTGGCTGAGATTTTAGTGTCTCTTCTGAAACCAGTCTTTCTGGTACTCCAGACGCAGGCTGGATGCTAAAGACTGCAATTACTGGCTCAGCAGTGAGCTGCTATCCCAAGGCACATCCATGCTTTGGTGTTTCAGCTAGAAATAAGTTTTAACACAAAGGGAAGAGATATGGGCTTCTACATGTGTTTTGAATCAAGCCTCCAGTATAACTGGCTCATCTTACACGGGATCACTTGGATCACACAGGAGTCTGACCAACACCTGCTGCAGCAATCCTAAATGATCATCCACAGAGGACTTGTGGTCCTAAGGACATAATGCACAAAATCAAAGGAGATACTCCACTGGATAACGTTATAAATGGAGCCAGAAAGGCCCATTATGGAGCTGGACATCCTCAGATGGAGTATGTTCAGCTCCAGGACACTGTCTCTGATCGCTGGAGAGACAAGCCAGCTCTAAAGATGTGCATCACACTGAAAGGAGTAGCAATGCTCAGTATTGTCATGACAAAAATTGACTGCCATCATGCACAATGAGTTCTATATTCCATAAGTAGAGTGTTTATCTTATTTGTTCATCATAAGAAATTGCAGTTTGTGACAAATCGTGCTCCCCATTTTGTGAAATAATGCTGCAGTCGCAGTCAGTCCAGCTAAACCTCACCCACCAAAATCTAACATGAGATTTCCCTAATGGACTTGTCCCATCTGGAAAGGACACAGACCCTGGGCTGTCACACAGGGCACTGGATGGCCATCACAACACACCCAACGTCCCATCAGCCAGCAAATCCTGCCTGGGCATTGCTCATCCTCTCCCTGTGTCACTGGGAGCTGCACACCACGGCCAGGCTGCCCTGTGCATTCGCCTCTGCTCCACGGGACATGTCCTGCCCTGTGCTGCAGGGCTGCATTTCTGCTGTCCTGTGAGCACCTGCACCTTGGGGTGCCCCTGGAGGCAGGGCCAGGCTGAGAAATGGGATGGAGACACGCTAGCTGGGAATGGGAAAGGCTGGGACCGTGAGAGCTGGAAGGGAAAGAACAGCCAGTGATGTGCAGAAAGGGCAGGAAACTCTGTGAGGAGAGGCCCCGAGATGAGCCATGGGAAGGAGGAGGACACGTCCCACAGCAGCTGGACAAGATGATCCTTGGGAACACTGTCCAGCAGCCAAGGATCTCCAGGGACATTCAGCTGTCTCTGGAGGGAGCATCTGCATGTGCTGAGCGGCCTTGCTGACCTGCAGGGGAGGTCACTGAGCTGAAAGCAGCACCCCAGGGCTTTAGGACAATGCAGTGGGATCTCTAAGAGAACCGTGCCACACGTGGGCTCCAGAATGATTCTTCAGCTTGGTGACACCCAGCCATCTTTGCTGTCATATTGTGCTCAAGATTCATCATGGAGAATCACTTGTATTCTGAGTAGGAGCTGCTAAAAATAGTGCTAATATAACAAGGATGAGAGATGAATTTCAAAATGGAGCAAGAAAACCCAGAAGCCCCTTACTGTCGTTATATACTCCCACAGCTTCCAGACATGATTTGAACAGCAAATGCTCTTGCTGTTAGGCAAAGAAGCAAATTGCTTGTGACAGTGGCAGATGCCTGGAAGGTTTCATATTGGAGTGATTTCTTTTTTGCCCCCTCTTCCTTCAACATACCTTGTTGCTGCTCTCCCTCTTTTAACCCTGTTTCCTTCAACCAAAATGTGTGGCTCAGCAGATGCTCTGCCATCACATCAAACCTTTCACAGAACAGAATGGGCATCTGTCATTCTCTAGGTCAGCATCCACAAGGCAGCACTCCCTGTCTGTTTTCAGGCTCGCCCTCGGGGTGCTGCAATTTCTGCCACGTGCAGAGGCTCTGTCCCTTCTGATGTGGGTTTGTGCATCCGCAGCTCGATCCCTGAATTAGCATTGGGGATCTGTAAAATCTGTAAGAACTTGGTGATGAAAGACAAGCAGAAGGCTCAGGAGTGGAAACAACCAAGAGCTCAGGCTGCTGTGATATTCCAATCCCCGGTGCTTGCTCTCCTTCAGATGGTGCAAAAAGTACTCCTGGCTGCAGGAGGACACACAGAAAAAAATCTACTTGCAGCTCACCAGATTTCCTGCCTAGAGACCTCTCAAAAGCTGCAGGAGTTCTGAGTTTAAGCCTTTTCTTCAGAAAAAAGGCCATTTCCTCGGTGGAGCCCTTTGGACAGGGTGGCTCCCTGTGCAGGTGCTCTCTCACCTGTCTCACCACACGCTGCCTCTCCCTGCACTGTGCACAGCCCCCGAGCACTCCCTGCCCCATTTCGGTACAGTGCAGAGGACGTGGCTCATTTAAACTCTCTGAATTGCTCGGGGGCTTCAGGGGGTGCTTACCCCTCCTCTTCTGGTAGACAAGGGCTCCAGGGAAGCCACCTTGAAATCCCAGCTGTATTTAGAGTGACAGGCAGCTGATGCAAAACAGGCTCCAAAAGGCAGTTTGGGAAAGATAAACTGGGTAGAGAGAGGCCTGGCTCACCCCTCCCAGAGCCACAATAAAGCGTTTGATGTGTCCCTTCTCTGCACTTGATCACGTTCCTGCTGCCTGTGTTTCACATTACGCAACTGATTGACTTGGCAAGATGTGAGAGCAGAGCCGTCTCCTTGCCCCGCTCCCTGATGTGTGCGAAGTGTCTTAGACGGGAAGGATGGAGCAGAAATCAAAACAAGCCCTGAAGCCGCCTGGTTTCGCTGCTAATCGCTGGTGCTCAGATCCTTGTGCTCCAGCAGCCTGGAGGCACCACCCTGAGCATGTTTCTGTGGTCTGCAGAGCCCTTCTGCTGCGTGTCCCGGGGAGCTCTGGGATGCTTTCTGTGCTCAAACAGGACTTTTCCCCTGGGGCGTTAACGAGCACCTCTGGAAGCAGCCTCTGACCCAGGAGATGTGAAGGAAGGCACAGAGGCCAGCTGTCCTGCCAGCTGCATCCCCATCACACAGCCTCGCTCTCAGGGGGTGGCCAAAGGCACAAAGTGCCCCAACCCCTGAACGCACGGCATTTCAGGGCATTTCTCATGGAGGCTTGGACTGCTCTCACTCAAGAATGCACTGCCCTAGAGCCAGCATATCCCACTGTAGCATCTTCAGCCTGGTGCCACATCCCCAGGGACGGTCCCCAGACTTCCCAGCACGCTGCTGACGCCAGGAGGAAGCAGGTCTGTCAGTGATGCCACCCACATGGTGTGCTCTCATCTCCAAGGTGCATCACTGGGATCCTGCTGAGCTTCTCAGAGAGCCTTTGCCACATGAAATCTGCTGCTGACAAGAGTGGGTTTGCTGCTGTATTTTTCTGTTTTCCTACATCCAGCCAGATTGCCTTTACTTCCAGCTCCTGGATAACAGAGGCTGAACCCCACTGTGCTTTTAAATTCTCCAGTATATGCATACTTGGTCCAAGCCCCACCAGGGCAGTACAGGAGGCACTCTGGACTCTGTCAGCAGCAAAGATCAAAGTAGGCTCAAATTCTGAAGAAATTATCTCTAAAACCCTGCTTGTCTTTGTTCTGTATGAGTCACATGAAGTAATACGCAGTACATACAGGAAGGGGAGTGGGGACAGCTCTAAAAGCAGGATTTTCTTCCCCCACTGCAATTTGCCTCTCATATATTGCCTGGAGTTGTGCATGAGAGGGGAGGGGCAGGATATTCTGCCCTCAGCCCTGGACCAACAGAGTCTCGCAGCAAATAATTCAGTCTAACAGTGTCTGCTTGGTATCACAAAAAACCAGTAACAGATCTGAAACCCAAAATCAGGTATTATCATATTAAGGGCATGGAAATTATTCTCAGACAAAACTCCATCAGATTTTTATCCAGCTATTCTGTGCTCTGCAGCTGCTAATGTGTTCTCAGTTAACCTGTTTCAGTACTGGTGCAGGAACATGACTATCTCAACCAGCCCCCACTGAAGAACTAACTGGCCTAACTACCCAGGGTTTGCAATTCAGTGAAGCAAACACTTTGTTTAGCAGCAAGTACCTCCAGGGGCCTCTCTGGAGACACTCTCACCCTTCCCAACCAGTCCAGAGTCCCCAGATATGCAGCCATGGAAGGGCAGGGCTGGACCTAGCATGTACAGAGCTCAGAAACAGTTTAAGTGCAGACTGGAAATGAGGAAAAGCCAGGAGATTTAGAACATGAGCAATCCTGCCCAGGGAACGAGGGGAGGGAGAGCAAAATGTGCCATGCACACAGACAGGCTGCTGGAGGTCAGTGCAGGATGAATGGATGAGACACAGAAGCTTTCAATCCACTACCTGGCTGCACAGAAAACATTTTTTTCCCAGGAGGTAAAAGGCCACCAGGACAGTGTGCAGAAAGGGAGCCTTAAGCTGTACACACTGCCCTTCCTGCCACCAACAGCACAGGCTAAACCCTTCACATTTGAGACTTATCTGCTTCTCTGGTCAGGACATGTTTGTTTTCCCGATGGCCCATCAGGAAAAGCAGTGGTGTGTGAATTGCTGCAGCCTCCATGGCATTCTCTGGGTGGGACAGGTCTGTGCTGTGATCTGACCAGAGTGCAGGTCCTTGGGGCATGCCATGAACACATTCTTCAGTTTTACAGCCAGGAATGGCATCCTGGAAACCCAGTTCTGGGAGCAGTGCTCCACTTATCAGTACAGGTCATGCTTTTAATCCTCACTCACCCTGTTGTTTTTTCCCCATTCTTTACATGCACTACAACTCAGGCTGCACTTCAGCCTTAATATTTCTGCTACACATCTCTTACACGTGGGAAAATCACTGTGCTCTGCCTCCTTCAGACATCCAGTAAGAGCTTGGAAGATGGGTATTGCTCTTCAAGGAGCTGCAGACCGACTGGAAAGGGTCCAGATTGCAGACCTAAAAGGTAAGATGG
This sequence comes from Pseudopodoces humilis, assembly GCF_049639895.1. Classification (NCBI taxonomy): domain Eukaryota; kingdom Metazoa; phylum Chordata; class Aves; order Passeriformes; family Paridae; genus Pseudopodoces; species Pseudopodoces humilis. Next base: position 170,488 of record NC_142209.1, on the reverse strand, counting down.
AAGAATGAGAGTTTGTTCAATCTAGAAGTGGGCAGACCAAAGGGACACAGGGTAATGATACATGAAGTACCTAAATATCACAGCCATAAAAGGCTGCAGTAACACAGAGGAAGATGATAAACTATTAGTGTGTCTAAGCTGGGTAAGGACAAGAAATGTTTGTCCTTAGTTACACCAAGTAAGGATTAGATTAGGCAGCAGACAAGATTTTTCCAGCTGTAAGAGCATGAAGTACTAGATTGGATCACCTGGAGAAGGGCTTAAACACTGCTTTGAAGAGCTCCCACTAAAAATATCATTTATCTGCCTCTGCCTTGGAGCTTGGTGAAGCTCTAGAGAGCCTTTCTGCATTCCTTCAGAGAGGTTTTTTTGGGCAGATGGTAAAACAGGAGTTTAAAGTTCAGCTTTGGTCTCCAGGTTTGTGGACATTTGTGGCTGAATGTTGAGTGCATGGCGTGTCCTGATCCCAACAATCCCACCTGGCTGCCTTGGGGACAAACACCCAGCTCTTGCTGGACAGCAGGGACCCGGTGGCTCTGCACAACCCTGACCTTCCCACTCTTGCCAAGCTTTGCTGCCCTTTGACCACTGCCCTAAGCCAAGCTAGGCTGCATCATCGAAATGGTTCACTTGTGTTTTATTATTTTTTTAGCTAAATGGATTTCCACCTACTCTGCAACCCCGGGGGAAAAGGAAGTTGAATTTCTGGCTGGAGACAGCAGCTCACAGTGACCAGTCCCAAGGGAAAAGATGGTATCAGTGTTTCTGAGTTTCCAGTTAATTGTGTTTACCGAAGAATACATAGCATTAGAGTGCCTTGAGCTTTGGCCAAGTCTGTAAAAGTAAATAAAGACAATTCCAGCCTAATGTTAGAAAACTGACCCTTGGATTATTTCTGAGCTCAGTTCTTCCAAGAGCTAGGATAAGCCCGGATGTGTATGACGGGAAATAAGGAGCACTGGACTCATACCTTATTATTTCAGCAAAGAAACGTGTTTGCTGTAGGGAGAAGGCACCTCTCCTCCAGGTGACAGACCAGGGCTTTGTCTGGTGACCCCTGTGCAGCTCAGCAGACTTCCAGCCACCCTCTCAGGAGGACGTGCTGCAGAGTGTGCTGTGTGAGGAGGCAGCAGAGGGGGAGATGCTGCCCCAGGCAGGAGCTGAGCATGACCCCAGCACTGGCTGTGTCCTCAGCCAGGGCACCATCCCACAGCACCTGAGCAGAGCAGGCTGCACAGGGACCAGCCAGTGGCCAGCACAGCCCTGGCGTGGATCAGAGCAGGGGACATTCAGCAGGAGGTGGGCTTGGAGACAGACAACAGAGCTCAACAGAGCTCTAGCCCCGAGTTTAAATGGAGCTCCTGGTCCATGAGCAGAGGGGGTGGGTGGGGGCCCAGGTGGGGCTGTTTGGGGCAGCCAAGGCCTGTCAGTGCCCTCGGGGGCTCTGGTACCCTGCCCTGTGCCCTGAGCCTGCCCACAGACAGCAGAGCCATCTCCAGCCAGGAGCTGTGCTCTGCCCAGGGGCCACGGCACCCACCAGGGGCTGGCCAGCTCCTCTCTGCCCTTCCCAGCCTCTCTTCCCCTGCTGACTCCTGCTGTGCTTTGTAGCACACCTTGCAAACTGCTCTGAGCATCCCCAGCACGGCCACTCCTGCCCAGTGCAGCCCCAGCAGCCAGCAGCTCTCTCCTCGGCCTGTAATGATTCAAACCACAAAGCCATTTGTCACGCTGCATCTTCTCTCCCAGTGAGTAAAAGTCAATTAGTGTTTTCAACTTTGCTCTGAAACAGCCTGGCTCCCTCCTGCTTCTTTATGCTACCAGGAAACCATCTACAATAATGACTTCCTTGGATGTCTAGTGCTGTGTTGCAGTGGATTAGGAGCTCTCTAAACTTCCCTCCCTGTGTACCAAGCACCTGACACAGAAACCACGTTTTGCCAGAAATTCCACGATGAATTGGGTTTTGAACCTGTCAAATGGCTGTTTTTATATTTTAATCTTTATGCTCAAGTAAAGAAATATGAGTTTGGCTTCCAGAACTTACTTCCTATTTCAAACATGTAAATCTTAATCCTGCCTTAGTAGAGGAATAAACCCTTGAAAAATAAATGCTCAGAAAGATCTGCAGAGTCAAAGCAAGGTGGCAGTGCTGTGGCTGTGAGCTCTGGTGGCCTGCTGTCACCCCAGGGCAGCACCTGGTCACACAGCCCAGGCTCCAGCTGAGCCCACAGGGGCTTCAAACAAGGGGCTTTGCAGGAGCTCCAAACCCAGGCTCAGAGCCTCTTGTATTTGTCAGTGTTAGGTTGTATTAAGGCATTAAAACTCGACTGGCACATGATAATTGTGTCAGAGCTGCAGGGGTTTTAAAGTTAAAAGACAGTAATGTTCCTAAAATGAAAAATTCAAAACTAGTGTTTTCTGTCATATTGATATTTTGATTTGAAGGAATAGCCATTAATCAGAGCTAATTGAAATTAAATAAGATTTTTAAAATTAAGTCATTTCATTGCCTGGCCATTTTTAATTAAAGAAAGCAATTCAATTATGAAACAAAATCAGATGTGCTGGTCAGCAATGAGTTTATACATCTGCTTAAATTTCATGGAATCATGGAATGGTTTGGGTTGGAGGGTTTGTCTTACCACCCTCTCGTGAGCAGCAGATTCACAGCAGGTGAGTGGCATCCCTGAGCTCCTCCACTGAGGTCTCCTACCCCACCAACCCTCCCTTCCAGGTTGTGTGTGAACGTCCTTCTGTTTGTAACTGTCCCCTCCCGGGCAGTTTGCAGTGTGTGACCCTCCTCCAGAAGCCCTCACGACAATTCCTGCTCTGTGGCTCACGGCAGCAGAGGTGTGGGCTGCCCTTTGCTCCCTTTCTGGCACCTGCTGGGGCAAGCTGCACACAGGTGCTCTGCTGAGTCTGCCCCCTGCACCCACATCTCCTGCCTGGATGGGCTGCCCTGGGGAGCAGCCCTGGGCCACCAGCACAGCCTGAGTCACTTCTGGGGACAGCAGCTGCCCTGGGGAGCAGCCCTGGGCCACCAGCACAGCCTGAGTCACTTCTGGGGACAGCAGCTGCCCTGGGGAGCAGCCCTGGGCCACCAGCACAGCCTGAGTCACTTCTGGGGACAGCAGCTGCCCTGGGGAGCAGCCCTGGGCCACCAGCACAGCCTGAGTCACTTCTGGGGACAGCAGCTGCCCTGGGGAGCAGCCCTGGGCCACCAGCACAGCCTGAGTCACTTCTGGGGACAGCAGCTGCCCTGCGGACGCGGCCGAGGCGCGCGGGGAAGCGCTCGGGAGGGTTTTGCTCGTCTCTTATCCAGCCTTGAAAGCAGCTGGCAAAAGTCACCGGGCCTGGCTTCAGGCCCAGCTCACACAATTAGAAAAGTATTAGCTGAACTTAATAGGAAAATCAACATTAAGCAGATAGGAGCTGGTACAGTTGTTAAAGACTGAGTAGTGTTTTTCCCTGGCAGAAGCCCAGGCTAATGGAGGGCTTCCAGCACCCAGAGCAGCCTCCAAATGAAGGCTTAATTGGCCTCTGAAGCCACTCATATAATTACAAACACTTTTAATGAAGCATGAAAAATACAAGAGCCTGGGCCTGGGACATGGAGGGAAGAAATCATCTCATCCATCTCAGAAAACAAAGCAAAGCTGCTTTACCTTCTTCCTTACACTGAAACCTCCTTCCTAGCTCCTGCCTGGCCAGCAGACTCCTGTCAGGGGCCAGCTCCCAGGGCAGTGCTAAGACCGAGGGGAAATCTAACACAAGACAAAACTTCTGCTTTCTCCTGGCTGTGGGGGACACCTCTGCAGGCCCCCACCCCCGGCTGTGGGGTGGACACTGGGATGGGCTTTGACTGCCCACTGCTGGTGTGCACAGCACAGCCCTGCCTGCAGCAACACAGCTGAATTGGCTGAGGATTTTTTGTTCGATTCTGCTGTAACTTCAGCTAAATGGCCCCTCTGATTTCTGTTCAACAGCTGCTCCCTGGAGCACAAGCCTCTGCCCATTACTCAGCAGCAGCACCTGTAGCACCTGGTTCAGGCAGAGCCACACATTCCCTGCCAGAGCCTGGAACGTGCGTCCCAGAGGAGAGTCCAAGGTGCAGCCCCTCTGCTGCTTTGCTGGGCTGAGGCAAAGGGCCATGGGGTTAGTGCTGTGATTTTCTGGTTGGCTGGGGGCACCTTGTTGGCTCCTTGGTTTGTTTCTCAGGTCCTCCTGACAGAGTAACCGAGGTCTGGGAGTCAGAACCCGTCTGGCCCAACACTCACAAAGAGCAAGGGACATCCTGTGTCCTTTCTATAGATCAGGAGGTGTCTGGTCCCACCAAAAGGAAACTTCAGCCAGGAGTGTTAGGAAGGATCCAGGGGCAGTTCAATCACGAAGGCTCCCTCCCTGTGTACACGAGCAAAACATCTGTACCAGCACCACACCCAGCCTTGTCCAATTAGCCGTGCCATCATCCAGGCTAATTAGCCTACTCAGAGCTTTGCAAGGCCACAGCAATGTTGCTCATTCTTTCAGTGTCAGCTCAGATCACACCGCACCACTTCCCCTTATATTTCATCCCAGTGTTTATCACTAAGGCCGGGTTGGGAGCTGTGTGTGTCCATCACCCACACCTCTGTTGGCAAAGCTCACAGCTGCTGATGCAGGGAGAGGAAACACTCAGGAGAGGAGCTCCAGTGGTCTCGTGAGGAAGGGGAAGGGACAGCACTGGGACTACCAGGGCAGCCAGAAGGGCAGCAAGGAGGCAGCAGTCAGCTCTGTGCCTGCTGTGGGGCAGATAAACACCACTGAGCATCACTTTGGAGCAGGCTGGTTTCCACCACACACCTTGAGGGATTTGAGGGCTCATGGCCCTACCTTGGCTTTCCCTCCTGGACCCTGTGTCCCTCTCTTTGGAGAGCTCTGGTGCTCACTTCTCATGTGCCAACACAGACCCCACACAGGGCCCATACAAAGCCACTGAGTCACTCAGACCGGGCATGAGAGATAGGAAATTTCCATCCTCTCCAAGAAACTGATTTTGGCTGGACTTACTCAGCCTCCTGTCACTGCTGTGCCATCCACCTGCACCTGCACACTGAGAGATGGACACTGGTCGCTGGACCACAATTTTTTTTCCTGTGACTAACACGGTTTGCCAGCAAATTCCATCCAAGAGTCGTAGCCCTGCCCAGGCCAGACTGTGTCAAGAAATGCTGCAGGATAATCCCACACATTTGTGATCTCAGGGGGCTCCAGCCAATCTGCTGAAGCAGGCAGTGTTCAAGCAAAGGGAGAGAGCATCCTCTCCCACCCCAGAAGATGGTGATTAACAGCTACTGTTTCCCTGGCACAGCCTAGACACAGTCAGCCCCAAAGCAATGGCTTTTTCCTTGGCTTTGCTGGGTTTTACTTTAACAGCTAAAATGCTAACATTTGATCAAATCACACTTGGCCGCAGCGAGACCTGTCATGGGCTTAACTGCCCTCAAGTGATGATGAGCAGAAAGTGCAGATAAATGAGGCACCTGAAGAGGAGCACGTTCTGCAGCAGGCTGAGTGAGCCTTCAGAGAGGCTCATTTGTGCACAGGAGCCTTTCCCTCACATGTCCCAGGCACAAGCCAGGATTTTGCTTTGAAGTGTCTGCTCTGGCTCTGCCCCAAGGGCTTGCTGGGGTTCCCTGTTTCCAGCTCTGCTCAGATAACCATCACACCGGCTAAATGAGTGCAGCATGGCAAACACTGAGGCAAAGCAGCGCCAGATGATCCTTCAGAAGCCAGGAAAGGACCCCAGCTCCCAGCCCAGCTGTTTCTTTACAGCTGAGGTGACGCGGGTTCCTGCACGCGCTCGGCTGCCGGGCGATGGCTCCGGGTGCGAACATCAAGAGAACAGTTGTGTCTTTGGCCACGTCTGCACAGCCCTGCCACAAAAGTGACAGAGATAAACAGGGCCTGTGCCATCCACACAAATGATTTGTCAGATTTGACACTGATGGATGTGTCACTGCAAGAGGGTGACCAGGAAAGCAGCGCGTGATCGCTCAGCTCTGGACACTGAGATCCATCAGAAGCGAGCGGGTGATAAGAGCATCCAGGTCATCCTCAGCAGGAGCAGAAGGGTTCTCTCATGCAGATCATCTTTAAAGTAAGAGCTGATGCTCTGAGTTTGTAGAGTCACCAGGGCCAAGCCTTTTTCCCCCCAGGCAAGCGGATCTCAGAAGGATCTTCACATCGTGGCACACGCGTGAAATGAGCTGGTGTGAACCAGGCAGCGAAACTGCAGGTACAAGGAAAGGAGGTTGGAGCCAGGTGGGGTTCAGCCTCTCCTCCCAGGATATTTGTGATAGGACCAGAGAACAAAGTTTGAAGCTGTGCCAGAGAAGGTTTAGATTAGATATTAGGAAAAGCTTCTTCATGGAAAGGGTGATCAGACACCGGGATGCCCTGGGAGGTGCTGGAGTCACCACCCCTGGAGGTGTTTGAGGAAAGACTGGACTCAGTGCCATGGGCTGGGGCACAGGCAGTGTTGGGTCATGGACTGGTCTCAGAGGTCTTCTCCAACCAAACCGGTTCCAGGATTCTGTGTGACAGCAGGGATCTGCTGGAGGTGTGGGATGGACACGTGGGGATACCAGAGCTGCTCTTTCTGCTGGCTGCAGGTCTGACCCTGCTCACAGAGAGCTCCAAACCTCAGGGGAAGCCCTGACAGGGCAGGCTGTGGCCAAACCACGTCCAGAGAAGAACTAGAGTGTGCTAATGAAAGGGAGGAGGGTGGGAGGGCCGGCAGGAGCTGTGCCCAGGGTGACACCGGGAGCCGCAGTCCCGTGCCCTCCATGGCTCTGCCCTGTGCTGGAAATCAGATTTGTGGTGTCTGCAGCACCCAAACAACTGACTCCTGGCACAGGGAAGCACCTGGGGAGAACATTTCCAAAAGATCAGACTACTGCATTTGATATAATGAATCGATATTATGAAATAATATTATGAAATATGTATTGAAATATATGAATATACAATAACATTAATGTAATTAATATTATTACATTGAATATATTATATTATAATCTATTGAATTAATATTCAATATATGAAATAATCTTGATTATTTCTCAGTCCTTAAGAGAGGCTGCTGTGTCCACGCTGCTGAACCGAGCCCCCCGCAGCGGCCTGAGCTGGGGAGGATGGAAGGTGCCAGCAGCTCTTTCGGGAGTGACTGCAGAGGGGCAGAGGTGCTCATGTGCCCTTTCTGCCAGGGAGAAAGGACGAGTCAGAACTTTTCCAACAGAGGGAGCACCACGACAGCCGTGGCTGCTGTCAGCCCTCACCTGCCGTGCTTTATTTTGGAGCTGGAAGAGCTGGGTACCCGTGCATCCATCCTCTGGGCAATTGTGCCTGAGCTGTCAGGGTGAGGCTGGAACTGGATCATCAGAAAGCAAATGTTTCCAACTTGGAGACCATTCCGGGTTGGCAAATACCGAACTTACTTATCCTCAGTGAAAATCTCTGAATTAGGATTTGAAAGGCGCTTGTGGATGGAGTAAAGCAGCGGCTCTCCTGCTCTGCAGACGTTCCCTAGGAATTACAGAAACTGGCTCGTGGTCCCTGCAGACTGGAATGGAAATTGTGCCACAAGGACACATTTCAGATCAACAGTCTGTCCTCAGATTGGCAACAGATGAAGTGCAACATTTGTGTTAGACTTGGTGACCACAGCAATATCAAACTTATTAAAGTTTCATGTTTATCAAATTGGCAGCATAAGCTGATAAATGATCACCTGTTTTCACTCAACAGAGAGACTAGAATAGCTCCCTTCCTAGTGTACATACTGAAACTGCAAACACCATGTTTCCTCTGCTTGGAGGAAGCATTTTTGGCAAGCTCTGCAAAACTTATTTTTGTGATTCCAGTTAATCTAGCTGTGGCAGAAAAACACAGAGGAGAAAGACAGGAGCAGCAGACTGGACCTGATGAGAATCTGGTGTGAAAACCAGATGTCACCAAGGACAACTGGTGCAAAAGCTAAGAAGTGTAACATCAAACCCACAATAATCATGAAGCCTGCCATGACTCAGGCTAAAAGCCTGAAAAATTCGAGGAATGCCCAAATGGCAAGGTCTTTTGTCATGGTCATAACAGCACGGGGTGCCAGTGAGGAATCCATAAAATCCACCCTGCTGCCTGGAGTGCAGGATGAAGGATGGGTTCAGTTGTTTCTGCTGTTGCTGCTCACATCTGCTGGGTCCCAGAACGTCTCAGGTCTTTGCCAGCTCACACAGCACCACGAACGAACGAGTCACAGAAGATTTCTCGCACTACTGGAATTAAACACTCTCACAAGGACTTCACTGGAGCAAAGCCTTATCTCTGCTGTGCCTGAAGCTCCCCTGAAGGCTCTCTGGGATTCACAGCCTCTCACTCTGCTGGGTAACCCAGCAAGTTCTCGTGAGGGCTCCTGCAGATGTGAAGAAGCTGGATGGCAGTTTTGGGGAAGCTGCTGGTACCCTGCTGCCTGAAGAAGGCTTTTGTTGGGAATGCTGGTGTTAGCAAAGAGGAATGAGACTGTGGCTGACTGGTAAAGACTGACAGGGAGTGTCCCTGCCTCAAAGCCAAACTCCACATTAAATTTCTGAGTTTAAGAGTAGGAAAAGAAAACTACTTCTGCAAAACTTTCATAATCTAGGAAATAAAACTGTCCCAGCTTACATTTTAGAATACAGCTTTTTCCAATCCTCAAAAATCTGTTGAACCTTCCTGGAAAATTTTTCAGTCATTCTGAAGATTGCACTGAAATGTGATGTAACATTGTTATTTTTACCTAATTTTCATGATGAATGTCTTTGGATAACTACTGAAGAGAAAAATCAGAGTGACACGTAGTTTTTATACCTTCAGACGCTGTCTTCTTTTGACAGAATTTGAAGATAATATATTTACATATTCATATGGAAATTGAGCTATACATTTTCAAGTTTTTTGGGTACCAATTTTTTACTGCTTTGGTGGGAAGTCCACCACACCACTTTGCAAGCCAGTTTGCCTCAGCTAAATCAGGATGCCAGAACAAAGTGTTATCAGGAAGAAGTAACAATAAAATAGAATATTTAATATTTAATTTAATAATTTAATAATTTAATAATTTAATAATTTAAATTTAATTTAATATAAGAATATTTAATTTAATATAAGCTGGAAAAATAATATTGCCAAGTCACTGTGGAGGTTTGACAGGTCCTGCCCTGGGAGCTCAGCCTGACATTCCTGATTGTCTGCCTGGAAGAGCAGAGTGAGGACATGCCTGGCACTGAGCGTGGTGGCTCTGCTTAAAGCACCCAGCGGTTCAGTCCTGATGCAACACAGATTTTATTCCTGTGTGTGCTGTCAGGAGTTTGATTTTATAGCAGTCAGTGGATCAGGAGTCACAGCCCTCCTGTGTGTGACTAAAAACAGTCCCACACCTTCCCCAGGAGGACCAGAGAGCTCCCAGCCCAATACTTGCTGCTGTCTGCTCCATTGCCACGGGCTGATAAAATCTCTCTTGGAAAAACCACAACAACCTCCAAGTCCAGGTTGTCATGGGAGGAATCCTTCTGGGCTTCTGTAAGAGGAATAAATGCAGCAGGGCACAGCTCCAGCAGGAAGGACATTTTGGGCAGGATCTAGAGAGCTTTTCCCGTGAGGAGCACCCCGACAGGAGCAGTTTTTAAGTTGTGGTGGGGAAGGGGAGTCTCTGGGGAAGGTTCTCATTATTCCCACGCCACACTCTGCTGTCAGAGCCTGCTGGAGACGGAAGGTGACACTGGCGTGTGTCCCATGCAAACTGTGCTAATGGGAGATGCTGGCCAGCAGGAAAGGAACAGGCTGAGAACGCTGCACTTTCCTATTCTGACCTTTCAAAAGACCCAAGAAATGAATTCTGTTTGGCACGCACATAAACGCTGTCCCCAGCAGAAGTTCTGACGAAGCTGTGAGGATTCCCAAGGCTGTGCCACGCTTGAGTTTGCATCAGGGATGGCTTAAAAAATCCTTCTGCCATGCTGGGCTGGCAGACCCCAAAAGCAAAGTGTTATACTAAACATATAACATAACATAACATAACATAACATAACATAACATAACATAACATAACATAACATAACACATGTCATAACATAACATAACATAACATAAAACATATCATAACATAACATAAGTGTTATGTTCCCATAACATAACATAACATAACATAACATAACATAAAACATATCATAACATAACATAACATAACATAACATAACATAACACAACATAAAACATAACATAATATAACAAAGTGTTATGTTCCCATAACATAACATAAAACATAACATAACATAACATAAAACATAACATAACATAACATAACATAACATAACATAACATAACATAACATAACATAACATAACATTAGTGTTACGTTCCCATTGCCAGTGCTTCACATCTGAAACAAGGTGATTTTGTTTCCTTCCTTTCAAACAGCAGCCACAAAGGAGGCTTTTCCAACGTGAGCTGTGTGCAGGTGTCACAGGGATTCTCCTCATCCGACTGAAGAATCTCACATGTCAGCCCCCTCCCCTGGGATGCATCTTTTAAGGGCACCACTAAACAAGTTCCCTGAATTAGCAGACAGCAAGTTCCTCTACTCGACATTTCCAATAAAACTCTTTTTCTTCTGGGTTTGCTTCCTGGGGAAGAGATAAAAAAACAACCATAACTTGGAATATTATTATTAAATTTTAGGTCCAATTATGGTTTTCAATGAGGAATAAACAACATAAATATTGAGGAGGGGTAAATTGGTCAGAAGTGACTGAAGAGCAGAATAATTAATTAAAACACGTTAATTCAAAAGACATAATTTTAATTTTCAAGTCTTCAAGTGTCTTTACATGAAAAAGAAATGTGGAAATTCATGTTTTCAGCCCATGCTCTTCAGTGAAGTTTCTTTCCATGCTGACTTCTTCCTGTAAGAATAAAACAGTAAAAACACTATTGGTTTTGGTTTTTTTGTTTTTCTTCTCACAGAGATGAATATTTCTTCCCTTCAGCAGAAACCCAACAAAGCCATACTGGTAAGACTGGATTTGAAGAAGAACAGTGCTGGAGCTTGGCTGTGGAGGAGCCTGGGCAGTGCCAGAACAGGAGGAAGGAAACGGAGGAGGCGAAGTTTGCGTTTAGCTGGGAAAGAAGGAAAAGAGCTTGGAGAGAGCTGCAGTGGGATCATTAACAAAGGAGAGCTTCCCGAGGTGCTCCAGAGCTTTGTGCTGAGCTGAGCTGCTCAGGCAGGGCTGCACTTTGTTCAGCTGGACTGAAAGCCTGAACCTCTCAGAGCCTCCTGGAAAGAAGGGAACATTCCCAGTGCCCAGTTCACTCTGCTTGCCAACACGGTCACTCAGCATCGCTTCCACCAAGGGCAGCTCTTGTCTCTGTACAAATCATCAGCTGTGACAGGACCTTGTCAAACACCAACAGGAGCCAGTGCAGACACTTCTCAGCCAAAGGACAGGAAGGCCCAAAGGATCAGGAATCACCTCATCATCCTGCCCTTTATGCTCTATTCAATTTGACTTTTGTGCCACAGGTGCTCCGTTATGAAAATACATTTGGTGTTCATGTAACCATTGAAAAATGTGTTTCTACACAGAGCATAGAACATTAACTCAATACTGTTCTCACATTTCAGAGAGAACCTCGATTTGAGGGCTTAAAAATCAGTAGCCTCCTTCCCAACAGATTTGTGAATATATTTCTGTGGTTAGAGAAACAGTTGGGAATCAGAACATTTAGTTCTCATCACAATTTTTTTTTAGAGCTTTCTAGATCTCTAGTCATGTCATCAACATAATATTCTGTGTCTGTTTTATCTGGTTTTAAAATAACTTATTCATTTTCCTATCTCGTCATCTTGCAGCACCCAAAATGGCCCAGAAGCATTTGCAGGGTCATTAACACTGTTGCTATAACTACTGCAGCCTCCAGTGCAAAGCAGGGATGCTCATTAGCACCAGCAGCAGCGCTGACAAAACACAGACTGACTTGGAGGCAGTCTGGCTACTTTGTGGCCTGGATTTAATATTAGCTTTCTATTAATGGGGGGAAAAAAAAGTGTGTGTGCATGGGGGAAAGATTGTGATTATTCCCTCCCTCTCCACATTCCTCCAGACTTCCAAGGGAATTCTCAGGAGGAGCACAGCACACTGCTGCAGTCAAGACACGATTGCTGAGGTGTAATGCAGACAAAATTCCAGCATCTGGGGCATAAAACCCACGCAGGAGAGTGAGTTCAGCCCATGGCTGGTGGGTGCTGGAAGAGGGGACACAGCTGCTCATCCCCATCCAGAAGCTGCCTGGCACAGTGGCCACTCATAATTCACCTCTGAATTATGTTCCATGCTCCAAATCTTCCTTAAATCAGCCTAGATGGACTGTGGTGGCTACAATTAAAAATGTTTTCTGGGAGCAGAAATCAGCAGGTAACAAAATGATGGCAGACGAGCACAGACAGTATTTTATACACATAACAGGTAAAAAAAGCTCATGTGACCACCACTATTGCAGAAAAGTGACACAAAATCATGCAGTCTATATTTATTTACTTATCTGTAAAAGGCAGAATAAATTATCACACACAGCTGTGGTTAAAGCCAGTTTAAAATATGCATGATACAGTGCAAAAGCCTTCTCTGAAATTGAAATGAGCTTTAAACTGTAACCCTGCTTCTTAAAGTTCCTTGGGTTACAAAAGGCAGTTGTGCACTGTTTCCCATTCAGTCTGAATTTAAAATTTGTATCACACATGTAGCACATGAGAGTTTTTCAGTTTTTCACATTAAAAAAAAAAAAATCACAATAGATATAATCTTTTTCTTCTTTCAATGTTTCACAAATCTGGATTCCTAGCAGAGTTGAATTTTTTTTATTTCTTTTGAATATTAGTGTCTCCAATTCCCATCCTCCTCAGCTCCACAAGAAAAAAGCCACAGGGGGACTCTCACCAGAACTAAGTAAGCAAAACACAAAAAATGATGGGAGGTGATGAGCTGATGTCTTCTCCTCAAAGCTCAGTGTCCTACCTGAGAAGTCAAAATGAGACACTGCCATTAAAAACATGACAACTATTTAATTCCTAATCAATTAACTACTGCATTAAATTTAACCCTTTCCAGTGCCCCCTTCAGCTAACACTGAGGATGTTTCTTTATTAGATGTAACATTCTTATGACACCTCCAATAGAAACTGAACTTAAACCAAGAAACTTAACTGACATCAGACTTGTAAGTGGAGAGGTAATTTGTGCTGAACAACCTCAAAGATGAAAACATTTTTACCTTATGCAAACTGAAACGAGCAGTTTTGGGTTATTAAGTAACAAAATAAAATGGAAAAATCCTTTTTTTTTTTTTTTTTTTTTTCTGAACTAAAGGCTTTTTATCCTGGGTAGGAGATTGCAAGTAAAAATAAATCCAGACAGAGAAGTTAAAGAGAGAGCATTTAGTGGACAAGCTGGAAATTAGAGGTGGGTGGTTGTAGTTTCTGAAGAGTGGCACAGAAATTAAAATATCTGCTGACAAAATGATTGATCAGCCAAAGCTTGGAGGAGATGCTGAGGAGCTCTGGGTTTGAAGTCAGCTGCTGTGGGTGGACCTGTGGCCAGCACATGGCCCTGAGGCTGCAGAGGGCAGCTGGAGGTGGATGGATCCACTGGAGCTGGGTGTGGATGGATCCTGTGGAGCTGGGTGTGGATGGATCCTCTGGAGCTGGGGATGGATGGATCCTGTGGAGCTGGGTGTGGATGGATCCTGTGGAGCTGGGTGTGGATGGATCCTCTGGAGCTGGGTGTGGATGGATCCACTGGAGCTGGGTGTGGATGGATCCTGTGGAGCTGGGTGTGGATGGATCCTGTGGAGCTGGGTGTGGATGGATCCTCTGGAGCTGGGTGTGGATGGATCCTGTGGAGCTGGGTGTGGATGGATCCTGTGGAGCTGGGTGTGGATGGATCCTGTGGGAGCTGGGGACAAGGCTGCACGCTGTTTTGGGAGGTGTCACTGGCACCAGGGCTGGTTCTAGGAGCCCTGGGCACGTTTGGGAGCCCAGAGCAGCCCCAGCAGCCCAGCCCTGCCAAGCTGCAGAGTCACTTCCCCAAGTGACAGGGACACAGGCGGAGCTGCCCTCGGAGCCTGCAGGGCACAGCCACCTCCTGCCATCTTCTGCCACCTCCTGTCACCTCCTGCCATCTCCTGTCACCTCCTGTCACCTCCTGCCACCTCCTGTCACCTCCTGTCACCTCCTGTCACCTCCTGTCACCTCCTGTCACCTCCTGCCACCTCCTGTCACCTCCTGACACCTGCTCTGGGCACAGGGCTGGCCAGGGCAGCATGTGAGAGCCCCAGGCAGCACGGACCAGGGCCGAGGCAGCCAAGGGAGCCTCACCACAAGCTGTTCCAGAGGAGGATGGAGAACCCACTGCTTTTATTCCCCCAGCTCAACATTGCTGCTGCTGAGGATAAAGGCCATTACAGAGCCATGAGATCGGCGGTTCGGGAGGAGCCACAGAAGGCAAACAAACCTGGGTGAGTGTTCAGCTCATGAACCCTCTGCTCACATGGAACATCTTCCAGCATCGCTTTGTGGGGCTCGTTTCATTGTTGACATATGTATGAGAACTCATGAACTGCAATCCCAGAAATGATATGTGTAAAATATTAACTCTTCTTAAAGAGTTATCTCAAAGAGCTCTTGTTTTTTTGAGGACAAGAAACAAATCAAATTAATGATCTAAAAATACTAAGAAAGAGAGGTTGCAAGCAGTTCTGAGAAATGCTTCTCTAAAGCCTGAATATGATCCGGGAAAGCTTTCTTCACAAATTTCAAATGACAGGAAGTAAAACTTCCTTTTTGCTTTGTGAAACATTAAAAGTAGAAGACGCTGAGCCAACTGTTTATGTTCTCTAATGGCAAGTTTGGCCCCTTTGTCTTTAAAATAAATGAAAAGGATGCTGGAAATGAAAGGATTTCCATTTTTCTTTGCCAGTGCTTCATATGTAAATTTGTGCTAAGCTATGAAGAAAAAAGCATTAATGTGAATAATATATGTAGGAGAAGTGACACCAACATTACTGAAAGTGAAAATAGGGAGATCTGTAACACAGAAGCGGAGAATGCTGAAGAGGGAAAAACTTTCTATGATGTTTCTTGAACATCTGCTCCAATTCTGTTTTAGAGCTAAGCAGAAGAGAAACAGGCTGAGCCTGCTCCTGCAGAGACCTGAGTTCCATGAAGGTGATCACCTTGGCAAACCTGGAAGCCTGACAAAAGCAGCGAGGTAAACGTTGTGAAAGGTTGGGGCCGGCTGGGGATTCCTTCCGAGGAGCAGCTGCTGACTCAGGGTGTTTCCTGTACCCTGGCTGTGTGTTCTGGGGCACAGGAACACCTTGAAAAGTGACCAGAGCTCCCCAGGCATGCAAACACCACAGAACCACCTGGTGTGCATCAAAGCACTCAGCAGTGCTCCCACACCACTGGTGCCCACACAGCTGCAGAGGGCTTTAAACCTTGTGCCAGCAGCCTTGGGGGGACTCCAGTGACTCCACAGAGCAACAATCAACTCAGAAGTGCAGCTTGCAGGAAAATCCTACAGCTCCATGCAAAGCAGGTGTTCCAGAGACTTCTGTGGTGTCCAAATGCCATAGGTGTGTTAAACACTGAATGCAGAGCTCTTCAGTAACTGCAATAATTGGTTGAATACTCTTGTCTCCAAAGTCCACGGACTCTGGTAGGATTTACCACAAAGATGCAGGGTACAATCCCGGCTTTGCTGACTTCCATGAGAGTTTAATCCCTCACTTCAGTGGAGGGTCAAGATCTCATTGATACATTAAGAATTGCGTTTGTAGGTCCTGCCTGAGAGGAAGGACTGGGTAGAATTCTGCAACGCCGTGGCCTAGAAAATGTCCCGGCCCTTGCTTTCCACCCAAATCTCCCCAGAACCCTTCAGTGCTTGCCACAGCCTTTTGTCTCATTCCAACAGGTCCTGCTTTGGGACCAAGCTGCCTGCTTTGACCAAAGCTGCTTCTCCAAGCCCTCCTGAATAACGAGGACGTGGCAGAGGTCACCCAAGGGCCCAAACTCTGCTCCCAAGACCCATGGCACAGTGGCTGGGAGGGGGTATCTAAACACTCCCCAGGCCGTGTTTCCTGCTCTTCTTCTGCAATATCCTGGTTGCAGACAAGTGAAACCATTCTAAGATTGCATCTGGAAGGAGAAGGCAGAGCTGCCTGCATGCAGACAGGGCTGCTGGCTCCTGCACCCCCGCTATTTAATACAAATTGAAATTAAATTTAATACAAAGTACAGCCATTCACTGCATTCTCACAGTCTGCCAGACACTTTCAGAGCAGAAACAATGAATTTGAAGAATTTCCCCCTTTTAACAGACCATCACTTCCTCACCCAGCCAGCTGCCTTTTACCTTGTTACTCTCAGCTGGTGCCTGACTAACAGAGATTTCACTGTTCTTGTATGGAAAAGAAACTTGTAGATTTTTGCTGGTCTTTATATTTGGATTAAAGTGGCAATTATATTTGTCAAAAATGGAAAAAAAACCCTAAACAAACCAAACCAAACTAAAAAAATTTACTCTTTTTCAAATAATAAGGTGAGATAATAGTTTGATGTTTATTAAGTGATTTACTTAGCTTTTATGATTTCCATTTTTCCAACAGAGCTACTAAAATAAGTAGAATTTAATGAAACACTGCAGATGGACATTGGGGTGATGGTACAAAAGTTAATTGAAAGTTAATTTCCAGTTTAGATGTTTATCGATTAGTTTAAATTTGTTTGTTCTCATGTTTAGGAAGTGGCAAAGCTGAACAAATCTTGCTTTGTCTGTTGTTGCACAAGCTCACTGCTGCACTCGGGGGTCTGTGAGGCTCCAGGGTTGTTGCAGGTTCTGAAGGAAAAGCAGAAATTCGCAGTAGAAGTTTCCAAACCCAGCAAAGATCCTCTCCAGCATCCCATGCCTCTGAGCATGTGGTCTGAAGTCATGAGGCTTTATCTTCCACTATGACCAAAATCATTTCTGTAGGTGCAGGAGCCTGCAGCTGACAGAGCTCACTGCACTTTTGGTAATTCTCATAACCAATGGCCTCTGTAAGGGAGTGAGGTTTCATTTTGTCTGACTTTCCTGAATTTCCTTTCTCCAGCATTTGTATCTCTCCTCACAAACTGTTTTCCTCTCTCTAGTGAAAGTTTTCATTCTTGAAAGCAACGACTTCAGCTATGGAACGTGTGACACCTAAAAAATTAAAATAAATAAATAAAAATCTCCTCCTTTTGAGTTTTGTGCAAACTCAGGATCATTACTGGCTTAGATTCCTTCCCAGAGAGATTGGAATTTCCTTTCACCTGAACTTCATGTGCCTACAGGTTTTGCCAAGGGAGCCCAAACTCTGTAAATTAGGCAACAGGACAGCAAGCCTTGATGAGGAAGTGGGATCATATTCCAGAAACATTCAGTCCATAAGAACTTGATCTGACCAACTAATCCTGGACCAGTCACTTATTGATACTTTCAGTGTCCTGTGGTTTGCCTTGGAATGAAAATGGTTGTAAATATTCACATCCACAAAGCAACTGAATTTTTTTCCTTTCTCTGCTGTTTCCTTGAAGTGAAACACGTGCAGCCTGTCATACTTGATGAATGTGAAGAGTTTTATAAATGAGGCACAGAATAACACAGCATTTGAAATGTTTGTGGTAAACAAACCAGACTACATGTGCTATTGCCCTGGAAGACTGACACCTAAACTATCTTGCTACAGTTTTGTCTTCAGGCTATAGAATGATGCATATTTCACTAAAAGCAGAATGTTGTAACAGCCTCAGAGTGAGAGTATTCAAAACCACATCTCTGTGCCAGAATCTCAAGTGTAAACAGCTGACAAGACCTGCTTCCCTTAGGACTTTCACCATGCTACATGGTCTCAATTCCCTTAAAGATTACTAGGACAACACAAGTGCCACAGCAGAAAGCCTCTGCTCTGATGGTTTCATAAAAAGAGGAAACAAGTATAACTCTGCCGGGAAAAATGTCAGGAAAGAGTTAAAGCAAATGTTCCTGAAGTCCCTAAGAGAATGATCTCCCTTAGTGATCTCCCTTCTCTCCCAAACTTGCCCTGAAGCAGGACACACGGTCCATGAAAGGCTTTGTGGAGCAGCCCTGAGCCACAGTGGGAAGAGATGATGTGTGTTACACAGCTCCTAAGTGCACAGTCTGAGCAATTCTTCAAAACTCCTTTCTGTTTCTCACGCAGTGTGTCTCCTGAGGAAGCAGTGAAATGGGGAGAGTCTTTTGACAAACTGCTTTCTGAGAAAGGTCAGTAGTTTTTTCTGTCTCCATGCAGACTGGTAGGATGGAAAATGGATGGTAGAGGATGGAAAATTCTAAAATCCAGTTGTGCCCTCAACTAGAAGTGGCAGTTACCTAAACTAGGTATGATGGGTCATTTATAGCAGCAGGTATTTCCTGCTCCCCTTGTCTTCCTATGCTACAGCTTGCTGTCAGCTTGTGAAAATAGTTTAAAATTATTTTTGAGTTTGGTGTTTTATTGAACAAAGGAATATAGCAGACAGCAAAGAGTCTCTTCAGTAACCAGGAGCATTTAATCTGAATATTGCTCAAATATTCCTGACTGCATATGTTCCATGTACTTAAGAAAACACCTTGTCACTCCTGACAGAGTTTGTTTCCAAGCCAGTGACTGGATCCAAGCTGATTTGATCCAAGATCATTTGAGAGGCCCTGCTGCTCCCATAATTATCAAATGCACATATGTTCCTGCCTTCATTTTGGAGGGGCACACACACCTGTGTTTCAGCTGCAGGGCTGGACACTGTGTGCTTTTCAAACCTGTTCCCTGAACAGCTCCCATCCACACAATTGCATTACTTCCACAGATGAAGTGTGCTTGGGAAAGAAAATATCCTCAGCATAGCAACAGCAGGATAAAGTAAATGATAGAGATGCTGAAAGCCATCCATTTTAAATTGCTGCTGAAGAATGGTTTGCTTATGAGCAAAGATTCAAAGAGTCTTTTGATCAACCCAAATTGATATTCAGCTGGAATAAAGTCCACCATTTCCACATATAAATACATGTTTTGCTTAATGTTTTTTTCTAAATTTATGAAACCTTAGTAACATTTTTTTTACTGATGCTGTGAATTCTGTGATGAGTTGCAGGATCATAATGAAGAAACTGCATTTATTTTAAAACATTTATGTATTTTACAGACAATTATCTGTAAGGTGGTATTATCCCAAGGGAGAAAAACATATTTTACTACTTTGAAAGAGTAACTGTCTGATAAGGATATATTCTTTAATGCAATTCAACTTTCCCTTTTGCAGCTGGGCTGGATGCCTTCACAAAGTTTCTGAAAACGGAGTTCAGTGAGGAGAACATTGAGTTCTGGATAGCCTGCGAGGATTACAAGAAAAGCAAAAGTGCGCAAGAACTTCTGCCAAAAGCCAAGACCATTTTTGAAACATTCATACAGAAAGATGCTCCAAAAGAGGTAAAGACCTTCCTCATTATACACAGGGTCTGATTGGCACAACTGCAGCAGGTGAAATCTGCTTTTAAGAAGTGCGTGCCCACAAGCAGCTTCAAGAGCTAATCCTGCAGTCCCCTGACATTAGAGGAATTTCATAAAAGTCAGAACTCTGGCAGGAGGATGGATTTGCACTGCTTGGCTCCTTCTCCCTTTTCCACCCCTCCACCTCCAATTGTATGTCCTTGGTACGTCACTGTCAGCACAAAACAATGCTGATATCACAATCCCCACCAACACTAAGGCCTTTTGTTAGTATCCTAAGAATGAAAAAAGTTTTCATATTTCCAGCTTTGTCATTTTTCTGGAGTGTGTTAGAAATGATTCATAAATGGACAAAAGAAATATTTTTTTGCCTGCCCTAAGAAGGAGATGAACAGGTTGGGAGATTATCAACTTTTCAGTGAAATCACAAGCAGCCTCTTGAATAGGTTTTTTGGACTTACAGCTTCCTGTAATTCCATCACATCTGAGCAGATCAAATATGTCACTTGCCAATAACTGTATTTATTTTATTTGCCAGAATAGCAGAAGTTAAACACTAACTTCTGCTTCCTTGTGACGAGGGTGAAAAAGGTGTAATTCTCATTTTAGTGGAAGGATTGCAAAGTGGTGCAGTTTCCACCTGCAATTCCCACAGATTGCATCAGGATTCAGATCTGCTTTTCCTAGGAAATGCCCACTTTTAAGGACTTCTGTCCCTTTTCCTTCCCTTCCCTGCTGTGTGCCTTTGTGGGGAAGCAGCTCTGGACAGGTAACAAGTGCTGTCAATGCTGATGATGATGAGCAGGAGTCACACTGAGGCCAGGGAAGTCACAGTGACACAACAATTTCTTTCTGTGCCAAACCTGAGCCTGGTGCAGGCAGCACAGTGGGTGCTGTGGGTCACCCTGCACCCTTGGCCTTGGGGTGCCTTCCTGCCTTGGGTTCAGCTGAGACCACACAGCTCTGGAGCCTGCACCTCTTCTCTGACTCCTTGTCCAGCAGGACACCTTTAAACACAAATTTCTGAGCCTAGAGTTCAATAGGATCTTAACATTTTGGATGAGTGGACCCTTCTCTGATCACTAATTGCCCTTCAGCTCTTAGATCGAGACTATTTGTTCCAACGAGTTATATGGAAATGACAGGCACCTCTGGGGAGGGAAAAGGAAAACATTATAGAAGTCACTTTTTGACAGGGTTAACAATTTTTTAATATATATTCTAGCTTATTTTTCAAAATACTGTGCTTGAATCAGTGTCTGTCATTCAATTTAAATTCTTATACCATTAAATAAATCCCAGGGTGAATGCAGCAGCACGTGGAATAAATAGTCATTTGGAAATGCTTTTTCAATCTAAAGCCTCTAGAGGCCCATTTAAATTTTTTTAAAAAATTTATTAGCATTTTCTCACCTTCCTGCTACCCAAGCTACACAGAATCCAGGAATTTTAACTATTCCTTAACGTTCCCTCATTAGAACAAGTTCTGCTTTAATCCTTAAATGAGAGAGGGGAGAGCTGCAATAGTTGGGTGCAGCAAAGCTGGGACACTGCAGAGATGCAGCCATGGGTTGGAAAGTTACTTTTGATCAAATGTCAGCGTTTATCTCCTGGTTCACCAGTTTTGCAGGGTGCCAGTGATACATTTGAGGAGACTTTCTGAGAGCCATCACTGGAGGCGAACACACCGATTCCGTCATTTAATAACCCGTTGTGGGGGGACAAATAATAAAATAAAAAGAATAAAGCGAAATAGGCAGGGCGCAGCGGCCGTGGCTGACGGGACCTGCGTTGTGCCGAGCTGACTGAGCCAGCTCTCTGTTCCCCCGCTGCTGCAGGTGAACCTGGACTGGCACACGCGGGAGGTGACACGGGTGGCCGTGGCGCAGCCGGGCCGCGGCGCCTTCGAGGCCGCGCAGCGCCACGTGCACGCGCTGATGGAGCACGACAGCTACCGCCGCTTCCTCGGCTCCGCGGCCTACCTCAGCCTGCTGCGCGGCCATTCCCGCTCCTGCCGTGTGTAACACAGGGAATTCCTTCCTGATAAATGAACTCTAACTGCTGCTGAAGGTATTATTAGAGGCAAGCAAAAGAATCGCTGTTGCAAGGCAGATGCACCCCTTTACAGATGTTACAAATTGAGGTACAGGATGGAGTTTGGAAGATCAGTGATGTCCCAAGACCAAAACGGCCTTGAGATGGACAAAATTAGAACAATTTAGGCATTGGGCCTAAAACCCAGTAATTATCAGACTAATTAGTAGACTAACATAACACAACGCTCAGTACGCTCACACAAACCTGTGAGGTTATCCAAAGGACAACGAGGAAGAGGAGAAGCCTTCACCAAAAGACCACCAAAAGAAGACTGGAGACCCCCTAACAACAAGTGAGGCACGGGCCGTGAAGGAAAGGGACATAAAGTCAGAAAAATGGGAAATAGGAGGAAACTGTCAGGAAACATGAATGAATATGTATAAACACACAGTACATGAGTTTAGCTTGAGGTGTTTTGTTTTGTACCTGAGGCAGGGTGGGGAACCCCCTCCGTACCCCAGCTGGTTTTGCTTATGCTTTAATCATATTTAATTACTGGAAAATTACATATATAAATTGTAATTTTTTACTAAACTGTATTCTTTTCTACCAAATCACTATTCAATTTACTAAATCGCACTCATTTTTAATTAAACTGTTATTAACTCAAGGGACCTAGGTGTCAGAATTCCAGTTTCATGTATGACAGGTGTATGGGCTGATGGAGCTAGCGCCGTTTCCTCAGCCCGCAGCAGCGGGGAGTGCCCCGAACCCCAGCCCAGCGCCCGGGAAACGCGCTCAGCCCGCCTCAGACCGCTGCAGAACAACCTCACTTCCCTGGAGGAGTAGGGGATGTGTCGCCAAGCCGCGGCATGCAGAGTTTTCACACAGCTCTGATCAGATTTGGGGGGAAAAATCTGAATTTCCAGCTTAAAGATGTCCTGTAAAGTGGTGTTTGATGTTATCCAGCTCGTTCCCTGGGTCTCTACTGCTTAGGCCAGAGTTTCATCGCAGGCAGGATCTCCGTATCCAGTCTCTGCACATATTTATGGTTTTTGGAATATTTCCTACACTGAGCACAGAGAATTTGTGGTATTTTCTCATGCTGTAAAACACACAGGAACATTATCAGGTATAATGCAAAGTTGCATGAATTTTAACTAAAGACACCGCATAATTAAATCTGTAATTAAAATGTAGCCATTGCCTATTTTAAGAAGAACATTAAAATACGAATGTAATTTTTTGGGGGTACACTTTTCTTGTTCCACATGTCTGTTCTCTATTTTTAAGTTATGCTGTGTATATTAGCTTTGGCATCAAATACAGGTATTCTAATTTTTTTGCAGCTAAATGAGCAGCAACAAAGGGCCAAGAATGGTATTTTGACACAGTGTGTATCCTTAAATACCAGGCCATGCCAATGTGTATATATATATATATATATAAAATATTTCTACTTTTATTTATAGTCATGGTACACCAACTTTGCTACTAAACTTCGTTTTAATTTTTTTTCTGCCTTTTATTTTGAAAATGTATCTGAAAATTAACAGTTCTTGGACTGAGGCAGAGCAACTTTCAGTTCCACCGGCCATTAATATTCTCTATAGGCTACAGATGCAGAAGGAGAAATCTTTTTTATTTCTTTACTATCAAAGACAGACGTATTTTTCTGTAGTTGGCACACACAGTCATTCTGTCCTCCTCATTCACAGTCTTGCTGCAGACATACCTTGAAGCTTGGGGCAGTTCTTAAACATTGGTCCAGTTTAGGAAGCAGCTGCAGGATTTATCTGGAACTATGACTCGTATATTCAGTTGCTGCTTGTGCAATTTAAGCTTTCTCCCTTTCTCCCCCTTTCTGTAAGTGCTGAAGGAGAAGAGGTGCAGCTCCTGAGGATGGGACTTTGTGTTCATGGTTAATTTGGGGTGTATGTGAACTGCTGGATCTGCAGGTTTCCCTCTCTGCTTTATTAACTTCCAATAAATCTGATCTGCCTAAAGAGTTGTCAGGATTTGATTTATCATCAGTACATTGATGAGGAAGATGAGAAGACTTCACCCAGGGTTCAATTCTAGCTGTAATCACTGCCACAGTAATGGAATCGTTACTGTGCACAGAGAATCAAACTCTGGAGATGCTGCTGAGCCACAGTGACCCAGGAGCCACCTCCAAGCTCTCACCTTTACCTGGGGAGCAGAGAGGAAACACATTTGTGATGATGATCCGTGCTGGTTTATTGCTCATCCTCCCCTGACCTCAAAACACCAGGCACAGGCTCTTTCTGACAGTGAAAGCAGTCAGGGGCTGGGCACAGGGGTTTTTCTTTCTGACAGTGAAAGCAGTCAGGGGCTGGGCACAGGGGTTTTTCTTTCTGACAGTGAAAGCAGGGCTGGGCACAGGGGTTTTTCACTGGCTCTCAGGTGCTGAAGGAGCTGCCCAAGGGAGCAGTGGGGTCTCTGGAACAGCTCAAGAGCCTCTGGGCTTAGGGGTGACTGTGGATTCACCTCCAGCCCTGAGGATTCTGTGCTGAGGAGCTCTCTAGCAGCACCAGCAGTGCCTGAATTCCAGTTCTCAGGCACTGAAAACGTGCATGTTCCTGTGCCATGGATGAGGAGCCCTGCTGGAAGAAGGGAACAGGTTTGAGAGCAGCCCCACCTGAGTCCTGGCACTGGGTTTGTTGCCACACAGACGTGAGACCAACAACCTTGCAGCTAAATTCTGCCCTGGTGTGATTATGTCCCTTCATATCAGTGGAGAATCCATATCTTGGGTGGATTGCCATGAAGGAAAAAAATGAAAAAATTACATATATTTAATACTATTCAAAAATCCAACCAAATGACAAATGCAGTACCCTGAGTAAGAGTTTTTCTTGTTAGCAAAAGCCCAGCTGTTAGTCAGAAGGGTCAGCAATGATAAATAGAAGTCAGCAGGTGCCCTTTATTTCATTTCACAGACACATGGAAAATTTTGCTTATCTCCAGGGAGGCCTTCCTCAAACCCATCAGTCTGTGGTACTGACAGTGCTAGTCCCTCTCATGAGTTTTATAATGAAAACAAACAAATAAGATATTCCTGGTAGCTATTTATGCATGTGTGTTTTCCAAAGATAATTATGAACCCTAGCTGAATTTGCAGCAGACTAGTGCCATGGGAACTACTGTAGAAAGAAAGTCAAGATAAACTCAGAGAAAGGGAAGCAAAGGACACAGAGATAAACCAAAATGGCATCATTATCTGGCAAAGGGGTTTTTTTTTCCTAGAAGAGGCTCCCTTTAGTGAGAGAAAATGAGCACTCTACTATTTAGTGTCGTGCTGCAGTCCTGGAGATGAGCTGGGCATGGACTTAGTACAAGTCTGTGATCCTGGTCAGACTCAGCACTGGCCCTGCACAGATGTATTTACAGCACAAATCCTAGGGTAGGACCAGAGAACACAGTCAGGCTTCTCTGGTTTTGGCAGAATCTGAACCACAGTTATGTAAATCCTCTCGTTGAGCTGCCTTAATGCAAATAATGCAAATACAAAGCCTGCTGGGCAAGTACTTCTATTGGAGATTGTTTCATGCAGCAGCTATTGATATTGATATTGATATTGATATTGATATTGATATTGATATTGATATATTTGCCACTCAGGGCTCAGCAAGAGCTCCCAAAATATTCCTCCTGTCAATACAATATTGGCCCTACCCAAACCCTGCACTTCACTCCTTCCATAGGTGAGGTCTCAAGACACAAAGCATGAGGGAATCAATCTCCTGACTCACATGGCACAAAGGCTTCTCCTGTTTCAACACTTCCATCTAATTAGATGCTTTAAATTGGCTGAATTATGATCTGCTGTTCTTGTTTAACTCGAGGGAGGAAGAAATATACAGGAACAAATATCTTCTTCGGGTTGTGGATTTGTTATTGAGCTAAAGACAACTGATTTTTCAACTGACAAGAAGCAAGAATGAAGTCTAAGATAAAGAATCTCAAAGAAGAAGACTGATTTCCATTTTCCAGTGAAGCAGGCAATCACTATCACAGCTCTTACATGCTTTTACACGCTACAACTTTTAAGTGACTCACAAACAGCAGATCATTTTCCTCTCCTTTTGTCCCCAGCTGCTCAGCCTGCCTTAATTAGCTCCTGCTTTGAATGCAGCTCCCTCTCCTTTCCACACATGCTGCCAAAGACCTCAGCTGAGAAAAAAAAAATTGCAGAAAATCATCTTCCTCTCATCAGTGATTCATACACTCATGAACTTGGTCCTTGCTCAGCTGCCTATCCCAGATCCCACTCTGTTCTTTGCATTTTAGTCAAATGCCTCAATCAAATGCCCTTTAAGCTCCTGTGTGGCTCTGTGCCCAAGATAAAAATGTATTTCCTCTATCCACCACCCAAACTTACTTCCATTTTTACTTTATTCCTTGTTAATATGTTCCTGTCTTCCATTTGCTGTGCCCTGAACACTTTATGGGGGCTGGTCTCATAAAGCTCCCAAAGCTTTCCTCTCTCCTTTCCTAAACAGAATCTGTTTGTGTAACCCCCTCCTAATTCTTCCTTGGGCTGTACAGGAAATTATCTGCCCTCCCAGATTTACAATTGAGCCTCTGCCATTGCCTTCTCCACCAAAGGTAACAAAAATTAACTAGCAAGAAACCCTACAGCAGCCATTTGAGAGTTTTCAAGCAGGACAGAAGATAAGGATGAAGCCCAAAAGAAGGACAACTCTGAACTCCCATTTCTTCACCATAAAATTTGCTCATAATTAAGACATTCTTGCTTCTTCACAGATTCGTGGCCTCATTTTGAATTTCTGCATCTAATGCTATTCCAGTTTTTCCTGATTTCACATTTTATTGAGAATTGTTTTCAGTTCTTTTCCAGTGGAGGTTTGTGATTGTACAGCACTTGGAAACCCTGAATAAGAGGATCCCAGAGTGCTGTAAAATATTTTGACAGATTGTCCTTGGAATCAAAACATTTCACCTGAAGGGCATAGTTTGCTTGGGTGGAAAATATCAGCTCATTTTCTTATGCAAAGCAACTCTGTGGCACACTGAAGGCACACAGAGTTATTCACATGGAAAAAGATCAATTATTTTGTGAGCTGCCCGTGCTGTGCAGCACGGTGGGAAGGGGGGCATTTACATAGTGCTGGGATTAGGCTGAATTTGCATCCCCCTGGGACAGGCCTTTCCATGCTCTGAGGATGCCAGCACTGCCTGGATCATGCTGGCTTCTCCCAACATAAGGGATGCACCCAAGTCCCCTGGGCTTCACTGCTCGGGGCAGCAGAACGTTGATTTTTCACTCTGCTGAGGTTGCCTTGCACAAACCAGCTCTGCCCAAACAAATCTCTGCATGGAATGGAATTACCAGAGGAGCATTAACACACTGAGCCTGCTCCAGGGAAACAGCAGCACATCCACTGGAGTGTGAGCTTTTCTCACCTTGTGCTCAGGTGAGTACCAGGCAGCCCTTTTAGGAACCTGTGGAACTGGAAATGATTTCCTAGGTTAATAAACCAATGGTTTGAATATGTAGCATTGCTTTAGACTGTTGTGATTAGTATCCAGGCCAGAGGAACAAAAACTGACAGGTCTTAATCCCCTCAACAGCCAGTGGCTTTTCATGAAGGAAGATAATTCAGCAAAGCTAATGCCTGAAGATAGTTAAAGAATAAAAGGTGAGCACCAGTAAAAGTCAAACTGTGAAAGTTCTGGAGATTTAAATATTTAATAACTCAGGGGTCCTTAGCAAGTAATACTGGCACAGTTGGGAACGTTCAGTCAGGTCCACATTCCCTTTCCTATGGTTTCAGCTCTCCCATGTCATCAAAGGCAGAGGACTCAGAAATCCATAGCCCAGCCCTCAGAGGAACTGAAAGGTTCCAGGCCTGACAGATAAAGAGAAAAATGCCCTGCAGTGAGCTGAGCAGGTAAGGGCTCTGCAGGTCCAGCTCTGAGTGAGCTGAAGCTGTAACTGCGTGTGTCAGCTGGCTCCAGATCCACAACAACTTTAGCACTAATTCCATGTGCCATTTCCAGCCCATCTCTACTACCTATTCCTATTTCCTTTTGTTTGCTGGGTGCTGGTTATTATGAATAGCCAACACACTGGCACGAGCAGCTGATGCATTTGTTTTATAACTAAGATCACTTTTTCTCCTTGTGACATTTCAGTGAAATATCAGTTTCTTTCCAGACACTCAAGTTCCAAGCAGAGGAGGTACAGAGAGGTACAACCAGCTGGTTTCTATGGGAAATTGAACTTACTGGTTAGCGAACTTATTCTCATTGTCCCGGTACAAATACCACAACAACTCCCTTAACCTGCTGCACACCTGAAATGTTTTCAGCTTGCACAGACTGAGCAGTCACTGACAGAATGTTGTACAGTGATGAGAGTCCCTGACAGCTTCTTTATGCTTTTGTGGATTGTGAGCAGTGCCCCTAAAATGCAAAAGCAATCCAGCTGCGTCCATCCAGTTACTGTGTGTGCTAGAATATTCCTGGGTTTTAGCCTAGCTCTGTGGCTGCTAAGACTGACTTGAAAAATATCCATCAGTCCTGAAAAATCTTGAAGAGACATTCATGCCTGCTTCATTCAGGCTATTAGGCAGAAATTTTAAAAATTAATGTGTGGCACTATCTGGAGTTTTGTTTTGAAATAAATGTATATCATCTGATGATATTAATAAAAAATAGGCACAGATCCTCAACCTTCCCTCTCATAGTTTCACAGGAGTTACTGGAACTATGATATAGCAATGATAATACCTCGTTAAAAAAAGCAAAATGCATCAATTTATGGTCACAGTTCTAAGGAGGGTAAATAGTAGAACCACTGGGATTAGACACAGGGTAAACACTGAGAAATTAATAGAGCCAGCCAAGAATTTTGAGTTGCCTAATTTAGTGTCAACTCTGTCCTCACAACTGGACTGACTTTTCTGGCAGGGCACAGTTAAAAAATTCCAGCTGTAGCTGTTTACACTCTGCCCAGCCAGAAGCTCCACAGATAAATATCGCTTGGATTTTGAATTATGTTGATTCCCTTTTACCAAAGCTCAGGCCTGGGGCTGAATCAGGCACAAAGGACTGGATGTCAGTACAGATGCTGGAAGTTTTCTCCCCTGCTGAAGTTAGTCTCACTAGCACAATGCACAAAGGGCTTTTGGTCCTCTCTGGCACACAAGGTGTACTCTGGAAATAAGAGAAAATAACCAATTAAGCAAAATAAGAATCACAGAGGAAAATCAGGATGATAATTAACATTTCTGATCTTCTGCTATAAGGTTTAGAAGCAAGCAGATGCAAAGCTAAGGAATTACCAAAAGGATTCATATTTTGCTACCAGGAATCATTTTTAGTAATATGAGGAACTAAAAGGGCATCTTAGGTCATCATTTCTGGTGTTCTATTAACGAAGACAACAATTTAAAATAATCTCATAAATATATGAAGCTCTATCTTCAAAGCATAGAGGAATAGAGAGGGCAAAAAATTCTTCTGGGAGTCTGTAAAAAACCAACAGTTTGTGAAGCCTTATTCTGGTTTTCGGTCTGAATTTCTTCACTGGCTGCTTATATACATTTTTTTTTTCTTTTGTCAATATAGTCATTATGCTAAATAATTATTTTTTTCTCACCAGGTTACCTCTCTGTTTTCAGAGGGCAATCATAGCTCCTCTCTGCTTTCCTCTTAGAGACAAACTGGTCTTTCATTCCTCCCCTGCAAGACAATTCAATTCTCGTGCTTGTCCCAGTAATGCACCTCTCCACATCTGTTTCCATCTGATTTCATCTTCCTGGAGCACAATTGACCAGATTTACTGGTTTTTTTTGTCCCATGTGAAGTTCATCAAATAGATTGGCCTGAAACTTCTTTCACAGATCTGCAAAAGGTAAGGATAAGGAATAACCTCTTAACATTGCTAAGGGTGAAACGTGGCATGTGGTGCTTGGGCTTTTCCTTCTGACCATAGAAGATGGACATGGCTAAAATCAGAAAGATGTTCTCAGGCAGGCAGGAGGCAGCTTTGCTCATGACTGCACCGTGGAGGAAAATCAAATGGAACCTTAAACTCACTCCTAAGACTGCTCTATTGGGTGTAAAACATTATAACATTTAAGATTTAAGACAAAAATCCCTAAGTTGGGACAGCTGGGATCCCACTTCCTGAGCCACTGGAAGTTTATGCCAAGTGGAGACATTGAGAACCAGGAATCTGGGTAATCTGAATAAAGGATTTGGCCTCAGGACAAGATTTGGAGGGAGGCAAGAAATCAATCAGTAAGGATTGTTCAGGAGAAGGAGGGACAGCAAGGGTTACACAGAGGAAGCAAAGAGCTGGGCATGAAAGAATAGTTATAAAGCACAAGAGACAAATTGCATAGACCAGCAGCTGGCCACAATCCCTTCTCAGGCAGTTCTAGGGAGCAGTAAGGTCCCCCCTGGGGCTTTTCTCAGGCTGAACAAGCCCAGCTCATCAGACCTGTGCCCCAGCCCCTTCAGCACCTGCTGCCCCTCTCTGCACTCCTCCAGCACCTGTGACTGGGCAGGAACGTGTTCCCATTGCCCCCAGTCCTTCTGTGCTGTGGCCACTGGGAGGTGGGAATGGCACTGTCTGGAAATGGGCCATGTTTCTGAAAGAAATGATTTTAAAGAAAATGTTGAAAAGGGTTTGTCAATGTGCAATGTCCTGTTTGCTTATCCACATGCTAACTGTATTGTTCCTGCTGTCACATTGCCTTCAGCTCGAAGATCAGTCAGAAAAAGAAACTCTGCCTTCCCTGAGACAGTCAGACAGACAAAGAGTGGAACAAGAAATGCCAGTGAAGTGAGTTGCTGTTTATGGCTATTTCACTCGTAGGAGATTTATGTGGCAGGATGACCAAGCCTGAATAATCTGTACAGCTTTATTTTCCTTCCCCCTTTGAAGGGAATATGACTATTTTGATTCCTTGTTGTCAGTTCTGCTTGCCATTCCCATTCAAGTAAATCCCACGTGGTCAGTGAGATCATTCCCTGAGTGGTGAGTAAATATTAAAATGACAAATATTACCCATAAGAACAACAAGGAAAACTCCCTGCTTTATCTTGGTCTTTCATTTTGCTTTTTTGCTTGACAAGAAAGCTAATAAGCATTTAATAAAAATCCTGAAAATTTGTTACATATTTGATAAAAGTTTCTTATTGTCACTAAAACAAATTCTCTGTTGATTAGTTCCATCATCACATGACGTCTCAAAAAGTACAACAAAATGCTATGTTTAGTTTTCATTTGTATTTTCACAGACTTACTATATTTGCACTCCAGCTTCCCTCATGTATGTATTTATATGGACTTATAAATATGCACAACTTTTTTCTTACTTCAATATAATTTTTGCACTCTGGATACAAGTAAATGGAGAGCTGCAGAAAATCTTGTTTTATTTAAAGTGCCACTGCCACCATCCCTTGTCAGAATTATAACAGAATATAACAGAAGTATAACAGCCACGTAATATCCAGACAGTGTTGTATGATCTCTGCATAAATTTGCAATTAGAAATTACCATTACTGGTGATGCTGAGAGGTGGCTGTGGAACACAGATCCCAAAGCAGCCCCTATGATTCAGGGAGCAGGGTTTTGACAGCTGAGCCCTCAGTCCCCCCCTTAGGAACAGCAAATGTTTTTTACAGAACTTGGGAGTGCTTGGGATTTTTTTTTTGTGCTGAGTTTTTTGTTTCTTTTTTTTGTTTGGTTGGTTGGGTTTTTTTAAGAAAACTGGCAATATTTTATATAGAACAAAGTGCTTGCCCTCATGTCTAGCAGAAGCCTACAGCAAGTTGCAGAGGAAGAGCCAAAACTATGAATTTATTCGGTTATTTATACCACTGAGAAGCTCCTTCTAGGCCCATGTTTCCCACTAGTGTTAGCTTGGTAACATTTTAGATAATTCCAGTCATTCCAAGCAAAAAGTGCCATATAAATTAATGCCTAATCCTTTTGAACTCAGGAAGAAATTCAGTACGCTCTCTAGAACATTCCTACCTCTGCTATGCTTTATTGGAGCTCCAGCAGCTGCAAGCTTTGGGGGTATTTCCAGGATGGACAATCCAGTCAGCAGCACCCAGATCCCTGTTTTTCCCTGGCTGGGATGAGTGCTGAGCCCTGTCCCGAGCAGCCAGCCCGGGCTGCACAGGGCAAGGACCACAATGCTATTTTCAGGGCTAGATGTTGTTTCCACAGGTCAAACACTGGGGAAACCATGGCCTGGGCTGAGTCTGTGGATACAGTACTAGCCAGTAAAGGTAAGAAGTGATGGAAAAATACATGTCTTTTTAAAACTTCTGTCAAACATCTGCCAAACATTCCTGCTGGGCTTTCAGCTGCTCTCCAGCTCAGCTCCCCCGTGCAGTCAGAGCTGCTGCTGGACTGATGCTGTCCTGAGAGCTCTGGCCAAGCTGCAGGCACAGGCTGCCTTCTGGCCAATGCTCCAGGGCAGGCAGAAATGCTGTGAAATAGTTTTCATTAAGGTAACTGCTAAATTCCCCTTGCAATGGTTTCATTTTTCGTAATTTCTACACGTAATAAACCACAAACGTTTTCTTAGGGATTCCTGAGAAATACGTGTGCTGTGCAGTGACTTCCAGTCAAACAAAATGACATATCTGAAGTCACTTCTCCCAGAAATGCCATTTCTACAGACCTGATACCACAAACCACACACAACTTGGAAATTTCCTTGCCCCTGCCCCATTTCCCTGGGCAATGTGGGGTCTGGACCCTGGGGTGCCTCCACACCGTTCCTGGATAGCAGGAACTTGACTAACACAATTAAATTTGGGTGCTGTCAGCTTTCTTTACTCAGAGCTTCTGATTTGGATTCATTTTAAAACAGTCTCTTCCTAGCAAACCTTTATTTGTTTCATTCTTCCCCTTCAAAGTGAAAAAAGTAAAAAAATAAAAAGAGGAACAAAGAAGTAACCAGGAGTCCCTCTTCCATCCAAGCCTCGATCTTTCCTTGCAGGGATTTGGGAGCCCCATTTGGGCAGGGAAGCTCAGCTGTGGGGGGAACACACCAGCACAGTGTGACCCACCTGTCTGTTTGCTTCTCAACCCAGGGGTCAGCCTCAAATCTCAGATTTCCCAGCCACTACAAATCCTTTTGAAGACCAAAACCTCCATTTCAACAAATGTACCGGTGCTAAGGAGACCAAACCCCAGCTGCTGGGAGCAATCCTTGCTTGGCAGCTCACTGAAAAACTCCCTGAGTAGTCCCCTCATCAGCACTGTAATTTAATCTATTTATTTCCCCGGCAGCAGCTTCTCAGACCTGAGATTAGTTTGTAAAATTGTGGCAGATAGATAGGTTACACTGTACACACCCTGTAAAAATAGATATATTTACACATATGTACACACACACACACACGTGTGAGTATGCACACACACAAATAATTGCACTGGCCATTCAGTTTTCCCCCACCCACTGTCTGATGCACTTTCCCCAGAGGGCCTGGCAGCTTTTAGGACGTTTCTGAAGTCTGAGTTCAGTGAGGAAAATGTGGAGTTCTGGCTGGCCTGTGAGGACTTCAAGAAAACCAAATCCTCCACCAAGATCGCCTCGAAGGCCCAGAAGATTTATTCTGACTTTATACAAGCTGATGCTCCAAAGGAGGTAAAGGGTTTTTCTGTGTGTGCTTTGGGTACTGAGGACATGGATGAAATGGAAAATTTGGGTCCAGACCTCCAGGAATGACAGAAAATGCGATTCAGCCTGGCTGTAATTCCCATTTTCATGCCCATTATTCACCAGGCAAACGCCTTGTGCAACTCTGGGAAGCAAAAACGTTGTGGTTTACACTTCACACTCTTCACACAGGAATAAGTTTACCTCAAATTCTGAAATTTCTGCCTGAAGTTCTAAGGGAGTTTATGCTCAATAGAATTTATTTTCTCTAGCCATTTTTCGTAATGCAGGAAGCACTATTTCTTCCATATTTATGGTACCAGAGCATTAGTATGTTTCTGATTGCATTTGTTCTTTTGTACAGGTATTTTTGCCACGATGAGAATGCAAAAATTTCCATCACAGAATTCTATTTTATCACTATTTCATTACCATGAAGGAATACATTGCTCATTAATCATTATTCACTTCCTGCACCCTAAACTTTTACACTGTTTTTGCCTTTGCTAGCAGGAGTGCTTTAAATGTCCCCATGTCTTACATATGATTGAAATCCATATTGTTGTTAAAACAAAAAGTCCTTAAAAATGCGTAGGGCCAAAATCTGAAATGATGCCGAGTGCCTTCACTTTTAATTTACCCTTTGATGATTAGTACTTCACAGGATTTGATTTGGCAGAAAGATGAGAAGGAAAAGGAAGTTTTTCCTTCCTTTTTTTCTGTGATTCCATCTTTTTTAGAGCCAAATAAAATGAAGAATTCAGTCTGCTAGAAAAGGAAGGGATGAGCTCCCTGTTTATTTGCATCAGTTGGGTGATTTGGGAGGAAATTCAAACGCAGCCTGTGTCCTGGGCACAAACAGATCTCAGCTCCCCTATAAAACTGACGCAGCTCTTGCGCTCCTTTCCTCCCACAGGTTAATATTGACTTCCATACCAAAAACGACATCTCCCAGAACATCTCCAAGCCCAGCCTCAGCTGCTTTGATGCTGCTCAGAGCTCAGTCTACTGCCTCATGGCAAAGGACTCTTTTCCCAGGTTCCTGAGGTCAGAGGTGTACAGGGAGCTGCTGAAGAAGGAGCAGGACAGAAATCAGAAGAGGTGGCTCCCGTTCCTGTGAGGAAAAACACCGAGGCTTTATGAATTGATAACATCTCCCACTGCCACTCGGTACAGATAATTACTCATTATTAAAGTGCTTGCAGAAGCCACTTCCAAGAATCACCTGTGCCAGTTTGTTTCTAAGTACAAATTACACACGATGCTTTCTAATAACAGTAGAGAAATATTCAAGAAGCAGGATGGAATATGCTAGAACCCTTGAGCTGCCTTCCTAATAAAAAAGTTTGCCATTGTTACTTTTTTCCACCGGTTACTTCATTTTTCAAAGAGATTTGAGATTTTAAAGCAGAATATTTCGGTTTTCTTGTTTGCTGTTGGTTCCTCGTTAGAAGTATGGCCCCCAAAATAAATCCCTTTCAGGAGATTTGAATGCCTTTACTCCTTCATTTGTCATTTTATTTGTAGCTTGCAAGAATTTTTAAATCCTTTTTTAAACATGTTCTAGACTAACTCAAAACGGGAGATGTAGAAATATGGTCGATAACACACTATGATAATATTTAATAAATAGGCAGCTGCTTTATCACAAATGTTCTTGGCATTCAGAGCAAATTAATGTTTCATAATACAGCTGTCCTCTGGAAGAAGGCCTTCAAGTTTCTTTCTGTTAATTTAATTTTTTAATTGAAAAACCTCATTTATTAATTGCACAGGCATTTGGGAAGAAAACCACAACTGAGTAAATCTTCCTTTGTACATTTCCAATTAATTAATTTTCTTTGCTTTTCCAAATACATTGGTGGCACTGTCCCCCCATGTACTCACGAAGAAATAATTTCATTAATTCCTGCCAATGAAATTCATTGACTAAGTTCATTTCAATAAAATACAGATAAGCAGAAAAGTAGGCATAAATAACTGTTTTAGGCTGTAAACATGCAAAGTAAACATGTAAACCAGGATTTACTGAAGAAAGAATACTTTCAACCATACAGGGAAGAAATAATCTTTGCTATGGAAAAGAATTCTAAACACAAGGGACAGCAATAAGATTTTTCAAGAAGAAAAACATGATAAAAAACAACGTGTGCCATTATTCTCATTCCTGCATGAAACCACGTCTGGCTCATCCTCTGCTATCAACAGCACCCTCATTGTCAAAAGAGACAACAATTCTTGACACTTCTGCATATGGCATTCATTTGAATAATTGCACAGTGAAGAACCATGAATGATTTTAACAGATTTTAAATTAATTTAGAATGTTTTTAAGAGAAATGTACAGGAACGGCACTTCTAGGGGGCATCCCCGACTCAAGGGTAAATTAACAGTACTAATTGCTGTTCTAATTTACAGTATTAATTCTGAATTAATTCTAATTAAGTACCTCTTAATGAAAACTTCGGTACTTTTAATTGACAAAATTAATTAATAAACTTTCGGTGTTGATCAAGCTTCACAAAATTTTTATTAATCTGTTTCAGATGCTAAACATGAGATGAAACTTGGCGTGATTTAAATAAATGATCACTATAAACTCCTGTGTATCCAAAGGCAATTTGATTGCCATTCACAAGAAATTTCTCAAACTCTCAGAGCTCTATCTGCCTATAGCATATGCAATTACACAAAAGCATCTACTGAAATGGTTTGGGTTTTAGCAATCAGATTCTGAAAATGTCTGTAATGTAATTTATCATTTAAGCATTATAAAAGATCTGTTTCAGAAAGTGTTTGAAAACACCCAGGTGTGAAAGATGGGAGGCAGTAGTCTTTATTTCTCTTTATTTCCTAAGTCTAAAACTGCTGCTTCATTCTCCTGCATCACCAAAAAAAGGTCACAGCTTAGCATCCGTGCTCTGATCATTTGACTTAGGAAAGGCCAAGAACAGAAGTGTGATTTAGGGGATTTAGATTGAACTTTGCCAAAAAGACTCAATCTTGCTCAGCACAAAAAGGCAGATTTACCAAAAAATCCTACCAAATGGAAATGAGAGTAAAAAATGCAAATGTGAATACCACATATTAAAAAAAAAATATAAAACCCCCAATTTCTTCATGAGGTGCCAATCCAAAAGCTCCAACAGCAGCTAGACACAGAGATCCCACCACACCCATGACAGGACCATCCCAGGTTTAAAATCAAAGGCATGTAATCTATGTTTTCATTCCAGTCATATATTTTATATTTATAAAATATGCATAGAAAAATAATGGGCATGTACATAAACATAATAAATGCAGATTAGCCCTCAGGACTAATCACAGGACTGATACCAGTGTTGTTCTCAAGCTCAGGACCACAAATTAAAGGCAGGCAGGTATGTTTCCAGCTGCAGACAGCAGTATGTGGCACTCTTCTTTATGTCTTGTCAAAGGCTTGTTAAATTCAACACATTTCTGTAAATGCTGGAGAAGAAAACTCAGTACTTTCTGTTTTGCCAGAAAATTCTCTGCTAACACTGTAATGCAAAGGCCTACCTGAACAGACACAGAATTACAGGCTTTGCACGAGAACCTCTTGGGCTTTTGTCTGGATTTGAGCCAAACAGAAAAGATCACAAGGTGGAATTCCCGGAGCAGTGTCTGCTGCTAAATAACACAGCCATCACCCTGAGAAGCCACACAACCCGTGAGGAGGATTTCCAGTGAGCCATTTTCAGTGCAAGGCTCTCCTGGGGCGTTTGGACTGATGGCAGAGCCCAGGGTCCTGTCCCCAAGGCTGACACCCCCTGCTCATCCTCCTCCTCCTCCTCCTCCTCCTCCCTGAGCTCTCCGCTGGGAAAACGGGGCCCTTCTCACACTGCCCTTGTTCTCTGGGTACAGAGCTCTCTCTTGGTGACGCGTGGGTGATTACTGACCCAGCCCAGCCCTTTGAGAGGATACACCTTTTGAAATGAACCTCAGTCACGGAAAGAGGCAGAAACAGCTTCGGCAGCAGCTGCAGTTTACCCCAACACGAGCTGGTGTGGCCGAACCATTGCAGTGAGCAGCAGTGACAAAATGTCCACTTTGACATTGCCCTACACCTGCACATCAAAGCTGACGTGAGCTCCTGGCCTCTGTCCTCCTCCTGCACCACACAGCTTCGGGATGCTGCAGCTGTGGGAAATGGTCCCTGAGCCAGGGGAACGGCCCCTGCTCCCCTCCTGGGGGTCAGCTCAGACACAAGACAATAAAATCCAGCCTGAACTAGACACAGAAAAGTTCCAGGAATTCTGAAGCCTACACACCAAAATTAACCCTTTTTGATTAAAAAAACTCCCTGGGTTTTGGGGAGGAGCAGCTGCTACATCTAGACTTTAATGCTATGTCTTAGAAAGGGAAACCTTCCATTTACAATTTGACTCCCGCCAGGACAAGGCAGGGGAATTAAATGGATGAAATCACTGGAATAACTTTATTTCTGGATGATAATTACACTCTGCAGTGCTGGTAGAATTTTAAAGCGCATTATGGATCTGAAATTGAAGCATGGTTTCTGCCTTTTGGTTTAAAAACAAGGCAGGGAGAAAACCATGAAGAGAGGCGTTGTCACAGCTGTTGACACCAATTAAAGATCTCATGTAACTCGAGAAGCAGCCTGTGCTCATTAAGAAAAAATGAAATTGGGTAATGAAAAAGAGATCCTCATGCATATTCACCTTCATTCAGCAAACAGTGCACTGCCTAGGAATGGTAATTGTCTGATATGGTAATTTGGAATTAATTTGAAATATTTAGTAACAGAAAGTGTTTTGGTGAACTGACAAGTGGCACTAAAATTACTGCTAAAAGCTCTACTTTAAGTATTCTGAATTCATTTGGAGAAAAAACACCTCCCAGCAAAGTTTCTTTTCCATTTTTTCCCCCAGCTTTTCAACTTCAATAACATTAGACCCTGGAAATTCGACTCAATGTTTCATTACATATTTCAAAGGGGGCCCTGGATGCTTTGATCTTCAGTAAGAAAAATGAGTCGATACTAGATCAAATGCTTCCCTACTTAAATTTTAGGGTTTTATATTGTTGCTGGGGTTTCTAGCTGCAATGACATAATTTCTCTGTACTAAAAGAGACGTTTTTGTTTTTTCCCTGTATTGCATGGGTTAGGTTATTTGCATATAAAATGAGTAAAGCTGGATTTGTCTCTCAATCCGTATCTGTCTCCATTTAGGTTTGCATGGAGGTTATTTTCACTTCTATGAATAGTTTCCCCACTATGCATAACAGTCTTGGAAAGACAAACAAAAGCAAGTACTCAGTAAAAACTGTAGGGAAAACATTTTTTTCCTAATACAGTGGCTACAACTTAACAGGATCATAAACCAGGGAAGAAGAGGAGGAGGGGAATCCTTAAATAAATTGTTTCTTGAATGATTTCAAGTATGCTATGCTTCTAAATATCATGTTTTCAGGGAGAGAATAGAAGAAATAATGTAGTTAAATTATTTGGTATTTTGGACAAAAAAATGTGTTTCAGAAACCCGTCCAGGACTCCAGCTGCATGGGGAATACAGCAAGACAGGATACAGGGAGATTTCCCAGCCCACTCTCCCACACTGGTCAGTCACCCCAAGGCTGACATACACTGCATTCACCTTTCAATTGTTGGCCAATTCCAGCAGCAAAAAGGCTTTTATTAAGATGCATTATTTTTTATCCCTCCAAGATGTAGAATAACTGCACTGCATTAACTGCAGGCTACAGAGTCCTTGGTCTTTAGGCCACACCGCACATAAACAATGATATTAATAGTTATTCTCAGCTGCTTATAGATATTTCTGCCACTAACCTTGGGAAGTACCCAGGGCTGGAGGGGCATTTACTTCTAGATGGATCATATAAAATAGCAAGAATACAACGAAGTGTAAATATCACAAACTGCAGAAAGCTCATTCTTCACGTCACAGAACAGGGGAAGCTCCTCTGACAGGCTGAACTAGTTTGTTATTTAAAACATGATATTCAAGAGAGAAGATGCATAGGCAAATGCAACCTGAATGGGCTGACAAGAGAAGCTCAGCAATGCCCTGACCCTGCAAAGTGACATGGCACAGACTGGGAGCTGCCAGCCCCTGGTGCTTTACCTGGGACTGGGACAGGGCTGCTTGGAACAGCGGCGTTTTCCCAGTCCTGGGCTCTGATTTCCCAGTCCTGGGCTCTGATTTCCCAGTCCTGGGCTCTGATTTCCCCAGTTCTGAGCTCTGATTTCCCAGTCCTGGGCTCTGATTTCCCCAGTTCTGAGCTCTGATTTCCCAGTCCTGGGCTCTGATTTCCCAGTCCTGGGCTCTGATTTCCCAGTTCTGGCTCTGTTTTCCCCAGTCCTGGGCTCTGATTTCCCAGTCCTGGGCTCTGATTTCCCAGTCCTGGGCTCTGATTTCCCAGTCCTGGGCTCTGATTTCCCAGTCCTGGGCTCTGATTTCCCAGTTCTGGCTCTGTTTTCCCCAGTCCTGGGCTCTGATTTCCCAGTCCTGGGCTCTGATTTCCCAGTCCTGGGCTCTGTTTTCCCCAGTTCTGGCTCTGTTTTCCCCAGTCCTGGGCTCAGTTTTCCCCAGTTCTGGCTCTGATTTCCCAGTCCTGGGCTCTGATTTCCCAGTTCTGGCTCTGTTTTCCCCAGTCCTGGGCTCTGATTTCCCAGTCCTGGGCTCTGTTTTCCCCAGTTCTGGGCTCTGATTTCCCAGTCCTGGGCTCTGTTTTCCCCAGTTCTGGCTCTGATTTCCCAGTCCTGGGCTCTGTTTTCCCCAGTTCTGGCTCTGATTTCCCAGTCCTGGGCTCAGTTTTCCCCAGTTCTGGCTCTGATTTCCCAGTTCTGGGCTCAGTTTTCCCCAGTCCTGGCTCTGATTTCCCAGTTCTGGCTCTGATTTCCCAGTTCTGGCTCTGATTTCCCCAGTTCTGGCTCTGATTTCCCAGTCCTGGGCTCTGATTTCCCAGTTCTGGCTCTGTTTTCCCCAGTCCTGGGCTCTGATTTCCCAGTCCTGGGCTCTGATTTCCCAGCTCTGGCTCTGATTTCCCCAGTTCTGGGCTCTGATTTCCCAGTCCTGGGCTCAGTTTTCCCCAGTTCTGGCTCTGATTTCCCCAGTTCTGGGCTCTGATTTCCCAGTCCTGGGCTCTGTTTTCCCCAGTTCTGGCTCTGTTTTCCCCAGTCCTGGGCTCTGATTTCCCAGTCCTGGGCTCTGTTTTCCCCAGTTCTGGCTCTGATTTCCCAGTCCTGGGCTCAGTTTTCCCCAGTTCTGGCTCTGATTTCCCAGTTCTGGCTCAGTTTTCCCCAGTTCTGGGCTCTGATTTCCCCAGTTCTGAGCTCTGATTTCCCAGTCCTGGGCTCTGATTTCCCAGTTCTGGCTCTGATTTCCCAGTTCTGGGCTCTGATTTCCCAGTTCTGGGCTCAGTTTTCCCCAGTTCTGGCTCTGATTTCCCAGTTCTGGGCTCTGAGTTCCCAGTTCTGGGCTCAGTTTTCCCCAGTTCTGGCTCTGATTTCCCAGTTCTGGGCTCTGAGTTCCCAGTTCTGGGCTCAGTTTTCCCCAGTTCTGGCTCTGATTTCCCAGTCTCTCACCCAGACTCCTCAGCACCACGGGGCTGATCTTGCTTCAGGCCCATTTTGAGGCTTTCACTTTGCCTTGAAGTGCCATCAGCGACTCTGCAATGGGAATAGTTTCAAATTGATTTGAATTTAATTTCCAGAACAAATGGACTGGATTTTGATCTCCGTGCAATCATTTTGCCTGTTGTAATGAGATAAAACAGCACTAGTGAAAAACTCTTGAACTTACTGAATTTCTTGCCAGCGCTGAGCTTTTTAGGGGATTAAAATGAAAAGTGCAGCTTGATAAATGGCATAAAAGGGGTTTTTGTGACATGATATCTTCTCATGTCAAATGGCAAACACAACATATTCCAAACTAGACAGACTCATTAATGCTGACACCTTTTACAGCCCCAAATGTTTTTCACTGTTGATAGTGACTCAGTATTGAAAATTACATCTTCTGAGACAGGAATTACCAGAACAAACTGTACTTGGGTCACGCTTTTTACTTCCTGATATTTTTCCCCTTTTCCAGCTTTTCTCACCCTTTGTGTGGCTCCCTCTGCAGTGACAGTGCTGTCTGCCACAAAGACATTGGTTTTCATAGCAAGATTGCAATGTGGCATAGATTTTAAATAACCAATAATTTGATGTTTTTAAAATACCCTTGCTGGTTGCAGTTGCCTGTTAATGGTAATCCTCCAGGCTTGTTCTCTCATCTTTATTAGGACTAACACCAGGGGGTTTTGCCGTGCATGGTGAGGTGATAAGGCTGTAAACTGGACTGAAATCAGAATTAGAGGAATGGTAAAGGAGGGCACAAATGGAAGAGTCTGGTTTTGAAAAAAAGCTCATAAAAATCTCCCCAGGTTTCTATGAAGTGAATTAATAAAAACACATGCCTGCCACCATTATTACTGTATACCTAAAAATGCATTTTACAGGGCAATGGTATCTAGAGATTTAATAATTACAAAAATAAACCCTTTCCTTCTTTCTTAAAGGGAGTGGATTGATTTGTTTCTTTTCAGAATGGGTGAAAACGTGAATTAATTCACACTTTGCACCTCTGTATAAGCAGGGTTTTATGCATAGGAATTGTCCAATGAACTTCAATTTCCAAAGGGTTGCTTCTCACCAATATGTTTGCAAGGCACAAAGAATTCACAAAGCACTACAAAACATTGCAGTCTGTGCTACAGAATCATCTGGTTTTATTGCACAAGAAAATTGTATCTCATGTCTTATTTTTGCAATAAATTTCAATATTATTTTGTATTACTACCCTTTTTTTTTTTATATTGTGTATTTAAAACTAACTGAGGGATTGATCTTCTGTTGGCAGTCCACATGAACAAAAGAGAAATGACAAAAGGAATTATATCCCACTAGGAGATCTCTCAAATTCTTCAATTATATAAAAGCAAGGGAAATTCATATGCAAATTGAATCCACTGGCATTAAAAAGGGAGGTGGGTACAATGTAATTGCAGAGAAGCTGCACAGAGGCAGCAGGATGAGGGTAATGACAGAGAAATAGAAATGCTTTATAATGCTTTATAGGTGTTAAGGCAATATAAGTGAGAGAAGACAGCTTGGGATGCAGCCCCTTGGGCAGGTGACAGCTCACAGCAATGTTCTTGAAAGACACTGTGTGCCTTGGTGCAGGAACTTCTTTATTCAGGTTTGTATTAGCTCCCAGCACAGCCATCAATCTGAGTTTATACAATGCCCCTTTGGGCTCCAGTGAGAGCTCAGAGTGCAGAAACTGAATTCCAGGGGCTTGGCCCCCATTGAGAACAGCCCACCGAGCTTTGCTTCGAGGAGCAAGAGCAGTCCAGATGGATCTGAACATACAGACCCACACAGGGTCCTAGGATTCAATACTTGTCCAGAATGCTGCAGTCTGGAACTATTTAGGGCTCATTTCTTCTTCAAAATCCTATCAGCATGCAACAGGCAGAGAACTGTTGCTATCTAAAATTCCATACATTGGCATTTTGAAATTGGAGGCACCACAGTTATCTGAGAGAGGCAGGAACTCAGTGACTGGGTAATTAGGGCTACAGAGGTTAGATTTATGAAGAAACATTAAAGAGAAGAGCATAAATACGGTGTCTCAGTCAAGAAGATGTGAAGCATGAATTTTAAAGTAGCTTAAAACCAAAGGACAGGCTGTGTCTTGTCGCAGGGAGGGTGGTTCAAGGGACCAGAGGGGTGGGCTCACAGCTACAGACCGAGGCTTTGTAAAGATTGTCAGTGTTGGTTCCAAGGGAAAGGACAGAATTCCCAAGAGACTGGATACTCAGATATGGACCAGAGGAACCCTCACTGGCACAGCTGCTGGACTTCCACCACTAAAGAATTCCCTTCTGCCCTTACTCCAGCTGGACACTGACCCCACCTGACACAGACACCAAGCTGGTGCTTAATTCCCAGACAGCAGAATTGTCCAGGTTTCTGTTCCCTTGGCACTTAAACATCCTGGCATTTTCAGGGGAATGCCTTTGCACAGCCCAGGCACAGCTGCCCTTAACAACTGGAGAACCTTAGAGCAGCTAACATGAGGGAGAAGGAAGGGGAAAAATCAGGACAGACACCAAAATTAATTTGCTTATTGAGGCAGATACCATTGTTAGGAAAACATTAAAATTTTTAATTTTAATGCTGAAATTTCATCACCTAAAGAATCCATCTTGCATAATAATTATGGCAGGAGAGCACAGTGCAAACATTGGTGCCCAGGTAAATTGGTGCTGTCAGACAGACCCAGCTGCTGCTGCCTCTGCAGGAGCCCCTCTGCAGCCCTAAAGGGGCATTATCTTCAAATAAAGGCACCTTTTTGCATCCTCATCTCTTCTACATTGCACCTCTAGTAAGAAAATAGCTGGTTTAGTACAAAAATGTCGAAATCTTATAAAATACTGTGGTACCACCTTGTGGCAGCTTTATAGATAGCTCTGTTGGCATTAAGACTGACTTTTAAAAATTAAATTAGAACAGCTAGCATTTGCTCTCATTAGAGTTTTGAGCTGTGTTCTTAACCATCTGCATCCTCCTATTAATTAGAACACCTGACATTTGAAACAAATTTTAAATGTATTTTAGT
This sequence comes from Pseudopodoces humilis, assembly GCF_049639895.1. Taxonomy (NCBI): domain Eukaryota; kingdom Metazoa; phylum Chordata; class Aves; order Passeriformes; family Paridae; genus Pseudopodoces; species Pseudopodoces humilis. The sequence continues at coordinate 126,478 of NC_142209.1, read as the reverse complement.
GAATGCTGGATATCGACGTTCCAACGCCATTTAAAATCATTTATACAGATACATGCAAGCCTGTTTCTGAGGTGGGAAAGGCAGCAGCCTTGCCTGCCAGGTAGGACTGACAGCTCAGGAAGCTGCAGAGAGCCTGCAGGTATCAGCAGCACAAGAGGCAACCAAGAGAGGAGCCCAGGTTGCCCCTGTTGTCTCAGAGATGGCGAGGAGAAGGAAGCCAGAGTGAGGTGCAGAGGGAGGACTCAGAGCAGCTTCTGCTCTCATGGTGAGGGTTAGAGGATGGCATGGAAAGCTCTGGAAGGTGAACAGATGTGTAACTGTGGTAAACATGGTCTTTTGTAAAGAAGAACACAGAAATCCAGATACTGCTAAGTGAACTGGAGGCACCAGATGCAAAAAGCTTTGATTTCAGCTGGCCTGCCTGGGCCAGCAGCTAATCAGCTCCTCTGGGCTCTCCTGCTCTTGAATCCTAGAGACTCTGAAGGATGACAAACAATGACAAATTTAATGTTTCCAGGAGCTTTTGGGTTGCCCCTCCCACAGCCATCTTCAGCCCTCTTTTCCACACCACTGCAGGAAATGAGATCTCTTCCCTTAAACAGGACGAACCAGCTGTTTACTCCTTGTGCTTTGGTTGAAGACTGTCCCAGGGCACTGAAGCTTAGGGACAAATTCATCTCTTACAGCTTTGACTGATTTGAAAACACAGAGCAGGAAGGAGAACTTCTTGTGTTTGAAACCAGGAGTTCACAGGTTGTTTATTAAGTGCACAAGGAAGCTCTGTGTCTTTCCAAATTAATGCTTCAAATACGAAGCAGCTGGCCACATCCCAGCTTAAACTCAGGTGTGCTTCTGTTTCATTCACAGCAGTAAGCACCAGCTTAGAGTAAAAGAGAATAAAACTGGCACAGGAATGAGGCATGAATGAGCACATTTGAAGCAAAGGCTTTTGTCTCTGGGAGGGCTGCTTGTCCAGCCTCCTGCTCCTCAGCTCCCAGCTGAACCCCCAAGGGAGAAGTGTTGGGACTGTGCATTGAAGCTCTTGATTAAAGTTAGCAATGAAATATGAAAATGCAAAATCATTGTGGGCATGGGTACAGCATGAGGCTAAAATACAAAGCAAGAGAAGAGGTGAGCAATAGCTCTCTTACACCCTCTCAAGAACATTCTCTGCGTAGGCACCTTCCTGTCACACTCTCTAATCTCTCCAGCCCCGTGCCTGGGTTACCCCTCTAGCTCAGATTTAAAGAGATCACAAAAGAGTGCCAAGGTGCCCATTAGAGGAGTAAACCCCCTTTCTCCTGAGGCACCCAGATGGGTCCTGGCTCCTGCCACAATAATCAGATGTGCACTTTTGACTATTTCTCTCACTTTTCAGAGCTGCCCTTTAAAGGCTGCCACCAGCGTGTTACCAGAGTGCCCCAGCCTGTAACAACAGTAAAACATTTTTCCTCTAAGTGGGCACTTGTGTACCTGGGACACGTGTTTTCCAAACTCTCCTGCAAACTCTATAAGGCAATGTTGATTGTGACCTGTCAAATAATCTCCCCAAATATCCATCATTTATGGGAGCTATAAGCCCGTGCCTTGATGCTACATTAAATAACTCATAACTCATGGCAAGAGAGGCAGCAGAAAGGGAAGATATATTGAGCTAATTAAAGGAAGGTTTCTTAAACAGTTTCTTTAACCTCTGCACACTAAGCACCCATTTATCACTCTGTGCTTGCAACAGAGCGCGTCATATGTTCTCTGGCCAGTCCAGAGAGTGTTTAAACATGTGCTCACCTCCCAGCTGCTGAGCAGAAAGGCAAGTCCTCGCTGAAAAAACCTGAGGAAGAGCCAGACCATGTTGAGAAAACACAGCATTTGGGGCTGGGGTTTTTTTCCAGGCTACAGACTGGGCTGAATACTGCCTCGGTATTCAGCTGTAAAACACCATGCACAAACCATCTGCAAAGCGGGGCACACAGCTGGAGGAGGCTTTCATCAGATATTGCTGTAATAGAGAACATTTTTTGCTCTCAACTTCTTTGTACCTCATTCATCAGCAAGACCCTTACAAGTCCAGACCCTGCAATACGAATGAACAGTCTGAAAAAATTTCTGTTTCTGTATGTCAAGGCCAGGATTTTTCCACGAAAGCTTTTTGATGGGAAAACGATGAGTGAACCCGCAGACTTCTTTAAAAAAAATAAAAAGTTTTTTTCCTCAGGATATGGCTGGAGAGGAAAGAACAAGAATAAAAACTATTGTCTTCATGACTGCAATATTTCCTCCCTCATTTGGAAATAACCAGTGATTTAGAAGCTAAGCTGGGACACGTGGAGGTGCAGCAGAGCCCAGGACAGCTATGTCAAGTCTCCCTCACTCCAGCTACTGCTTATCTTGTGACTAAGGGCTGTCTGTCTGCCTGGTGAAACACACTTTCAGTTCTGGTTTGGGGCTTTGCTTTATGCCAAACCCCTCATGCCCCATCTTCCCATTGCCCCCCGTTATCTTTTTCCTTGGTTTGGAGCACTTTGGTTTTTGAGGTGCTGGTGATGTGGTCCCACGCCTGTCCCTGCCCACGGAGGGTGACTGTTGCTCAGCCTGGGGGTGGACTTGTGGCCTCATGTGCTTTTTTTGGTTTGTCTGCCTTGGGGGAGGGTGATGGAGATAACACTCTGGCCCACACTTGAGCCTCTCCATCTATATATAGATGTAGACTGGTGCTATTTCCACAGCTGTAGGGTTTAAAGGCCATCTCAAAAAGCCAGAAAGAAGGTGGTGACTTGGCTGGAAAGTTTCTGCCAATGTGCCCAGCTGCTCTGCACACCTGAGTCATCCTGGAGTGTTCCCCTCCTCGCCACTCCTCACCTGCCCATCCTGCCCCAGGCTGGGGCACCATCCCCTTTGCTGCTCACAGACATCTCCTTGCCAGTCTGGGAGTAAATCTCTAACTTCAGCATTTGTACCACCCTTTTAAACGAGCTGCTGTGAGAACCCAGAGGCCAGGGCAGCTTCTTTTCTCTAGGGAAACTCGTGTCTTCTATTCTTAGCACGACAAAGTCTCACCCTGCTTCCACCCACCACCTCACCCTTCCATGAGGTTCCATCCTTGCACCCACAGCCCTTCTGTTTCACACTTTCTCTCCCCACTGCCTGCAGACCTCTGGCAAAGCGAGAGCAGCGGGGGAGTCAGAGACACGCTGGGGCCTCACTGACCCCAGCCACTCAAGCACAGGCACAAAAATAAAACAAACATCAAATTTACCAGGGTTTAGAGGGACACAAAGAACAGTAGTTAGCAGAAAAGTAGGCTAAGGCAAGCCTAAAGGTTTTTTTTAAAAATTTAAAGTTTGTCACCAGCAGAGGACAGCAAGGCTTTATACATGCAGAGACTGATTTGCTTCTCTGCTCTGGGAGACGGGACTGGTCAGGGTTTAGATATCCTTGGGTAAAGGCTTCCAAAGTGAAAGAGTCAAGAGTTCACAAAAATGTGCTCCAGGAGCAAAAACATCTTGAGAAATGACTGAGCTGCCCACTTGGCACAGGTATTACATCACTTGGATACTGAAAGGCTCAGTTCCAAGTCCTGTTTGCCTTCAGCACCAGGCTCACCAGCCAGACCTGTGGGACAGCAAACCCCTGGAGCACGGACCACAAGGCTCAGTCTTGGATTAGAAACACAACTCCCTGTTCTACTTCATCAAAAGTATCCAGGAGGAGATTCAATTTTTATTTAATAAAGCTCTTTAGTGCTATTTTACATTCTGAATGGGCTCCTACTTGCCCTCAGTTGCTGTTTCAGAAGGGCAGAAACTGCAAGTTCAATGTCACAGCTGACAGCCCTGTACCTTCCAAATTTCAGGGCACCTGCAGTGACAGCATGCACCTATATTTAGGCAGCAGCCTCACACTCTCTGGCTTTTGGGATGAGGAAGAAATTTTGAAATGCATGCAGTAATTTCTGATCATAGTTGTCCTTTTCCATGACTTCGTATTCCACAAGACTTAATGACACTTTATTACTAAGGAATGACAACATTTACGTAGTCCCCCATCACAAATTAACAAAAACCTCCACTATTGTCTTTAAAAATCAGGATGGGAGATTCCTTCTTTAAGAGACTGGGGAAAATCAAGGATTCTTCCCTTCAATCTTGGCAAATAAGGAGTGTCATTTTTGAAACACTCTCAATAAGACATTTTTACTTTGTTAAAAATGTTTTCCAAAAACATGAACTACTCTGTAAAAAATCTCAACATATGGAAAAAAGAATGAGACCATCCCCAAATGCAATATAGCATATGCATGTGCATTCCAAATGTGATTAGGGAGTTCATTTTTGTACTTTGATTATTCATACAGAGAGGCATTAATATCCTTGCATATCAAGTGGGACATAAATACCATCCCATACCTAGTTTTGGCCTCCATGTGTTAAAACCCTCACTTCCAAATTTAAAGGGCTTACAAAAAGAACCATAATTGGGGCCCAGTGATCTCCTTACCAATAAAGAAACAAATAAGTTAGATCTATTTAATTTGTCATGGAACAGATCAACAAATAACGTCATCATAGCCTATAATAGAAGTAGAAATACAAAAGCAAGACCAGTTCAAACTAGAATGAGACGCTGTTTAATGACAAGATCATGTTAAGACACAATAGACTGGTACTAAGCTCTAAACTGGGTATCTAACAGGGTAGCATTCTAAAGAAGGTTTTACTTGCACACAGTTGTAAAGCTTTTATTTTGCAGCACATCAAACTAGGTCGTCTAGGTCTTTTGGGGGTTTAAAAACCTTTGAATCACTATGTGAATTTATTTTACAGGTATTTTTTAGCCCTTTAATCTTCTCAGCACTTCTGTGACCTGACATCTAGGCTCACTGTAGAGTTTACTACAAACCCCACCAGCCTCAGAACTCCTCAGACAGACTCCAGAATCAGCAGAACCAGTTGCTGGTTTATTGCTATTCACAAGGGACATTTACAGCACTGTGCCTGTCATCTGTTTTCCCCTCAGTAAATCTTTCTTCAGGCGAGCTGAATGTACCAACATTAATCAAATAAAGCTAAAAAAGAGAGAACACAGAACACCCTGGCTGTTGCACATTTATTCTATGATACGCACTGGTTGCTATTAACAGTGAGAAACTTCTGGCAGTTGCACTGTTTCATTGTCAGCAGGATTTGTTAGAGCATGAAAATCATGCCAATGATTAATGGCCTTGGTTAGGGAGCACTGCTCCAGTTACATTTCTGCAGATCCCAGCTGAAGGCCTGAGGCCTGAACAACTTCAGACACAGAACCAGGGGATCTTATTTCTTAGAGACTTCATCTTGTCTTGCCCTTTTTATCAGAAATGTGAAACTGAACTTGGCATTAATATAAAAGTACAGAAAGATGACCAGGTTATGGTGCATTTGAAATGGAAGGGAATGCATATGAAATCTAAATTTTACGAGTTCACTTACAATTGGAGTCACAGCTCTCTGAACCAGGACAGTCTTGTTCCCTTTGTGTCTAATTTAAAAATAATAAACAAATCCCCAAGCCACAAATATCAATAATGACTAGCATTTCCCTTAAACCTTTATGTAGTCTTGTCCAAGGCAAAGTTTAATAAACCTGATTGTGTCTACACATATTCATAAGAGTAACACGTGTATCAGTTTAGTGCTCTGAGCACCTTTGCTCTTTTCTCAGCCACTGGTATTAGCAGAGGTTTCACAGGTACATCTGCAGGTCTGCCCACAGGAAATGCTTCACTCCCTTCCCTGGGGTTTGGCTTTTTATAGCCTGGTACAAATATTCTCCAAAAGATGCAACTTTTTCCAGAAAAAAAAGTGTAGGTGGAGGCAGATGGGGCTCTGTAGATGGAAGCCTTGGTGGGGCACTGGCAAATATTTGCTTCATTCTGTGATAGGAGAAAAATCCCCTTAATCCTGTGTCAACAGATTTTCTTTGGTTTTTCATTAAAAATTTTTATTAAATGCTTCACTTTCCAAAACATTTTTTCCCACACTGAGTGGTATTAAGGGGGACTTCATGATTGTTTTTGTAAATATTAGTCAGGTAAAAAACCAAACCAAACAAACCCAAATCTCCTCACCCTCTCCACGGTCTAAACAGAAACAAATTACATCTCACTGCACAACCACATGTCACATACATTGGAATCACAGAAGTTTAAATCAAAAATTGATCAGTCCTATTTTCCTTGATAAATTGTCTTTTGTGTTCATGAATCACAATTTTGTGATTGAGCTTGGGCTCATAGTCATAATATCATAATTGATGCATTTTAAAGACATCTCAATTAAATATATTAAAGATCTTTCTTTCAGTGTCAGGATTAACATCTACTTCATCCTCAGATCCAAATACTAAAACAAGTGAGGTAGAAATTCATTTGACCAGGCCTTTAAGATATGTTAGAACCCTTTTCCTCAGGATTAACCACTGTAATATTTGTTAAAGTCAGTCATTAAAAATTGAATTACACATGCTGAAAATGCACACTCTTACTGGTTTAGTATCTAGCATGATGCAGTCTACCACACTATTAATAAACCTAAGAATATTTTTTTTTCCTTTGGAAAATGACTTATAGCATAATTGAAGAAAAGACAACATCTTTTGTTCTGAAGGTCTATTAAGTGGCGTGGACATGTGCTGTCTCTTTATTGATGTAAAGGGAGAGGATTATAAATATCGATGTGATAAATAAATGGATTTATTTGATGCATGCAGTCAGCCTGGAGAGGTGAAGCCCAGTTTGGCCATGTGAGGGATGATGTGTCAGAGCAGCTTCCGTGGGACGTGTGCCCCCAGCTCACAGCCACATCCTTCTGCCCCACAATTTCCCTTTGGGGCTGGCTGGGGCCGTCTGCTTTCGCTTTAGCAGGAGGAGTAATCAGCCAGGGACTGCTCTTACTCACTGCCCTCAGTCTCTGGGACCTCGTGGTGAGCTTTGTAGAAAGCTGTGCAGGCAGAAGAGCTCACCACAGAGCATCTCAGCGCTGCCCAGACACGCTGCCCTGCCTCATGTGGGAGCAGACACCCTGCCCAGAGGCTGACGTGGGCCCAGCAGAGCGAGTTTTGCTCTAACTCACCCAGGAAATCCATGGCAGGCACAGGAACTCGACCCAGCTTACTCAGGTTTCAGCCCAGAACTTTGGAAGTGCTGCAATGGCACTTGTTTCAGCAGATGAGAAACTGCCTCATGCTCTAACACCAAACCCCACTCTCTATCTCCCAATCGCCTCAACACTTCTCAGCTATTTTCGTAGCCAACAGTTGATCTATTTCCTTCTGCTCCGTCACGTTCTGTTCTTGCTCACGTCCTGTTCTCACTGCTGTACCAGTAAATAATGCTGATGTGTGAGCAGCACACTGATTCAGGCCCTCTGGAGCTCCAGCTTTCATATCTCTAATTCTAATCCAATTCTAATCCTGCAGCATCACACGTGCACTGTGCTCTCTGGCAGGGAAACGGGGCTGGCAGATAACAGGAGGCCTTAGCTTACAAATAAAACCAGACAAAATGGATTTCAATTCAAAATGTACAAGTTTCCAATCCTTTGTATATTTTGAGGGAGCACTCTGGTGTGCTCTCCTCCCTCAGGCCTGCACAAGGCCGCTTTGTCACCAGCTACAAATGTCTTCAAGGTGTTTTGATGTTCAGGCAGGTTCACAAGGCACTTTGTGTAAGAATCTCCACTTTTGGACACTTGTTTCCTCACAAAACTTCAAAAAGATTACAATTTAAAGATAAACTCTATGAAAAAGTGCATGGTTTCAATGGTTTCTGCAGGCCCAAGGCCCAAAGAATACAGCATCACCTAACATTTTTAGTTTGTTCGCTTTGTTTTTGTTTTCAACCTGTGTCAGTGGCACCAGGAGTGTCCCGTGTGACATTCAACAGTGGTCCCAGGAACACACAAAGCACATTTTGCATTGCAAATATAGACTGGTACACATGTCGGGGCTTAAGATCAATACACCCCAGAACAGAGTGTGTCCAAACTTCTTTGCTGTCATTTTGTTAGTGCTGGGTTTTTGTATTTTTTTTTTCTTTTGAGTAAAACTTCAGCAAAATAAAAAAAAAATAAAAAAGAAATAAAAATTTAAATTCTCTATTGTGTAGAGAATGCCTCTATATAAATAGCCAACAAGTAACCAGAACTCTGTGTTAGATAAATTACACCCTTGGCAAACAGGCTGGATAGCATGTTAAAATAAGAATGCTTGCATGGTATTTACTCCAAATTGCTCATGTTTAAGTGAAAAAACACCATTAGCCAGGTTCAGCAGTGATTAGGGAATCACTGAGCTGGATTTTTGGTAATGAACCAGAAAATTTATCTCAAATTATGTTGAGAGAGTTTTCTCATTAATATAGGTGCAACTCAAGTATTGTTTTTAAATTAGAGCACTTTAATTAAACACACTGGCACACTCCAAGACTGTCTACTAAGAATGATGAATAAACTTCCTAATGCTAATCAGTATTAATGCTCAGCAGTTTTCTCAGAGACCACAGATTTCTCAGAGATCCTTTCATCTGCCTTTGAAATAAGATCAGTTCTTTTCACTGTCAGGGAAGGATGACAACAGTCATTTATTTGTACTTACAGACAGCATCCTACAGCTCTTTGAATGCTGCATAAAACTTCCTCATCAGCCTCTGCAATATATTCTGCAATAAAGGAATGAATACTCATCAGGGACCCCACCAAAGGCAGGCAGACCCACTCATGCAGAGGGAATAAAGAAGGGGAATGCTAGACAGGCACTGTGTGTATGTGACACATTTTCAAGTTTATTCCAAAGAATCCTGACACTGGGGTTGTCCTAAATCTCAGGTATGCCCTCCCTACCAGATCTTGTCAGCCACTGTAGCAATGAAATCAGCTACCTTTGAAACAGGCTGGCAAACCTTGCCCAGACAGAGGAAAACCACTCATTCTGAAGTGGTTTCCTTTTGCCAGCCCCTGGGGAGAGCAGCTCGGATGCTCAGGTGGCCGCAGCTGCTCCAGGTGTTTCTCAGTCAGTGCAGTTCAGGAGTGCCTTGGAGCTCTGCATGGATTCTGGAACCAGCAGCTTTCTGCAGGCCAGCCCAGGAGTGCCACAATGACATCTCACTGCCCTGCTCAGGAGACTGCAGAGTTTAAAACTGAGAGCTTTTTATGTACTCTGAAACCTCACTTCACACACTCTTGGCAAGTTTTGCATTTGGGACTGAGCTTTCATTGCTATTTTCACAGAACATGAAGCTTCAAGCTGAACTGTACTATCAAATTTAGGGAAAAAATCAATGTGAGAGGAGTTTTTTTTGGGTTTTTTTTTATTGCCTTGAGAAAGTTCAGGGTTGGGACTCATTCCACAGCACAGCAGCAGGTTGTATGGGAAAAGTGCCCTCTCACTCTTTCAATCCTTTGCTTTTTTTTCTTTCTTTCCAGCTCCATTGTTCGAGTCCCTCTCAGCCTGACCTCCCCCACAGCCCTGCTGCCCACTGCCATCATTTTGACATTTCCATGCAGCGCTGCCAGAGAGAGAGGCTGAGCTGAATGGTCCCCAGCACAGAAGAGATGCTTCATAGAAAGAAGAGAATGAGAAGCAAAAGTTGATGGTCTAAGGGGACAAGAATAGAGATAAACTGCAGGTCCAAGCTGATAAATAAAAATAATCAGGTTTTAGACAATTATGCTTCTTTGTCTTCACATCATCACATCCTCACTTTTTTCCTTGAAAATGCAAGCAGCCCATACAGGACTGGGAAATCAGGCAAGAAATCCCTACTTCTTTGTGAGTCCAAGGCATGACACAAGTGAGGCAAAAAGGAAACAGGTGTCAGCATGAGCCACTGAAAGCAAGAAAGCAAAATTCACAGAAATTACATTTTCAGAAATAGCAGAAAACTCTGAAAACATGTTTGGTCTTGCCCTGAACCTGCCAACGGGCAGGTCGGGTAAACAGCATCCTCACTCCATCGTGAGCCACAAGCTTCATCAAATGTGTGTTCCACGTGTTGGAGTGTTCTGAGGCCTGCTTTAGGCTCTTGGGTTCAGGGATCATATTTTTCCAGTTGTTTTCTCTGTGACTGGAAACCACGTGGAGCCTTGGGCTATGCAGTTCCGCAGTTCCCTAATATTTGGAATGTTCCATAGCAACCCACAGAGACACTAAACCAGATGACAAGTGAAAGTGGTGCTGCTTACTCAATGAACGTAAGAGGAGTCAAAAAGAGGTTGGCTTATAAAATACAAATCTTGCTACAATAGCAGTCAAAGCAAGCTATAAAAAGAGAACAATATGCAAACAGTATTCTGAGCTTCAAGTGACGCAAGTTGGTGTTGTCAGGTCTCTTTTATTATGATCTGACTTTACAGGGTTATTTGCATGAGCCATGAGAACACAGGAATGATATTTTAAATGCTCATCAAAGTTCATTGCAGCTTTCCATTTAGTGTATTCTGCTCGTGCTATCGTGGAGGGCCAAAGTTAGAGTGGCCCTGTCATGCAGAATGTCATTTTATACATTTCATCCCTGCCCAGTAGCCATAAAACATCCTTATTTTGTCATTTTCCAAGCAGCACTATTAGTTTATGTGAGGGGGAAGCTGCCACACTCGAGATTCTAAGCAAAATGTAACCAAACAAAAACATAACCACAGAAAATTTTTTCCTATTGGAAATAAGCTAGTAATTCATAACTGATTATTACATGAGAAGTAAGTGGCAGGGCATGCCAATTCACTAGAAAAAGACAAATAAACAGGTACAGGCCATTTTGTATTGATGGGAGAAATTTTATAATCAATTTTCCACTGTTTATCTGTGTCCTGGGGCAAGTGAACTCTTATTTCGTATTCAGTTCAGAAGGGATCTTTCTTATTTGCTGAACCATTGTCTTTACTTATTTTGGTCATAGATCCCAATCTGTTATTAAAAAAGTCTAGAACACATCTTTCCCACACAAATGTTAACAGAACAAAAATACTCACTGTGAATTTGAGTTTCCTCTGTTTGAATAACAGCAGTGAGAGGAAGGAAGTGACAACTAAAAAGAAAAAGCCTCCAAGCTGAGGGAAGTGTCTTTTACCATCACAGTTAAGGGGGGAAATCTGGCAGTGATCAGACCAGGACCTCTGACTTTAATTCAAATTGCATCATTACCCAACTTGCTTTTTCATTAGGAGTAAACAGCTGGGGGTGTTATTCTTCAGTTTAAAAAAATCCCAACCGAATACAGTGAGCAGTAGGACTTCAAATGCATTAACACAGGCGTGAAAATGAGAATGTGACACCAAAAAAACAAAGTCATCTTCCATTTCCTTCACTTGCTGTGGCTATTCCTACATTATGTGAGTTCATGGTAAAAAAAGAAGGGTGCAATCAAATTCTAAACAATTCTAAGAAAATTACACCCGTGATTCTATACAGAAAAATAATAATTTTAATAGATTTTTATTGTCTTTCTGTCTGTCACTGAGCACTGTTCCAATTCAGTGCTCCAGTGTAAAACATGACATGGTTTAAATAAAAACCAAGAATAAACTGTGAGAGGAAACTTTGTGACTTGGATGTTACAAAGTGCCTTTTGAACAACATTATTGATAAAACAGACGTAGATATCTTCAGATATTTCCTAACAGGCATTTGTTCATCCAATCTGCTGCGAGCATGTTATGTATCACATGTGGAAAGAGAAAAGGATTTTGGAGATAATGTCAAGTTCCACATACACATATCAATGCCCACACATGTTTTTACAAATATCTACACTCTTAAAAAAAGAAAAATATTTTTCAGAGTCTCTTTTTGCTTCCTTTCAGCACTGCCTGGGCAGTGCCAGCCAGCAGAGCAGGTATCTCTCTAAAGTTTGCTAGGCTGTGGTTTCCAGGCCCACGGCTGAGGTTAGAGGAACATGTACATCAGTGTTTGATGACTCTTTCAGAGTAACTCAGAGCAGCACAAGAAAGCTCAGCAGTCAGGAGCAGAACTATTATTGTCATGAAACTCAGTGGGTTCCGCTTCCTGCTGCTCACACAAAACCTCCCCTCCAGATCTGCTTATCTTGCTTTGCACATCGAAATTTTTTTGTGTGTTTGTCTTCAAATTCATTTCAAAATGAAAGGGAAGTGGTGGCATGTGTCAAAGCTCACCTGGTTTCCAGCCACGTACAGCACACGGGCGGTGGGGAATCCCAAGCAGGGCAGCCCACGCTGCAGGAATAAAGGCAGGCTGAGTTCTCTGTGGAGGTGACAGAAACAAGGCTGAAATAAGGAGTTTTCACCACAGCTGGGGAACTGCTGGAACATGGGAGTTTGGTTTTTCACAATGACACATATTAGGAAAATCCATGCTGAGGATATGACATCCCCTCTTTTGCACAAAGATTATGTTTCAGTGCTCTTGTCAGCCAAGGTCTGTGGGCTTCCAGACAGGTAATTAATGAAGAACTGAGCAGAGGTTCAGAATTACAGGGGCCCATCTCCTGTAATTTAGATGTAAATTAGAGCAGAGTCATTGTCTTGTCAAACACAGACCCACTTGTTTCTTACTGATAACTGTCCTTAAGGTTAGGGAGTTCAGTGATCCAGGAGGAGTTTGGTGCTCAGAGAACTGCAGTAGACTTGCAGTTTGATAACAAACCTTTGCCTCCATCCTTCCCAGGAAAGGGAGTTCAGTGATCCAGGAGGAGTTTGGTGCCCAGAGAACTGCAGTAGACTTGCAGTTTGATAACAAACCTTTGCCTCCATCCTTCCCAGGAATGACCAGCTGGCTGCTGGAACACCCCCTGATGCAGGGCTGTGCCAGCATTCTCCAGCAGCAGCCAGCCCAGGGCAGGCACTGCAGAAATTCCTAAAGTGCTTTGAGTTGGAAGGGGCCTTGAAAGGCCAGGACCAGCTCCCTGCCTTAGGCAGGGCCACCCTCAGCCAGACCAGGTACCCCAAAACCCTGCCCAGGCTGAGCTCAAGCGTTCCCAGGTGTCCCAGAGCTTCAGGGGGTGAAATTCATGTGGAAGGGAGGGAGGTCACCGACAGCATGGATGGGCTCTGTCCCTGTGACACAGCAGAAAACTGCAAATGAGATAAATTAAGGAAATTCAAGTCTCTGTTGCAAACATTCCAGTTCCTGAGAAGTGAAATTAGACAGCAGGTGAGATTCAAGGTAAATGACAGGAAATACAACAAAACTCTCTTCCTTTCCTGGTTCATCACAAGAAGAGCTGGTTCTCAGAGATCATAATGGAAAACATGTAGCTTTTATATAGATTTAAACTGAGCCCTCATAGCTATCTTCAATTTTCCCATTTCTTGAAGTAACTTTCTGCTATTTCACCTATATGCCAGGCAAGTATCTTCCGAGGGAGATGGAAGAAACGGGGATTTGAATGTTGCACTTCCAGTGTGTACTTCTCATTCAAAAAAGTCAAGCTGGAAACCTGGATTAATGTCTACAATTACCATTCTTTGCCAAGTAGTTCTGACTGAATTAGAATATTCCAGTCATTATTCATGAGTTATACACAGAATCTCGGGAAAAATCATGCTGGGAATAAACTGAGGAGGTTTCTAGTCCAAACCCTGCTTTCAGCAGGATCAGGATCAGCTCATATTGCTCACAGCTTTATCCCAGTCTGGTCTGGAAAACCTTCAAGGATGGAGAGGACCCAGCACAAAGATGATTTTCTCTACAGCCATAGTTTAGACAATGTTTCTAATTCCCTTCTGTTTAGCACATCCATTTGTCCACTCCCTGTAAGATGTTGGGTTTTTGGTTGCTGTTTGAGTGCTTTTTTTTGTATTTTGGAGGTTTTTTTAAGTGTTGCTGATGGGTATGGTTGTTGTATTTGGGGTTTTTTTTGTTGTTGTTTTTGAGGGGTTTGGTGGGGTTTTTTGTGTATTTTGGGGTTTTTTGTTGTTGTTGTTGTTTGTTTTGTTTGGGTTTTTTGGTTTTTTGGGGTTGGGTTCTTTTGCTGTTGCTTAAGTTTTTTTTTAATCTGAGCACCATCATGAGTTCCTTGCTTAGCCAAAATAGAGTCCTGATGTGTCTGCTTGTTCTCCTGAGTGTCAGGACAGATCCTCCTTGTGTCTGGAATGGTTTCCATTAACAAGGAGATCTTTGGATGAACCCATCCTTGTGAGGGTTTTTTTGTTAAAGAGAGCTGAATCTGGGCTGGCACTGAAGTGAAAACTCAATCAGGAAATTCAGAACACCAAGTATAAAATGGACACTCGAAAGTGCAATTCTTCAGATATGTCTTTATCAGCATAATGCCACTAAAAGCTTCAGTAATATTTCTGCAGTTTAAAAATTCTTAAAAACATTTTTTAAATGGATACCATGAGTTTTAGCTTGCTGCGTTCAATCAAATGATTTGATTTGATTAATATAATTAATATAATAGATTATTATATATTATTAGATACTATCATATATTATTATATAATATTATAATAATATATATAATAATATAATACATGTAATTAATTGTAATTACAATACTGAAAGATACAGAATTTTACCATCTCTGAGAGAAAAAAAGCATCTGATTTTTCTCCATTAAGATTCAGATGAAAGCGAAGCCTCCAAGCTTTGAAAGCTAAGCTTGTGTTGTGCTCCCACATCCCATTTCCATGCTGGCAGTGGAAACCCAGCAAACTGCTCCACACTCCAGTGCCACAGGCCCTGCTCTCACTGTTTTGCCCGATGACACATGAGGAACAAGGTGCTGCTTCAGTGCAGATGTGAGGAGGTAAAGAGAAATGTGTGTGTTTCCCACACATGAGCAATGAGCACTTCCTGCCCCAGCCAGCAGCAGACACAGGAAGCATCACCCAGAAGTCACGGTGCTGCAGAGTCTTCTCCTCTCTTTTTTATTTCTTCTTCATCCAGGTGTCTGCTGAGAACAAAAAGTCCCCGATTTCACAGAAATTCAACAGTAAATTTATTTCAGATAGAAAGCCCCAGAAAGAAAAGGATCAGGTTTCTGATAAACTGTGTAAGCTTATTACAGTCAAATTAAGAAATGGTTATAAGAAAGAAGGAATTACTGGATATGCATGTCAGTGAAATGTGTTTTAGTATGAAGAAATGCACATCTAATTCCTTGCACTGTCATATAAACACAACCCTTAATGCCAACAACATTTATCATAAAATACTGATAATATTTTTCTTTAAAGCCAAGCCATGAAAGTTTGAAAGCTTTAAAAGATGCCATAGAGAAAATAATAACCATAAGAATAAATTGATTCAGCAAAGTTTCAAATCAAAGGCTTTCTGTAAGTAATGGTGACTTACAGCAGCCATGGGAAGCAGTCAGAGGGGTTGGGGACACAACTAAAGTCACAGCAGCTGAGAGCACAGCACTGTGCTTAAATGTGGAGACGTTTAGAGGCTGAGACAGACAAAGGAAGGACCTGTTGTCATCTCTGCACAGAGCCAGTAAGCCTACGAGAATGGATTTTAATAAGTGTATTTTCATCCCCCTATGATTGATGCAAACAGGGAAAAGAGCATCGTGTGCTCTCCACAGTGACTTCAAGAGCCTCTGCCAGGCTTCTCCTTCACTTCCACGGTGCAGAAAAACCCCCAAAATTCCACAAGGTTCCCTCAGAAAGTAGGGGAAACCCTACCAAAGGACAAAAAATTTCCCCTAAAAGCATTCTGCAGATACTTCAGAGACAGACGGGGCAGTTTTGGGCTGAACTGGAATTTCGCAGGAAAGTTCCTGCATTGGCATTTTATAGGGAGGAAGTGAAAGAGCCAAAATCAGATTTTAGGAAATCTCTGGTCCCTTGTCCTTCAGTGTCAGGTCTCACGGACCCAATGCCACGAGTCTCCCCCAGGTGCTGCTCAAAGTTTTTCACTGCTCAAAGTTTAGCTTGTGGCACTCCTTGATGCAGGTTGGCATTGGGATCCATTTATTTTTCAGATCCAGAACTCCTCCTGTATTTTAAGGAGTCTGATGCCATTCAGCCCTACTCATGCCTTAATGGTTGCAAAATTAGAACTCACCGAATTAATCAGGAGCAAAACTTAACATGGGGAACATCTTAACTTCGAAAATAAACAAATAGCCCTCAAAAAGACCCAATTCTCAACCAAATCAGTCCAAGCCCACTAAAACCACTAGCAAGATTTTTATCTTGGTGGGCTCATGATTTCTTTCCAGAAAACTTTGCTTGCAGCAGAAAATAATTCTAAAAATAATTTATGATGGCTACTATTACTCTGTTATGGACTGACCACACACTATGAGAGAAAATGTTAACATTTCAAATGAATATCACTGCAGCTCAAAAGCACCTTTTCTTTTCAATGCACACTATTTCCTCTCCCACAGAAACTAGTTTCTATTTCGCTTAAGTGACAGAGAGATGGATTATCAGTAGTTGATTTCTTTAGGTCACATAAGAGACAGAGGCATTTCAAAGAAATCACTTGTTTTCACAGCTGAGCTAAGGCTCAGTTACAGGACAGGCAAGGGGAGTTCTGCAGCCTGGCTGGGCACTGGAGCTCAGCACAGATCCACTCCAGGCAAGCTTGTGCTCAGCAGCAAAGCTGGGAATTGGCCACGTGAGGAAGACAACAACCTGCCCAAGCCAAAACAGAAAACTCAGAAACAAAGAGGGGCTGAAATGGAGAATGAGTGAGAGAGATGAGAATGAATGGCCAGACAAGAGTGACCAAAAAGAAACAAAAAAGAAGAAGTCAGAAGGAGAAGCTTGAAATCATTTTGACCAGCAAATGGGACTTGGAGTTAGTGGAACTTTTTGTCCTCTTTGCTTTAACTGAACTTGTCCAGTGTTGTAACCTTGGAAATTTTCTCACTTTTTTTCTCTTATACCACACCATAAAGAATAGAAAATGATGCACAGAAACAGGTTGAATATCAGCAAATATTTGTAAGCATCTTCTGTGAACATAAAATTACTCTTCACAAGCCTCCAAGAGATGTGGAAAAGAGTAGAAAGCAGCTGGTGAGAGCCAGTTATGCTGCTGTTCCTGCAAAAAGGTTTTCTCTGTCCTTTTACTGGACAGAATCAACCAAGACAATGTCAGCCTTAAGACAAAGAGGGTTTTGTATCAAATACTGGGATTATTCTAATAAGCCCTAAAAATGTTAGGCTTAAAATATATTTTTTGCAATTTCCTGTAATATCAGGAAAAGAGACTGGTTATTAAGCAAGAGAGTATTTCAAGCAGGAACTGGCCATCATGGATGAAATAGAGAAAATTATTATATTGGTAGATTAAGGTTGTGGGAGATTAAAAAGGCAGCTCTGTTGCCAGCCATTCCATGATGAAACTGAAAGAAATCCAGAAAATTAGGAGGGAAGAAGTTATGTGAGAAGCTTTCTGCTGGGTCAGGACATGACTGTTGCTCCTGGGATCTCACAAAATCCCAGCAGACATTTCTGTCTGCAGGAATCAAGCACAGTGACCCTGGATATGGATGAATGCACATCGGGTTGAAGCATCGTATTTTTGAAGTTGAAAATAAGTAGACTTTTGTCACTAGAAATGTCAAGTCAGAGCGTTCAGGACAATAGAATCATGAAAACTGCAGGGAACCAGCATCTAAACTCACCTGTAGGACCTAGTCCAGCTCTTTCATAAAGCAGAATCCCCTACAGTAACCAAAGTCAGAGTTAGCAAAGAATTTTTAACTTGGGAGACTCCATGCAGGTGTCTCCCTGGTTCTTCTGTGGTCTGTAGCAGCAGAGTGCTGCTCCAGCAATAAATAAAATTCTTGCCAGCCCTATGAATCTTACAGTTCCTCTTTTCCCTCTCGCTTCAGTTGTACGTGTACCGAATTCTCTTACGGAGTTTTTCTCATTGTTGAGATTGGGAAACTTGCACTGGGCTCAACAAGTGAAATCTTAGAGATTGCACAGAAAGAGTGAATCAGTCAGTGAAATATTCCATTGAGAATAAAAGGGATGCCCTGAAGATCAGACTCACTCAGAGGAAGAAAGGATTTGTCCACAGTGGAGGGAAAAATGACTGATAATCCCACTTTGATATGTCTGCTATCAAATGCAGGAGGTTTTGGTTCTGCAGAGTTTGAGCAGTGTTTACAGGAAGATAGGAGGATATTGAGGCTTTACATTGTCTTTACACTTTCTGTGACCCTAAGCTAGGAGTTTATGTGCCAAATGTTAATCCCTTCTCCAAATCAGACACTCACAACTCCCTACATTTGTACATTTCTACAATACTCTCTTGCATGAATCATTACACAAGTTTACAAATAGACCTGGCTTAGGGTGAACCAGGGAGACAGCACTGATATATACATATATAGATATATAGATTTATTTTTTTAATTTTTTTTTTCCCAGGGATAAGGAGCACCAGTTGTAATGCAGAGATTGGGGGTTAGTGAGGTGGAATACTGGAGAGGACTCCCCAGTGTGCTGAGAGCACAATCAATTCAGGATATGAAAACAGCAGAACATAAGAACACCAGCTAATTCCTGGTGGTCTGCTTAGCAGACACAACTTTTTCCTCCTTCATAGTACAGTATTCCACTTATTCCTACTTCACTTTTGACTGCATTCGAGTCCAGTAGCATCAAGACCCCAAAAGCAAAGGTTACCACCTCCCCCAGGGTCCCTTGTTATGGTACCTGTACAAGCAGCAAGTCACCTGGGAGTTATCCCACACTAACACCACTGGTATCCTCCACTGAATAAAGTACCTGGAAAGCAATTAAATTATTGTGTGATCCAGAAAAGAATTCAAATATTGTGTGACCCAGAAAAGAATTCAAATATTGTGTGACCTGGAAAAGAATTCAAATGCTGTGGGACAGCAGCATCACCCTGACATAAATTACAGGAATGCCATTTTTTCTGTACTCCAGAGAATATTTATTGCAGGAAGGTGAAATACAATGAGACTCAGTGGCATGAGAATTCCTTTCTACAGGAAGGTCCGACTCAACACCTGTTATGTGTGTTGATACATATAAAATAACCCCAAAGATAAAGATAATAACTTCATTTTAAATGGGGAAAAGGCATTCCTCATCTTGTAAATGACCTGTCAAGAGCCCATCATTGATAACAGGTACAAATCAGCAAACCTTCCTGTTCTTCAAGGAATTACCACCATCCCTCACACACACAGACCTTCACTGGTGGATTATTTATAATTACCAGCTGCTAAAAGTTCAGGACATTGCCCCACTTTTAGCCTGAGGCTACAGAGTTCTGGGAGATGAGACGGGAAATGATTTTCCCTGCTGAGGAATTTGATTTTCACCCTTCTGTTGCCCCTCTCTGAGAAGAGCTGGCTGCAGCATCTCCCTGACCTTCCCAGCAATGGGACCTGGCACCGAGGACAGCTCCTGAGTGAGGGAACGCGATGAGACTGAGCGGGGCAGAATGTCAAACCCCAGCAGGTGAGACACGAAACAAATCCAGCACTGATAACATCTCTTCCTTCCTTCTTTCCTTCCTTCTGCACCCTGTCCAGGGGGGTAAGGGCCAGTCAGCAGCTCTGCCCCGCACGAAGGGCAGCGCTCACCTGACAGCGTGGAGATAAATTCCTGCAGACACCTTTGTGTCACCGCCAGCACTCAGGGGAGCGGCTGTGCTGCATTAAAACCATGGTGATGGTGTCGGTCTGTCCTTGCACAGCTGTCTGCCACATCTGTCTGGCACAGCTGTCCTTGCACAGCTGTCCTGGCACATCTGTCCTTGAACAGCTGCCCTTGAACAGCTGTCCTTGCACATCTGTCTGGCACATCTGTCTGGCACAGCTGTCCTTGCACAGCTGTCCTGGCACATCTGTCTGGCACAGCTGTCCTTGCACATCTGTCTGGCACATCTGTCTGGCACGTCTGTCCTTGCACAGCTGTCCTGGCACATCTGTCCTTGAACAGCTGCCCTTGAACAGCTGTCCTTGCACATCTGTCTGGCACATCTGTCTGGCACAGCTGTCTGGCACCTCTGTCCTTGCACAGTTGTCCTTGCATATCTGTCCTCTCACCTCTGTCCTGGCACATCTGTCCTTGAACAGCTATCCTTGCACATCTGTCCTGGCACATCTGTCCTTGCACATCTGTCCTCTCCCATCTGTCCTTGCACATCTGTCCTTGCACATCTGTCCTGGCACATCTGTCCTTGCACATCTGTCCTTGCACATCTGTCTGGCACATCTGTCCTCTCACATCTGTCCTCTCACATCTGTCCTCTCACATCTGTCCTCTCCCATCTGTCCTGGCACATCTGTCCTTGCACATCTGTCCTCTCACATCAGTCCTTGCACATCTGTCTGGCACATCTGTCCTCTCACATCTGTCCTCTCACATCTGTCCTTGCACATCTGTCTGGCACATCAGTCCTTGCACATCTGTCCTCTCCCACCTGCCGGCAGCTCTCGGGCTCCCAGTGCTGCGCGTCGCAGCTCCAGGGGAAGCTGGGGATGTGTCAGGAGGTGCCAGCATCATCTGCAGCCCTGCACACACCACTCACAAACTGCTTACAGGTGATACACGCTGTTCAGTGAAAAACAAACAACGAAACACAAACAAACAAAACCCCACAGCAGCTCTGAAGCATCACAGAAAAAAAGAACCCAAGCAAACAGGCAGAAATTGAGATGCTCAGGGACCAGATTAAATATTTCAACATCTAAATCACCATCCTGGACAGATAAATAGAGAGTTACACTTAATTCTTTGTCTTGTTTTATATGCATGACTGCTTTTTTGGAGCAGAACT
Source organism: Pseudopodoces humilis (assembly GCF_049639895.1). Classification (NCBI taxonomy): domain Eukaryota; kingdom Metazoa; phylum Chordata; class Aves; order Passeriformes; family Paridae; genus Pseudopodoces; species Pseudopodoces humilis. The sequence goes on along the minus strand of NC_142209.1, from coordinate 105,733 downwards.
CGAGTGTGTACAAACAACTCACACCTCCCTCAAACAGCCTGTGATACTCACACTGTTTTTACAACCACAGCTCCAACCTAATTAATATTTATACATGCCAAGTCACTTAAATTTAGTCAGGTATTCCTAAAATATGGTATTGTGCTTCCAAAGAACCTGACTCAAAAAAATTAAATTAAATTCTTGCTGCTTCAAAACCCCTTCCTGAGAAAACCACTTGTAAATATTTTCACATAACCTGTCGAAACAAACCTGTGTAAGGTAATGTTCTGGTTTGAAGGGCAACAGGGGACTTGCAAATAGGTTGTTGCATATGGAACTTAATTACTGGGGTAATTTAGAGTCCCTTTCCTTGTCTTCTGCTGAGCCCACCTAACCAACTGAAAAGTATGAAATTCAGGACACAGGCATGCAACAAGTGAATTCGGTCAGGAAAAAACTGCAGTATTTGCATCTCTGTTGACCAAACAAAAAACCACTTTGGACTTGCAAGTACCTATCAGAAATGGACAAGAATTCAAAGTTCTAGAGGGTCATGGTTTGGTTTGCTGGGGGTTTTTTTGGTAACAGACATAGACAGTCACACATAACAACCCCAAAGCAATTCAGCCTCATCTGGTTTAACCTCAACCACGAGACACCGCTGTCTGTTTTCTTTCTCAAGAAAGACTCACGTCACTGAGCACTGAAAGGGGAACTTGCCGAGCTTGTGATGAGGATCCACGATAAACAGCTCTGCTCCCCCCAGCCTGCAGGGCTGCCTGCCTCAATAAAAGGCACAGCAGAGGCAGGGAGCTCTCAGCTGGGGCTGGAGGATCAGCGGGGCCAAGGGCGCTCCACCTTAAAGCCCAGAAAAATGCCAGGATTCTTTTTCTCCCACAACAACGTGACTGAATTAAATGGAAAAGAAGATTGCAAGCTTGCAGAAGGCAAAGGCCACAAAAAGAAGCAAAAAGCTTTGTAAGTACATGCAACTTAGTATAAAATTTAATGTATTAGAAGTGAAAATAACACCCTACTAATCCTGGAGATTAAGAATTAGCACTGTGGTTCCGGCTAAATGAATAAAACCTGCTCAAAGCCCTGGACTGCAACATCATTAAAAAAAGCTTGAGCTGAGGCATACCCATTATTGGATTCAGTAATCAGAAACAGAATTTGGATACTGTGGGGGCCTCAGTCTTTTAAAAAAAATTACTTGGATATGTAACTTCCCAGACTTTGGTCATAGGATGGAGCTGAGTCTGTTTGAAAGTTTGAAGAAAATTTAAATAGAAATTAAGTGCAACTTCAGTTCTAATGGATTAAAATGCATCTGTTCATTGTTTCAGTGGTGCAGATCTCAAAAGTTATTTGAAATGCATGGTGCCACATATTGAATCTGGGATCAAGACTTCCAGCTCCAGAAATATCATGTAAGTACAGAAACACACCAAGTTATAAAATACAGTCATAGCTAGATTAATGTATAGTAAATTACTTCATTTCTAAACTGCTTCTAGAACAACAAATCTTGTAAAAATATCTAGAATTTCCAAAATGCAGGAGAGGAGAACATTAGTAATAAGAAACTACTCATGGAGTTAATGATTTTCAATTAGTGATTTGATTTGTTTGCATCAAACAGCGAGGGAGAAGACACTTCAGTTAAATCCATTTCTATCAGAGGGACATTGTAACAGTTCCCTAAAGTCTGACAAGAAAAAGTACTTTTCACTTGAATGAGGAGTAGGGGTATTACCATTCTTATTGCAAAAATATGGGAACAGAAATACAGGTACAAACTAATTTTATCACAATTGCAGTAAAAGACTATGTTCCTGGGAACAGAATTCAACATCATAGCTCTGTATTTTTTTCATCTCTGATTATTTTTCTTGATGTGGGCTGTCTCCAGGATCTCAGATGATGACAAAGCCATAGATTTAGTAAAATACCTGGCACATATTTCTGGAATATAATAATAAATTATAAAAGTTGTCTCCTTCAGACATACAAACAAAACCCCCACGGTTTCTTGCCTGAAGCCTTTTCTTTTCCTTGTCACCTTAGGCTCTCTGCAGAGGAAGTTATTCAGTGGTCACAGTCCTTGGAAAAGCTCTTGGCCAGCCAAAGTAAGTCTGTTACTTCAGTCTGACTTTGTTCTCACTCTGAGGACACAATTTTATCTAATCTCAGCAAATAGGCAAAGCTGTAGCGTTGTATAAACACTGTCAGACAATGGGCAGCTACACTTCAGCTTTTTACAGCTCCAGTGTAACCTGGACACTGCTACAGCTCAGCTTCCAAGTTGGGTTTTGGGGTCTTTTCCCATTTTCAGTGTAGCAATTAACCCCCAAATAGCTCATTTTGATCAGTCTTCAATCCTTGGATTTAATACATCACCTTAATCTGGAATTTTCTCACCACTTTTACCCTAAGACAATCCATTTAGGAAGGACTAGAATCCATTCTTATAGGATTGTTATGGGATCAGGACCCAGAGTCCAGATCTAAAAACACTGAACATAATTAGGAAGACTCCCATGAGCCTTAATATTAGAATATCTATGAAGAAGGGAATAAAAGTGTATTTTGGCAAGATTTTACATCAGATTTCAATCCTACTCCTGCTATTTATTTTCTCCCCCCTGGCCACAGGTATCATATAGTAAATGATGATTTATTTGTGTTGGCTTTAGGTGGTCAAGGCGTCTTCCGGGAGTTCCTGAAGTCAGAATTCAGTGAGGAAAACATCGAGTTCTGGTTGGCTTGTGAGGATTACAAGAAAAGCAAGTCTGATCACTTACATGGCAAAGCAGAGAGGATTTACCAGGAGTTTGTCCAGTCAGATGCCATTAAGCAGGTATGTCTAAAGGCAGCCTGTGCAGAGTTAGAGGTGTGGCTGCACTGGCCAGACCCTCACTCAGTGGCATAAGGAGACACAGACAGGCTGTCAGGTCCCTTCTGGCATCACAGCTTCTGCAGGGACATGATCAGACCTCACACACACTCACAGCCCCCAGCAGAGCCCAGCACAGGATGCTCTTGGCTGGGCCAGCCCAGCTTGAATTGTTGATGGTGTTTGGACATTCTTTGTGTTGGCCAGGGGAAGCACCACAGAACATTTCCTGTCTTTTAAAATATGTCAGCTTTCTGGAAAAGTTAAAGTTCTGTATGTTGGTCATACTTAAACTGGAGACATTCAGCACAGGATTTCTCTGAGCAACTGGAGGCTGTTCCTCCAAGTTGAGCTGTAATAATTCTGACTCCATAACAAACTACATTTCTGTAGTGAACAACATTTTTTGTGCCTAACTGGGATACAGGTATTTGATTTCCACCAATTTACAGTTCTGGCATTGAAATATCACAGAGTTCTAAGGCTGCACATGCATGTATTGACAAAGAGATATAGAAAGAGAATACATTTAAAGTTAAGTTTTTAACAGCATATATTTTTTTTTGGTTCCAGATCAATATTGACTATCAGATGAGGGAAGCAACAGCCAAAAAGGCTCAAGACCCAACTCACACAAGTTTTGATGAAGCCCAGAAAACAGTGTACATCCTTATGGAAAGGGATTCATATCCCAGATTTTTAAAATCCAAATCCTACCTGAACCTTTTGAACCAGCTGCAAACTAACACTTCAAAATAAAGTGTCTGAGGCGTGAAGAGCCAAGGAGACTCTGTCAAATACCCTGTGAAGAGATCCTCCACAATGGCTGCATCTTGCCAAGGAAAGTCTCTGTCCTGGGAGGAGGAGCAGAGGGAGATGCAAACAGCTCCACAACCAGAGGATGCAGGATAAGAGCTGGTGAGGCTGTCCCAAGGGTGAGAGCAGCACGGGGAGACAATCCCCTCCTCCCACACACCACAGAGCCAAGGCAGGACAGGGAAACTGAGCTTTCACCTGCTCTATGAACACTGAGCCTTGCCTTACATCCCAAAGATCTGCTGATTGGTAGCAAGTGCAAGACTCAGGAGCTGAGCACTGGGAAAGGATTGACAAGCTCACAGGACAAACTAGGATGACTGACAACTTTGGGCATAGCAAGAAAATGCCAGGACAAGACTGACCTCTCTTTTATGTGATGTTTGATGAACTTTCATGAAGTGTTAATAAGTGTGAGTTCCACGATGTTGTTATGCTATGTAAATATATTCTAAATTGATGTGTCTTAAAATCTGTATGGTTTAAATTATATAAGAATTATATAAGCTGTATTTTTATTAAGTTTGTATTCAACAGGCAGGTATGTAGCATCTTTTCTGTTTAATTTATTGAAAAAGAATAAGCAATTCTTCATTAAAATATACTTTAGAATAAAGATTCATTGTGTTTTTGCATCTTGTTTGAAGTGATTTTCCCATTGTAGTTACTGAAATATTGAAACACAATTCCTTTCAGTCTCACTGTGCTACTACTTCTCATCTCCATATTCAAATACCAATTTTACCTCCACCACTCCTCTCTTTTTTCCCATTTTACACAACCATAATCTGAGTTACCTGGAGCAGGTAATACTGACTTACACAGACCCATCCTCACAACCCCCAAAAAAGAACATTTGTGACTATGCTTGAGATATGTAACCGAGAACAAGAGCACTCCCAAAACTCAAGTGTTTGAGACCTCATGACATGAGAACTTATAATGAAAATAGGTCAAAGAATGCTTTGGTTTTCATGAGTTCCCATCATGAGACACTGGTATCACATGGGTGGCAACACAAGATTTTATCTCACCCTCGCAAATTTTCCATTTTTCCAGAATAACATGAGATTTGTGAGCCCCACTCTGTTCTGTACCAAAGGGAGAAGCTATAAATTCAGAGACATCACCTCTTGGTGAGAACAGACCATGCTTTTATTGCCACCCTCTGGGGACTTTGGGACCTCCAGAAGAGAACCAAAATCTGAAGCAAAACAGCTGGAAGGAACATAGAGAAGTGCCAACCTCCACTATCACCTACTGTAGTAGCTGGAAACCATTGCAAATTACATCTTCCTTTCAGGACTAATAAATGCAGAAGAAAAGACTTCTTGCAGTATTATTTTTAAGTTATATGGTCCTGAGATTCTGACTGCAAAACCTGAATGTTCTTGGAATAATGTAAACTAATCTCCAGCTGGCATTCTTACGTGAATTGATTTTCCAGGATCACTAGGAATAAATCTAATTGCTGTGAAGCAGGAATAACCACAGTGCCTCCACACAAGGTGCATCACCATGTTTGCTCTGATATGGTTTAGGTGGACCAAATGTCTCTGTTTGCTTAACTTCAAGCTCACAGAAAATAAAAGAGAACTTCAAAATATCAGCTCTAATAACCTCTAAACAGACACTGCATTCAAGGGACATTATTCTTCTGACTGTAAATCCCTTCAATTATTATGGCCCCCATCTTCCTTTGTTCCCCCTGTGGTTTCACAGTTTTGCTGTCATTTAGCCAAACACCCATACAAAATTTCTGACTAAAATAATATCTCACAGCACAGATATTTAGGATTTTTATTTATTTTTTAATGGCTTGTTGCTAGCAGAGGAGACTATCATAGCAATTGCACCAACTTGTATTACACAGTTAGGATAGACCAGAGTTTCTGAGGAGGGGAGAACAGACTTTTGACTTTCTTCCACAAGCATCTATCCCTACTTCACAATTTGGTAGAGTGAGAGAGCAGAAATGTATTTTTCTTCTTAAAAAAGAAGCTGTTTCACTCTGCACAACACAACAACCTTGGCTATTTTCAAGTCTCTCACCTTATTTGCAGTAGATGATATCAACAATAAAAGTAAATTGGAGATTGTTGACCCCAGAGATATTCCAGCCCACTCGAGCACCCCTGACAACATGACCACAATTCTCCAAGCAAAGAACAGCACAGCAGAAATTCAGGCCTGGCTCTGGGATGCTGGAAGGCCAGGATTTTGTGTCTGTTGCTATGGCAGGCCTGTCCAAAGTGGTTTTACCAAGCTCTGAAGGGTGTGGATGACACAGAACACACAGACCAAAGGACTCAGGGCTTCTGTCACCCTTGGTTGATGGACGAGGTGGGTGCACTAATCCCCCTCCACCCGGGCTCAGGAGCAGCCCCAACATCACACATCGGTTCCACAGCTGCAGGTTGGGCCTCTCCTTTAAACTACATTTCACTTTCCCTCTTTGGAGAAGATGTACCATGAGAGAATGGAAATTTGCTGTTCTGTTCACTGTCTCTAAAAGAAACGGATGAATCAGGCTGGCCATCAGCCACAGAGCAGTGCAGGAAAACAGGACACAGCACGTGGAAAAGGTTTAAGATCTGACAGAAGTGACTCAGACTTTTCTTTAAGTGTTCTACCTTACCCTTGAAAAAACATTTTCATTGTTTGTTAATGTTCCAGTGGAAAAATCAAACACTGTACCATCTTCAGGTACATTTGTGAAGCAAATTAACTTCTCTCTGTTGCTGTTTTCTTTATGGAAAGACTCAGGAGTCCAGCAGACCCTGAATGTGGATTTAGAAGACTGGCTTTGACTAGTCTTTGACTCCAATTTGGAAAACTTAATTACCCAAAACAGATATTTTTTAATGTTATCCTAAATAAAAATATGGTATAGCATAGTATGAATCTCTCCCATATGTTGAACAGGCCAGCCATGGAAACATTATATTAAGATGAACAGTGAAACAGGAAGGAAATTCAAGCTGAGATAGTGATGAACAGTTTGAATTCACCACCACAGACCACTCAGTGCCACCCATCCCAGCCCACACTCTGAAGCAACAGGCTTTTCACATGTCACCTTCTCTATGGTTGTGAAATGAGTCTGAAAAGAAAAAACAGACAGTAGAAAGTGGAAAAAATACATGCTCTCATCTTGCATTCATAGACATGAGTTGATTATATCAGAGTGTGCAATGTCTACAGATGAAGCTCTTAGAAATTAAATCTTTAGTCATTAAACAGACACCTAAATTGAAAAACAAGCTTAATGTTTGTTGGATGATTAAAATTTGTCTTGGATGCTCAGAAACAAAGTTAGAGGAGCTTAAGGTTATCCCCTGTCTTTGTTTGGGTAGATAAAGCCTCAAGGGTCTTAGTCACTAAAAGGGAATTTGCATCAAACAAGAACCAATGTGCCTGTTTTGGAAATAAACTCATTCCCCCTCATTTCTCAAAACATCTCCAGAAATTACCCTCTTGGAAGCCCCCAAAGATGGCAAACATTTACATTCTACTGAGCACTTCCCTTCAATTCCTTCAAGCACCACACAGCCTTACAGCACTTATCTAAACTAGTTCAGTGACCACATGGTCCCTTTCACTAATAAAATTAAAAATAGCTTGAGGAGAGCATGAAATGCAGAAATTTTAACCTTTCAGGACCACTCTAGTCTTGTGCTCAGAGAGAGAAAGAACGAGAGCAGATAGCAATGCTCCTCTTCAAAGCCTGTGACACAGCCAAGGTACTGAAGTGGCAGCATCAGCTGCCCTACAAACTTGACAGCACTGCAGTCACAAGGGGTTTGGGGTTTTTTTCAAGGCACTGTGGCCAGAAGGTTTCTGCTATTAGAGGGCTAACTTTAAAAATAAAACAAGATAAGCACTCTTTGCACAACACTAATAACTCAGTAACCCATGATTTCCGTACTACCTATGGAAAAAGTCTGTAATGTATTTACTGTTGTAAATGGTTTGTCAGCCATGAGGGTCAAGAAGGCAGCTTCAGATCCAGAGAAGAGACTCAATGCTGAACAGAATTCAAACAGCCATGAGTTTGGGAAAATGTTTATTTTTTATACCAGTCTGAGGAAACGGTGGACTCACTCTGGATGTTCAAACAAAGCCCAGAGTCCAGCCAGGATCTCTCCAGGTGCTGGAATAAACATCTGGAGGAAAGGGGAGCCCTGGAGAAGCTCAATCATTCTGACTTGGCCCACACTACAATCAATAATTTGGCCCTGAACTGTGACAAGATGAAGAACTGGGATCTCCCAGAGGAGGACAGCCCTTCAGGGGGTGTGAGAAGCCCTGTTCACCACGGAGCTTTGGTGGAAGTGTGACCCAGAGTCTCCCAGAGAGCTCAGGGCACACCGTGCTGGGTACCCAAACCACAGCACACCTCTGGGAAGCTTTACTCAAGGGCGAGGGTGAAAGTTCCTGTAAAAACTAGTCCAAGCTTGTCATGGCATGATTTCCTCTCCTGCTGAGATGGCCACAGGACATCAGGCTCACACAATGACATCACAGGTTTCAGGAATAAAAAGGGAACAGAAAGGTCACAGAGTACAAGTGAGGTCAGGTTTCCAGAAGTGCTCTCTAGACTCCAGTCTGTTCTCCCCCAGCAGGACAATGCTTAACAGAGTTTACAGAAATGAGTCACAATGTAAGATTTGTCCAGCCTTACTGATAAAACCTAAAGCCATGAACATGGAAATGATTCAAATTCCTCAGGCAGTGACTATCAGCAGGCAATGCCAACTTCTACCCAGAAACAAAAATCACTTCATCATCTCATTATCTGCAGACAACTTATTGGTTGTTTTGACCTGCTGTAAAGACTGAAGCTGTGAACGCTGTTCCCTGCATCCCTGTGAGCAGAACTTTGTTGCACAGAGAACCTAACTTTTTGTGAGGCTATTTTGAAATTTATAGCCAGAAAGTTCACAGCAGAATTTGTCAAAACCACCAAGTAAGATGTAATTAGAGAAACACTTCTCTGGAAACACCTATGGTTGAAGTGATTTTCCCATTGTAGTTACTGAAATATAATATATCATATATCATATATCATATATCATATATCATATATCATATATCATATATCATATACCATTTATAAGATATATAAGATATACATAATACATAATATATATATTATATTATATTATATTATATTATATTATATTATATTATTTTATATTATATTAATTATATTTATTATATTTTATTATATTATATTATATTATATTAAATTATATTATATTATATTTTATTATATTATATTATATTATATTATATTAATTATATATTATATTATATTTATTATATTTATTTTATTATATTTATTATATTTATTATAGTATAGTATAGTATAGTATAGTACAGTATATATATAATATTATATTAATATAATTAACAATATAAGGGTGGAAGGGGAAAAACCCTGAAGAGAAGACAAAAATTAAGAAAGGTGATGCTAGGTGAGTGAGTGCAGGAAAGGAAATGAAAGACTGAGCAAGAACTCCTCAGGGAGAATTATTCCTCGTGATAAGAACAGGTGGTTGCTATCAGCATGGTCAACATACACTGACTAAAGTGGCAGCTGAGGGTTAATCCCTAGAAAAGGAACAGGTCTGACAGTAGATAAACAGCTCTGATATGACATGGCCATTTTCTCACTTTTGATTCCCCTCCATTTCCCTTCATTTCTTTCTTTTCTAGTCCAGCTCTGGAATAAATCAAGCAATAATTGAGTCCTGTGTGGTGCATCCCTTCATGGTGCCAGGGCTGTGCCCCACACCTGGCAGCACATCCCACACAGGACACCCAAAGGGAACAGCAGAGCTCACCTGCAGCTCTCAGAGCCTCAGCAGGAGGGAGGATTTGGAAAGGTGACGCTCAGTGTCCCCTCCCAGACCCTCTCCCTCTCCACCCTCCCAGGGCCAGGCAGAGATGAGGGACACGGAGCTTCCAAGCCTCTCCTTCACACGACACCAGATGACATCTAGTGGAGCTGGTGTGCAATCCGAGAGGGCTGGGATTTAGGTTAAATCGTGTCATTTTACAGCCACACACCCGCTTAACAACTAAATATCCACTCTTCTGGGCTCTAATCACTCTGGCAAGGGAAGGAGAGGGGGAACGTTCTGGGTATTGAGCTCTAAGTGATGGTAGCAGAAAGAGCTGACACACAGAAACACACTAAAATCGTTTTTGCAACACATTAAGTCTCAATTTTTTCTTTAGAGCATGGTCAGGGATACAACAAAACATTAAACTAGCAACAAATCCTGCACCTAAATACTCCTCCACTGTACAAGAGGTTTGCAGAAGGACTTTCTTCAGTTTAATAGCAAAAAAAACTTCAGCAGTAAACTCCAGGATGAGTTTGTTTCACTTTTAAGCAGTATTGCAGCACTTTTTAACGCCTGTAATACAGAAAATAAAATGTTTGTACACAAAGTCATTGGTTACTGATTCTCAGCCATTGCACAATTTAACTTTATAAAGATATCTGATCTTATATGTGGTTCCCTGAACATCAGCTGATAGGAAAGAAACCAAACCCTAAATAGTTCATTATTGTTCATTTTAATAATGATATTTTAGATGAGTTTTCCTTTAATGCAAATAAAGTTTAGAGTAAAAAATAAGATTTATTTAGGACTTTGCAAAAGAACATGCATAAGCACATATAAGGTTTTTCCAAATAAATGTAGATCAAATGGTTAAATACTGGTAGAAATCACTGGAGACGATCACCATAATAGGGATTTTCATTCTGTAACTTTTCCAGAGTCACATTTATTAATAAGGTGGGGTTTTTTTCTTATTTTAAATTTAAGGAGTTCTACAAATGAGATTCTTTATAGACACATTTTAACATGCCAAGTTCAGGCCCTCAGGTGCTTTAGTATATAATTGCCTGCATATGAAGCATCAGAAGTATGAGGAGGCGTGAGACAAACTTGAAACATCTCACTGTTGTGATTATCTGAACAATCAACTCACTTTAATTCGCTCCTGCCCATTCCCCTTAGAGAAATGGAAGGAAAAATACTCCAAAATCCTGTGTAAACTTACAATGAATACAGAATGAGATTTAATGGAATAGCAATCAACAGCAAACTGTTGATTTTTGCCCTTCCTAAGCACAGGCCAAGGTGTCAGTGCTGCCCTGCTCTGCCCAGGTCCTGCTGGAGGTGGACACACCACACACATTTCCTCCCCAGCAGCACCAGTGGAAAAGGGATGCACAGCTCAGACACAAAGCCTATGTACCAGCAGGGTGAGCTGCAATAAAATAAATGTACTGCATTGCTGGAGCCTCAAAACTCAGTTTAACAACCCTGCACAGTTCCTGCTCTGCCTGGGAGGCTCTGTAAGGGGAAAGGAAGATGAGTCAGAGCAGAGAGATAAGACTGAAAGAAATATCTCAGCACAGAGCTGGGCTGTCAGAGGGAGCAGGGACGTGACCAACCTTCCCCTCCTGACAGGGTCACTCTGTGCCTCGTGGGCAATGGCAAATTCCCAAAGATCCCCATCACAGCCGCCCCAGGAAGGACAGAAAGCCCTCCAGAAAGATCCCCTCCTCTGACCACTCTGCAGCAAGCAGCTGAGCCAGTGCTTATTCTCAAATCTTAGCAGTCAGTCTTGCCAGGTTTTCTCTGCCAAACTTCACTAAGCACTGCACAGCTCCTTTCAAACAGCTGGCTGGAGAGGAACGAGCGGAACGTGGACGAGTCCCAAGTGAAAATGAAGCCAGAACCTGGACAGCAGCTATAGGAAAAGTGACAGAGGATCTCACACAAGGTTTAAAAAGTTTTAACATCCCTGAGATGCTGTGCAGTAGCAGGTTGGCCAGGTGGGAGCACACAAAATCCAAACACCGATGGGTCAGAGCAGAAAAAGGTTCAGCCAGAGCACTCCAAAGGGCTTCAGAATGTGCCTGTAAGAAGAAAGTTGGTTTCAGTGCAAGGGTACTCGTGCTTTTTGTCTCATTTCAGCATGGACTTCAGATTTCATAGAAAGAGCTTTGATAAAGGGATGGAAAACAGTCACAGGGCTTGGACCATACATGCAAGGTTTCAGTCAAGTAAAGCACAGCTTTGTGTCATTACAGCAGAGATGTCAAGATAATTCCAGTACAAACAGGCTCTATCAGTGGAGCATCAGAGCCCAAAGGAGCTTTTCCTGAAGGCAGCCATGGCCACTGTTTGCCTGGGATATGCACAAAAGAGGAGCCAGGCACTGGTATGGGCAGCATGGGCACGGACAGTGGGGACTAAGAGCATCCACACCAAGAGAAAAGAACAAAACAAAAAAAGCAGGTCAAGAAATTTGGAAAGCTGCCCCAGCAAATGCAACTACTAAATGAAGCTTTTTCATCAAGGGAAACAACCCAAAAGAAATTTCTGTAAGTATGAGATTTTGCACTTTGAAATATGATCAGGAAAATGTAGCATAGGTGGGGGACACATGTTTTTTTTCTCTTGGCATGTAAAGTTCTCAGCATTGCAAAGGCATTCATGTTAGAAATGTTTCTGGTGTGTACCCAGCTTTAGCCCTATATATGTGAATATTTTGTGTAATAGTCGGTACAAAATAATCTGAATAACATCACATGGGCAGTCAGTCAGAACTTTGATGGAGCAGTTTCTCTCACTGAAGGTTATGCTGTTCACTAAAAGCTGTGACATTTGGTAGTTTACAGACTCATTGGCACAGGGTGCTGAAAAATCAAAATGCATGTTGTAATTTGAAAGGTAAATAGATCCCATTTTTTGATGCACCAAAACAGTTTTCCTGATATTTCTCCAATAAAAAAATATAAAAACAGTTAAACAGTCATTTCCAGACCAGTACTGCTTATATCTTTTACAGACATGAATAACTCCAGCACTGAGATTAATTTATCCTCAGTCAGGCAATTCCTTCTGCAGAAGCCATGTGGATCTCTGTTGATCACCACTCCTGCAGGAAGAACACAGCTCCTACACATCAGAGAACTTGTGGCCTGGTTGCAATAATGTCTTAGGACAAGCAAAGAGAAAGGACACTACACATCATAAATACATAAATTCCATAATCCAAGCCATCTGAACACTGCAGAGTTGTAAGGATGTAGTTAAGACGTAATTTAGAGATGTCAGGACACTGTAACAGGGGACAGGCTGTTCTGGTGGGGGTTGGACAATCCAAAACTAACACCCTGCTCCAGGGTGTGGTGCAGCTTTTGTGCTACTCCTGTCTTGTTTTAGGGCTGACCATTGTCAGCAGAAACACCAAAGTCACACTAATGAAACACAGACTATGCCTCAGTGGAAAGATGTTCCAAATCAGCGCTGGTAAAGGTAAAGTCAGCATGCCCTGTTCCTTGGTCTGTTAGGAAATGAGTCTGACTTTAAAAGAAGAGAGAACCACAAAGCCCTGGATGTGTATTGCTCGGAAAATGCGTGTTCTCAACAAGTTTAAAGCTTCTAACTCAAATTAAAATGGCTCCTGAGAACAATAACATTTCCTTACACAAAGGAAAGCCATCATCTGAAGAAAAAATTAATAATTGGCACATTGAATTCAGATGGAAGTAGCTGAATTTGATTACTTAATACTGCTTCATCTAGTATTTCTTGAGCATCTCTGTATAAGAAACCTACATGAATTTTCCCAGGTTTCAAAAAGCCACAAAGGCTGGATTTCATTTGCATTTCATTTGCATTGTCCCGTGTTTTACTGAGGGCTTCAGCTGGAAGGAAAAAAGTGGCCGTAGGAATATTATGTGCCAGTCAACCCCAAATCTGAAAGAAACTCCAAGTTTAAATAAATAAGGTTATTTTGATTTCAGGCAGGTCTATACAAACTTACAGTCCAATGTAAGCTCAGCATCTGGCATTGCTTGAAAGCCAAAGGAGAAGAACTAAACATACCCCATGTCACATGAGATTTTTTTTAAATTTTGTCTTTTTTAGACAAACATTTTTAACTGCCTCATCCTAATAAACAACACCATCTCTTATGGATATCATATCAATATAAAGGCAAGTTTTATATGACATACTGCCTTGGAGATACATGCTGGACAAATACCAGTGTTAATCTCAGGCATTTAACAACTTACTCAGCCTTGTCCAGCTTACACTGAGCTCTGATCTCTGATCCTGGTCACCCTGAGCTTCCAGGAGAAAAAAAGACTTTTAGTTTAATTTTGCTTTGGGTCAGGCTCAACCTTCAATCTCCGTTCATAATTGGAGAAGCAAAGAGGGAAAACTATTAACATTTCTATTCTTCCCTGAGAGACATCCACTGGACTGCCTGGTAATTTGTTTGTTTTTTTAAGCTCTCATACGTTACAAAATATATTTTTGTCAAATGCTTCAGAAATGACTCATAGACAAAGATCAGATGTACAAAATAAGAACGCTGTTAAAATTGATTGCAGTGCCATATGTATAAGTTTTTATATAAGAAAGCCAGAGCTCAGCAGAGCAGATTCAAAACTGACATATTTTCCATGTTTAGGAGAATGAGTCCAAATACTTGTTGGCTTTGCAAGATATTGAGAGCAGAAGAGAATGGGATCAGTTCTCGGTAAGTAAGGATAGCAATCTTGTGTTCTGCAGTCCACGCAGCTGAGTAAGAGAAGCAAAGCCCTCGAAATTCACAGTGGAGGTTTTCCCTGGAAGCTGAAGTTGGTGCAGCTGCTCCAGCCAAGCACCTCCTGCAGCCCCAGCTCTGCAGAACAGGGGTGCCTGTCCCTGGGAACCCCAGCACTGTTACCCAGACCAAGGCACAACTCACCCCAGGATCGAGTCCACGCTCGGGCCTGGGAGGAATTTCAAGGGTGGATATTTTGGGTCCCTCCTTTAAAAGAATTCAGGCTGTTGGCAAAGGCTGAACATTCACGTGGTGCATAAGAGACACGGCCAAGTGGCTCCTGCAAGCCCTCAGGTGCCACCAGGGTCTCTGCCAGGGACTGGGGGGACGTGTCCCCCTGGGGTGGGGGAGTGCTGCCATCCAAAATGCCTTCAGCTGGTATCAGACCAGACCCAGAAGGGATTTACTGAGACACATCCCCCGTGGCAATAGCACCTGACAACCCCTGAAACTGCCTTCTGGGTGAAGTCAGGGCAGAAACCCAGTGTTTCCAAGTACCAGATGAGAATTTCTGCACCATGGTGGTGAGGGGAGCCACTCACAGTGGAGGGCGTACAATAAGTGAAAAACATCTCCCACAGGACACTGCAATTGAAACTTTTGAGTCCCAGCTATAAAGCCTTGGCTATTTTTGGAGAATTGTTTTTAATAAAAGAATGTATTTTATTATGTACTGTAATAGATGTACTTCAGCAAATCCAATCATGTTGCAGTCAGTGCAGCAAGACATTTACTATCAGCAGGACTGCTATCAGAAGGGGATTAATACAGACCATAATAACCAATTCCCTTACTGCCCTTCATATTTTCCTGATTTTTAAAGGAAAGTATGAAGGTAAAAAGGTTTTCCTCTGTGTCAGCTGCCCCATCAGGCAGGATTCTTTCTGCTTCACAGATTAATGCTAAAGACAAATGATGAGAAATGGAAATAAGATGGTTCTCCTGCTGATGGTCAGTGAGACAGACCAGATTGTCATTCGTTCTATACAAGGGCTATTGCTGACAGAGGTGAAAAATTATCTGCGTCAGGAACAGCAAATATGACTCAGAAGCAGCTTGTAAGGAGAAAAAAAAAAAATAATTCAAAGAACTAGAGATTCTCACTCCCCATAACCACATGCTTCCTGAGTTTTCACAGAGAGAAGGCTAATAGCTCACAACAAGGAAAAAAATACATTTTTTTTAAGCCAGAATTACTAGAGAGTTACTGATGCCATAGTTCAAGAGTGGTAGCATTTCTCTTACTCTGTATTTCTTTGACCATGTCAGACTGATCAGGGAAGCCTGAAAAAATAATCAAATAATCACCTAGTGACACCATGTACTTTTTCAAAAGAGAAAGAGGGAATTGTATCAAGTTATAAATAAAATATAAATCATTGCCAATTAAAAAAGCTACAGAGCAGGTAATGGCTGCTCAGCAGAAATCTATAAAGCACCATGAAGCACTCATATCAAAGCCAATTTTGATTTTAATTTAAATTTTTAAAAGCCCTGTGATACTAAATAGCTGTTGACAAAACTACAGCTGCCCTGAGAAGCAAATACTCAATGAGAGGGGATCTTACTCCAAATTTGGCTGACACATGATGGAAAGCACCCACTGGAATACATCCCCTGGCCTTTCTTTTACTAACATAAGCATAAGCATTTTTTCCAAGTTACCAGCACTGGTGTCCTAAAACTGCAATGCTTGAAAATCAGTTGGTGTAAATGGAGCTCCATGCACTTAAATGGAGCTACTGCCCTCAAACATTTGTTTTTCCTTAAATTGTTTAGTCTCTCACCTCTCTACTTCCACGCTCTTTCCCAGAATCAGGCAGGAGACTCCCACAAGCTTATGAACTTATTGCTTAAGAACAGCAAACATGAAAGTAAAATCTGATTTTAGTCACTTCCAAGGGCAGTGTAGATTAGTAATAATGTGTCACACTGCACTGTAAACAACTGGTGAGAGATGGAAGTCTCTTCCAGCTAAGACTGCATTAACCTTTCATTATTTACCTTATGCTTGGAGCTTATATCCAGCTCTCAGATGATAAGTCTACTTAGATTTTAAAGGCCTTTAAATACTACAATAAGATCTTGTGCCCCAAAGACTTTGCTACTAAATACAAACATCGATATTTCCTAAATTCTATGATTCCTAGGTTCTGTGATAAATTCCTGTCTCCAAAGAAGTTGCTTTGGAGAAAAGAAAGACATTTCTTTTCTTGTGTTTCTCCTAAGCACAGTTTAAATAAGTGGATGCCATTTCTAGAGGAATTACACCTTGAAATGGAACTACATTTGTTACAGAGAGAAAAATATTTGTCTCAGCATAGTAGGCACAAGACCTGGAAGACACAGGAAAGCCTGTTTCTGAAATCTAAGTTTCATGCTTAAGCTCATATTTAAATTAGGGGACAGGTTTTCAACAACATAATTAATTTTTTTATACTTTGAGCCTCAGCTAATCCTGCACTAATGACCTCCTCTTTTCTAAAGGGTGTCTTTGGAGGAAGTGCTACAGTGGTCCCAGTCTTTTGAAAACCTGGTAACAAGCAAACATAAGTAATTGTGTGTTTGTGTCCCAGATGGATGGCTGAGAAAAGTTCCCAGAAAGCAAAATCAGTAATATAATATATTATATAGGCTGCCTTACACACAACTGATGCAAACCAGCTTTGTGACACGCCAGGCACGCATCACTCCGAAATAAACAGCGCAAACGCCTTCCCAAACTTGTCATCTCTGCCATCACACGTAATTCCTTCACAGACATGATGAGGGTGTGGTTTATCTGCCACATCCCCACCCAGAGCACTGGACAGCACCTTACACTAGCAGAAAAGTGACAAAGTTCACTTGGGGAATGCTGCGCACACCAAAGACACCAAATCACAGCGGGGCAATGCCCCGGGAGTCAGCTCTGGCATTCAGGGATGGCAAGAACTGTAAATGCAGCAGCAGTTCTGAACTTTCCCACTCCACCTCCATCTGCCTCACACAGGTCTCAGAGCTCTCCCAAATTTCTCCTATGGGCAGCAGTCCAGAACATCACTGCTGAATTACATTTTTTAAAATAGCGATGAAAAAGTCACACCGCAGCGCAAACCTCCAAAAATTACTCCTGGCAGTATTTTCAAACTGCAGAGAAATTACAAAGAGCTAGAAGATTAACAGCATTTGTAACTCTAAAATTAAAATCTTTAACTGGAATTGAAATTAATTAACTGGATTAAAACCTTAAACTGGGAACAAGCGAGTATGTTACAGCAGAGGGAGGAGCTCCTCAATAGAAAACTGTTGGAAGAGACAAAATGCCAGCAGAAGCAGCAGGCACACACGTGGTCACCACCCCTGCCAGATGACAGGCTGTGCTCAGCATCTTCACAAATGTGAAAGGCCAGAATGCTGCACCAGCAAGAGAGTTTGCTCTAAATGAAACACTTCTAGCTTCCAGCAGTAGCCAGAATGATGCCCTTCTTAAAATGCCTCTTTCATCACATTTAAAAACACTACTCATTGAATTTTAATTAATTTAAAAGTTTTATGTCATCCAAAAACGAAAAGGTGTACTCACATAAAAAGGCAGAGATTAACCCAGTGGATTTGCAGCTCTTCAGGAAAGGTGGGCAAAGTGTTTGTGGGATTAGATTTAGTAGGGAGCCCTGCACGTGCAGGAAAGGGCAAGGTTGAAGCGTAGGAGCGAGATGCTGAAATTAATTCCCTATTTTGACATAATCTAATAATATTTACAAGGTATCATCAAGAATGAGACTGCTTTTTAAATGTCCCTATTGCCTGCAAAGCACTCTAAAGGTAATGAATATAGACAGGCAATATTAATTTGGCTTCTGAAATATTTACAGATGGGCCTATGGTCTACAAGACCTACTTGAAGACAGAACACAGTGATGTAAACATAGAATTCTGGCTTGCCTGCGAAGCTGATAAGAAGATAACATCGCAGAGGAAAAGGATTTCCATGGCCAGGAAGCTCTTTACAAGTTACATCCAACCCCAGGCACACAATGAGGTGATTCTTTATTTTGTAGAAATGCCTGAAGTGTCACACAGCAGACCAACAGCAAATGCCCAGCTCCTCTTGCACCAAAGAGAGTGAGAACTTCCTATTCATCCTCCCCCCAAACTTTTTTCCACACAGAATTTTAATATTTGGATACACACCTCATCTGTAGGCAAATCTTTCAACTACATCCACCAAGAACACAAGCAAAATGCACAACTCAGTTAAGAACCAAGTTCTTGGATCTGTTCTTTTTTTCTTTTTAACATCAGATCCAGAGGCCATTGATACCGCTTCACTATGTTTTGGATTATACCATTGCTACATACATCCATATCTTCTCCATTTATCTGTATATATGTATGTCAGTCTGGTCTTTGCAAGAGTAAATGTAAAGATGTAAATGTAAGAGCAAAGTAAAAACTCTATCCAGTGCTGTCCCGTTTGTAAAATGGGTGAGAAGGAAGATTCCAAGACACATTACTTTTGATTTTTCCCCCTGACAAGTGGCTACAGAAAAAAGTCCCTCCTGCTCAGCCAGACATGTTCTGTGACCTTTAAACATTCCTGCTCATTACTCTCCTTGCAAAACTAAGCCAGTGCTGGCTTTTACTGCCACTGCCTGTGGCAGGCTGCCATAACCAGAAAGTCATGCTGCATTATTTTCTGGTTTATGTGTAACAATGAAATTATTATAGAGTCTCAAAACGCAGCCTCCCTGCTGGCACCGGAGGAGAAGCCAAACCCAAATCAGCTGGATTTCCAAATGTTTCCAAATGAGAGCAATTGCTGCTTTAAATGACTAAACCACTCCCTCTAATCCAAATCTTGAGCAAATTTTAAAGTTCCCTCTGTTGGTTTTAAATGCCAAATGGCACGACAATGAATTCTTGTCCTTTTTTCTCGGTTTTTATTTTTAGTACGTGCAGCTATAGGGAACTCAGCAAGACATTTGCGCTTCCAAAAGAGAAATGTCAGTATTGCCAACCACAAATTCATTAATCAAATGTAAGGGCTTAAATCAGGACAGTTGTAAATAAGTTGTGCATTTTTTTCTATTTAAATAGCGTGTATTTGGATCTTGCTATTGGCTGTCTGGTTTCTGGAGCTTCAGGACACCCCAATTTCACATTTTCTTGATGTTCACTATTAACACAAGAACTACATACCACTCTTAAAAAACAGATGCTCATGAGGATATGAACACAGTTTATCTTCAAATTCCAGCAGCATTTAAAAAGGGGCCACTCAAATGACCCCTCTGGAAGAGGAAGACCTCAACCCGTGAAAGACACCAGCACCAACCAAATCCTCAGGACTCCACACTAATCCGCAAGGTCAAGCTGAAAACCACCAATGGAACTCGCCATGAGCTGATTATCAAAGGGTTCCTTTCATCTGGTGTTTTTGCTGTCCTCCAGACCTTCCTGCTGTCACAAACCTGCAGAGCTTCACTTTGTCTGCTACACACCATGAATTGCAGCAGGAAAACTCCCAGAACTAAAACTTTTCCTAAACAAGGTTGATATATAGGCTCAATTTTATCTCAGGCCATAACACTTTTAGTCATTCTTTTTCCACTGGTACTGTGCACCTCCAGGCACTTGGACTCATCAGAATTCAGGGTTTTTCTGCAATTTAACTGCAGCTCCAGGAACAATTCTTAGCAGAGGAAAGCAGGGCTGGATACCAACAACTTTCATCTACTCCTTGCACTACAGCCTCTCCATCCAAGCCCTGTCCACGGGACAGCTCCTGCCTGAATTGTCCCTGTTTTCTTGTTCTTCCTAGAAAGAAATAGTATTCTTCCTAGGAAGAAGTAGGGAGCAAACCAAACTCCTCCTGCTGAACTCCCCCACGTTTGGAGCCGTGAGCCCACATTCTGCGCTGCTCCTGACCTCCACTAATCACAGCAGTCAGCATTGAACTGACTACTCCATTTCCATTTTTGTTTCAGATGAACATTGACAGTCCTGCAAGGAAAGCAATTATGAGGACTATTCAAGAGGCACCACGGTCCTGCTTTGATGAAGCGCAGAGAATAATCTACAAGCACATGGAAAGAGGTTCCTACCCACGATTTCTTGAATCGCAGCTCTACCAAAAGCTCAAGCACAGTCTTCAGGCTAATGGCAACAATTCAATGAGAAACTGAACAGAATGGGTGAAAATGTAAACAGGTTTATTCTGGCACGCAGCGGTTTAAGATTTAAAGAAGACAGGAGAAATCAGGCAGCAGAGGAATACTATTATTAACCTGTTTAACTGTTCTGGTGATGTTAGAATTCACAAGGCACTGTCTTCTCCCTCCCCAAGGAAGAGTTCTGGTTTTGCTTTCCTCTCCCAATAAAGCCCTAAAAACTAGGGAAAACTAAAAGTATTTAATAAAGAAAGCATTTTGTTGCTGGGAAGTAAATGTTTATTTGGCCATGCATTACAGGAGAAAAAAACCATCTGCATTGCTGCATTTGCTGTTGTTTTAGTCTTTCAACATAAAAAGCTGAGTTTGAAATACAGCTGTTTGCTTAAACTATGGAGTACAGTATTCATGTGAATTCATTGGTGTAGGTTTATGCTGATTATCATGTAAAGGGTGTGCTACTTGATCTACAGTCTAGGAAATTTTACCAGGGTCTTCTGGGTTTTTCTTCAGTGATAAAATGCATTGGTTTCTGGCTTGTTTTTCTGGGTATGGACACACAAACATTACTTTCCCTTCAGACTCCCTCGGAACTGGATACAAGCAAGCCTGACCCTCAAACATCCTCCTGCAGCACAGACAGGTCTCTGCCATCCATAACCTGTCAAAAACAACATATTGATATGTTCATCAATTATTCCAGTGTCCTGGTTCAGACCAATAACCAATCTGATCTTCTCAAACCTCATTAAAACTGGCATCTTAGCAGCACTCTTATTGTGGTGCACAGCACAGGCTACCCCTGCAGAGAGACAGTGATTTACTGATGACAGATAAGGATGCTGATCAACAAATACCAAATGTACCAAATGATGTCTGGCTTTGTGGGAAGTTACACTGGTAAATTGTAACCACGTGGGCCCCAGTGACAACATGGGATGGAAATGAACATGTGTAACTTGTCACTTATCTAAGGCCTCAAAAATTCTTTTCATCCATCAGTTTTTTTGAATTCTCAAGCTAGGATCCATGTATATGTCCATAGCAGAATACAAAGCAAGCCTGAGCATAACCTCCAGCAGAACAGAAAGCTTTGAGAGAATTTGGTGTTGTAAGAAAAGGGAGTGCTACTCTAGCAGATAATCCTTTCCTTCTGCAGTGGCTTCATATAAAGGGATTATCATGCAAATAGGTGATTATACAGTCATAAAACCATTCAGCAAGCACGAAGTCCCCAGGAAATCCAGCTAGGGATAGCACAGCTTTTGCTGCTGCTAACTCCTGATGGGTGTACAGAGTACTGGACTTCAGTCTGATAAGGCCTTCAAGATACCACAGCAAAGAAAAAAAATACAGAATCTCCTAAAAAAAACCCAATTCCTGCAGGGAAGGAAATCAGTGACAAAAGCCAGCCTGAGCAGAAGTGAAAACAAAACCAATAAAAAACACACACAATAAATAAACCAAGGATTACACTCTAAGGAAAATCTTCCCATTTCTGTTTGAATGAGAAATTGAGAAGACCTTGATATCTAAGTGGTGACCAAGAACAAAAACTCTGCACACCCAAAGAGGCTCAGCATGCACAGCTTTCCTGGGGGTCACTCAAAGGGCTGCTCAGGTACTGGGCTGACAGAGAGACCCTTGCTCCCTACACAGAGGAGATTATCCATAAGAAAGAAAACACACACACACACACACACACAGAATACTGAGGGAAATCACAGAGGCACTCACAAACATGTTTTTATGGCAGGAAATGTTTAGTGGGCATTTTACAGCTCATGAACCAACCCTTATTCTTGGTATGCTTTTTAATTTTTATTTCCTTCTAGATATAAATAAAATGTTGGGTTTGGGGGATTGGTTTCCTCTCCCCCATGTCTATCCCACACACCCTGGTTGCAGATAAAGAGGGTTCTTTTCCCAAAACAGAGTTGTTTTTAACTGCTAGAGATCTTTCTCTTGCTTGACTTTTCTTTTGGGTTACCAGATGCAGGGCAATAACAGAGTATTTCATCAGAGCATATGATTTATAAAGCAGTAACTAATGGCAGCAGCAATAACAAATCACTGCTTTTATCATTTTCATTAACAGCATTTGAACAAGCTCAGGTATACTTTTCCACTGGCAGACAAACCTAAAAGGCATTTGCTCACATTAATCATTCAAAGCTGCTGTTAAAAAAAGATATAAAACTTGAAAATAGCTAAACTGGCAGAATTCTCCTTCTTCCCTCATTTATTTAAGAAAAATGAAAAAAAAGACCCCAAACCAAAGGGGTGATTCTTTAAGCTTTAAGTTTGGCAAGATTAAAATTCAGATTAATAAAACCACTATAGCAATTAACTGTATTCAACCCTGGAAACTGTTGACCTATGGAGGCTCCTTTAAAAAAACCACCCATACTGGACAGATGGTCTAAGGCCTTTTTGGGTTTGGTTTTGTTTCTTTTTTAGAAGAGCTGACAATTAGATGTCTTTTCCTTTGTAAATATGAGCTATGTTGGCCTACTTTCCTAATAACAGCTGTGAAATTTATTGCTGTACTGGTATTTCCATGAATTTTACATTGACTCCCTGTGTATAGGTGGTAAGTGTAGAATAAAAAAATGCAGATTGTAGATCAGGTCTATAAAACAAAGTAAAAATCTGTTTATAATTTGATTCATCCAAAATAACACCTAGCCTAATTTTCTTTCTGGTACAGATGGGTAGTAAATGAGAACAAAATGTCTCTCCACTGTGCATTCCAGAGATTTCAGAGAATAAGTTGTTAGGAGGCTTTTCTCTCAAGTTCTCCTCATTATTTTTGTACTTCCATACTTCCATTTCATTCAAGAAATGAATGTTAGGCAGTCCAAGTGCAGCATGAGCCATTACACAGAGCATGGTACAGCAGACAAGTGATATAAACAGCGTGTGAGCAGAGATGTTTATCACCAGCTCCAGGCCAGAGGAGGATGTTTGGGAACTCACAGCCTCACAGCAAAGGGAAATGACTGCAGCATTTCCAAGTGTTACCAAAGCTACAGCACTGCTGCAATCACAGGGCCCTGCAGAAAATGATCTTTGATCTAATGTTCACTAAACACAGAGCAATGGAAGAAGTCCTCCAAAAAAGAAAATTTTGCTGCATGTGCTGATCACCTGGAACCCACAGCTACAGAACACAGCTGGTTTTGGGCAAAGACTGCATCCTGACACAGGCTTGCCCACAGTCTCCTACAATGCAGCATCACAGAGGTGGGCATCTCAGTAGAATTGCCCTTTTAATTTTTGTCAGTAGTTTAAAGAAGCTTTGCTATTAAAATCTTAAATCTCAAATTTTAAA
Source organism: Pseudopodoces humilis (assembly GCF_049639895.1). Taxonomy (NCBI): domain Eukaryota; kingdom Metazoa; phylum Chordata; class Aves; order Passeriformes; family Paridae; genus Pseudopodoces; species Pseudopodoces humilis. The sequence continues at coordinate 81,897 of NC_142209.1, read as the reverse complement.
AAGGCTTTAGAAAATATGAACTTTAAAAAAATGAAATTTAAAATAGCAGACCCAACTCAGGGTCTCATTAGAATACATAAAAGATGGGGTTTTTTTTAATAAAAAAGGAAAAAAGAAGTGGGTGAAACAATGTAGAAAGAAAGATAAAAAGATGCAGGATGAGAAAATTACATAATGAGGAAGCAAATCATGCAGTCCAGCACTCTTTGAGACACGTCATATGTACACAGATTCTAAGAACTGAGTTCTCATTACGCCTGAAACGAGATCTCAGCCACTGCAGCCAAATTGTGCAATGGGCTCTTCAGAAAGGAATGCAGATTACTGAGAGCACGATGGTGCCATATTCTAGACCCCAGGCAGTGCCTTTCTGTGGATTTTCAGCTCCTGAGAGCAGTGATGTGGAACTGGACGTGGTGCAGGGCTCTGCAGCTGCTCAGCATCACGAGCACACATTCACTCTGCCTCGGCTGAGCTGCACAAACCCTCCACGGTCTGCAGTGCCCTTGGGGTGTGTGGGGCTCTCTTGGGGCCAGGACATCTGTCCAGGACATCCCTTCCATCCCTGCTGCTAGGTGGATGCCACAGGGGACCCTACAGCTTCTCTGTGGGACCAGAGGCCTGTGCTTACACAACTGAATCAAGCCTGCTTCTTAAATCTATCAGCTGAAGGTTTCACATTTGCCAGCCTTTACCCACCACTGGCATCTTAAAACAGCCTTTCAATAAATGGTTTCTCTATAAATTTTTTCCTCTCTGAAACTGCCATGACAATTATCTCAACCTGTACCTCAGATTTTGCTCAACTCAAAACATGATCCAGCTATCCGGGGACTGAGAGCCACTCCTCACTGCAAGGACAGGCACCCCACAAAATTGGGAAATGGGGTAAGTCCACTCTGAGCAGATCACACAAACAGGGGTTTCAACCATGGCAAAGCTCCATCCATGAGCTACAGCCCTCCTTCCCAACCACAGCTCCCCAGAGCCACGTCCCCTCTGGATCTCTGCACAGCCCTGAGGATAAGGGGGAAATCCTGAGCATTTCCACCAGGCCAGGAACGAGGTTCTCTTCCACAAACCCATCCCCTGTATACTGCAGGACCCCAAAGATCCACACTGGGACTTCACAGTGCAGGCTCTGCTCGGTGGGACTCAGCCCAGGAGCCAAAGCCCGGAGCTCGTACGGAGATTTCCGTGAGCGCTGCCCTCCTGCCCAGCTCTGCCAGGCTGGGGCCAGCCCTGAGCACAGCACCAAACCCTGCTGGGCATGGAAACTGGGATTGCTGGAAACTGGGATTGCTGGAAACTGGGATTGCTGGAAACTGGGATTGCTGGGATTTCGGATTGCTGGAATTTCAGATTGCTGGAATTCTGGATTGCTGGAAATTCAGATTGCTGGAAATTCAGATTGATGGAAATTCAGATTGATGGAATTCTGGATTGCTGGAATTTCAGATTGCTGGCATTTCGGATTGCTGGAATTCTGGATTGATGGCATTTGGGATTGCTGGGATCCCAGATTGCTGGAATTTCGAATTGCTGGAATTTCAGATTGCTGGAATTTCAGATTGCTGGAAAATCAGATTGCTGGAATTTCTGATTGCTGGCATTTGGGATTGCTGGCATTTGGGATTGCTGGGATCCCGGATTGCTGGAATTTCAGATTGCTGGAATTTCAGATTGCTGGAATTTTGGATTGCTGGAATTTGGGATTGCTGGAATTTTGGATTGCTGGAATTTTGGATTGCTGGCATTCCTGGCGCTCCTGGTGGAATGCAAGCTCCTGAAGGAAGCCAGTTTGCCACCCCTGTGTTGTGTCCTGGCCTGCTGATCTCTCGAGTCTCGGGCTGCTGTGTCAAAACTTCTCCTGAATATCCGGCACGAGGGCTGTCACTACACACAGCACCAGCAAATGGTCTTTTCTCCCACACTCCTCAAGTGCAAGTGTTGATTCTAGCAATCACCTCAGAAACAAACAGGTGAGTAAACAAGAACAAGATTTCCCCCCAGAGAAATTTTTATTTCATGGAGTTATTTCCTACCTGCTATGATCTGCTTTGCCTTTGAAAAGAAAATGGGAACAGGGCTGTAGCTTTACCTGCATAAATTTCAAGGAAAGAACTCCAAAAATTTGTAAAAGCAGTTTTCAGACATTTGCAATTGTTAAAGATTTTCATTCACAACACATGACCCAGGCAGTTATTAATGAGTCTTTCAGGACCATGGCAGATTACATTAATTCTCAACAGCAGTAACCATTTACATTTTCTATTGATTACTTTACCAATGAATACATACTTAGTTTTAAATATAATAATTCCAAAAAATGTGCATTTAATGAAAAAAACTTTAAAAAGAAGAAATACCTAGCCTGTGAAACATTGCCCAGGTTTTCTTTACTCATAATCGTGTCTGTTGCCGAAATGACGTTTTCAATAATGAAAGAGGATTTTATAACTAGTACATGCAATCTCAGTTCAGATATCAGTGCAGACATTACTTGTTTATTCCTCATTACTTTCTTTACACTCTCAGTACTTTTCATTTTAGCTGTATCTCTGCAACAGTTTCTGCTGGTAGGCACCCTGCTCTTGTTTCCTAGAACATATTTTCTTTATATATTTATCTCGGTATCTCTGCAAATTCCTTCCCTTTCCATCTGCCTTCTATATTTTTACATTCAATACAGAATTATATTTTAAAGCACATTTAACAATCACATATTTCAGGATTTTAAAGGGTTTGATGTTTGTTTTAAATAACTCAAGGTTTATATTGTGCACACGGCATTGGTTCACAGCCCTTTTGGATGAGCACACACTCTCTCAGGAGTAACCTGATGCTGTTTCAAAGAGCTCTCTCCACTCTGTCCCTACAGATCCTTCCCACATCACCACATTCTGCTCATTACCAGGCTGGGTAACCTGTCCCAAAGCACCACTAAAACAGAGCACAGCCCTCACTTCCACAGCTCCTCCAACCAAATTACAATGGGGCAGCTGGTGAAATTCTGTTGCTGCTACTTCAGCACAGCAATCACCTCCCTGCAGCACAATCTGTGCAAAAGCAGGATAGAATGCTCAGAGGATGATAAACCTCTCTTGTCTTTGCAACTGCAGTACACTGGGTGTCAGTTCACTGACATTTAAACCAGGCAGGTTTACTTTGCTTTATATGGAAGAGTGGGAGGAATCTACCTCTAGTGTCAATTACAGAAGTGCTAAATTGCAAAAAACAGTTACCAAGATAATTATGCTCTGTCTAGCCCTGCTTCTCTAATACACTTGCAAAGTACAGCATTGCAAAATCTTCAGGGAGCTTTTTTAGGAGATCAAACAGTGAAGATGAAATCTAGCAAAGATTTTATCTGTTTTAATAGGTAAATGTTTAATAGAGTATGCTAATAATTTTGCCTTTAGCAGCTTGCCCTGGAATTACTGATAATTCTGCAGTGCTGCATGAAGCTCATTGTCTAAATGATCCAGATTGTAGTTTTCACAGATTTTGAAAGAACTCTTCCAAATTTTATGCCTGCACTAGGTCTGCCAGCCATTCTGGCTATAAAAAGAGCTTTTCTACCCAGCATCCAGCTGTTTACAAGAGAAGCTGGAGTGCACCCACACTTACAGAAAGGTGTTAATCTACTCCACCTGCACTTCACATAAGCAGAAGAAAGATCATTTCCAGTGCCAAGACCCCACCAGCACAAGTTTATAAGCATCGCTGAGAAGCTGCTTTAATTAAAGCACTCACGCCTCTGAGGCTGTGGGGCTTTAGCAGTGATGTAACGTGAAAGGATTTCTGGACAGAGAGGCTTTGACTGTCACCTATTTACATTTTGTTAATGCTGGTAGTCCCCGTGGAAAGCCCCGGGGCATTAGCACATCCTGCTTTAAAAAACAAACACGTGGAGTCAAAAGAGGTAAGAAACAATGAGGGCCATTTCAGGTTTCCTAGGGGAACATTGCCCCAAATAAAACCAGGAGCAGAAAGGGGTCGGGGTGAGGGCCAGCTCACCCCAACCTGACCTCTTCCCTTGCACCTTCCTTTTTGGCCAGGGCCACACCTTCAGACACCTTTAGACAGCCACAAGAAACCCTTGAGACCTCCGGATATCCCAGGAGCTGCAGGATGCCTGGCTGCATCTCCATCAGCACTCCCAAGGCAATGGAAATGGAACTAGGAATGAAATGGAAATGGAAATGAAATGGAAATGGAAATGGAAATGGAAATGGAACTGGAACTGGAAATGGAACTGGAAATGGAAATGGAAATGGAAATGGAAATGGAAATGGAAATGGAAATGGAAATGGAAATGGAAATTAAATAGAAATGGAACTGGAACTGGAACTGGAACTGGAACTGGAACTGGAACTGGAAATGGAAATGGAAATGGAAATGGAAATTAAATGGAAATGAAACTGAAACTGGAACTGGAACTGGAACTGGAAATGGAAATGGAAATGGAAATTAAATAGAAATGGAACTGGAACTGGAACTGGAACTGGAAATGGAAATGGAAATGGAAATGGAAATGGAAATTAAATGGAAATGGAAATGGAACTGGAACTGGAAATGGAACTGGAACTGGAAATGGAAATGGAAATGGAAATGGAAATGGAAATGGAAATGGAAATGGAAATGGAAATGGAATGGAAATGCCACCACAGCCGTCCGGGGCTCCTTCACCTGCTGCAACCAGCCAGACAAACACTGCGAGAAATGGCAACCCAGGTGTTGGACTTAGTGACTCCATCAGCTACGGGACAGCTTGAGGGGTTACTGCTGTGATATTAATGGTAATTCTTAATGTTCAATTAAGGATTAATGGTAATTCTTAATGTTCAAAGAAACAGGGTTAAAAATTAGGACACACAAATAAACCTCAGCTCTTTATTAAGACAGATTCTTCTACGATTTCCATCTAAAGACAGAATATCCACATTACCACATCAAGCTGTCTTAAATTACAGTTTCTATTCTGGTAAGAATGCATAATTCTGTATTTTTATACAAGAAAATTATTTTTAATGCATACTGCTTAAAAACCCACAAAACAGTTACTCAATCATTTAGTTATACAGAGGCATCTAGAGAAGGAAACTGCACCAAACATCTAAACATAAAGCAGAAAATTAAAGTTTCCAACAGACTTTTTTCATTCCAGTTTATTTGACATTTTTTCATTTACAAACACAATTGACATATGTTCAACAGGCTTCAGAAGGCAGAATGTTTTAATTAGGACACCACTCCTGCAGGACCAGAAATAACAAGAGCTAAGAAAGCAGAGAAACAAAACTATAAAAAGACCTGGCTTCCCATTTAGCCTAACACAAAACTTTCTCAAATCCTCACAAACAATTTAAAAACTACCACATGTGGAGGATATCAGAAGTTTGCTTCTCCCTCCCAGCTTGTGCACAGTCCATTCCTGCAAATGCACAGTAATATCCAAGACTGATCACATGTAGTCCAGATGTGCAATAACATTACTGAAGCAATGAAAAAAGTATTTATGACCAATGCTGTAAAGGGGGAATTTGAATCCAATGGGAAATACCATTATAGAAACTCAGCATTCCTTTGGTTTTCAATGAATTAAAATTGCCTATGGTCTGTTTTCCACTGTTGCTATTTTTAGTCTGTTTGGAGCACCATTCTTATTTCTTTTCCTTGGCCAAGCAGCTCTGTTGATGGCAGTGCAAAGCAGACCTGCCCTGACAGGCAGAGCAGAGCCTTGTCTCAGGGGATGACAAAATTATGGTCCCCAAACGCTTTCAGGAAACTGAAATTGTTACTGCCCCTTGTCTAAAGAACCCTATCAGGAGACAATTGCATCATTAGGTTTGTCATTTAAATTCAGCTGCTTGCCATTAACCTTTCTGATGTGAAGTGCAAGATTTGAAAAGAATTTTACATCAGGATATCATTAAGGCCTGTGACAATTAATAAGCGATGAAGCTCACTGACTAAAAGCACAAGGTGTTCTCTGCTTCACTGCAGCATGGCAAATGAGATGGCAACCACACTATCCAGTGCAGAATTAATCCCAGGCAGATTCTCAGATAAGTGAGAAACAACAAGTGCAGCCTCACAAGAGGGATGTGGCTGTACCTGTAACAACCAAAAACAAACAAAAATCCCAAAGTGGTGCTTTAAAAGAAAAAGTTGATAACTTTATGTGACAGTAATTTATTTTTCAATATAATTTATATTTTATATAAATATGATTCATACATCTATATTTTATTCTTGTATCAGTCCTGCAGTGGTACTGATCCATACTGATCAGGAAAGGGGATGAACAAGAAGCTGCACCTGGACATGGAATGGGGGAGCAAAAGAAGAATATCCCTGAGATACACAAAGCACTTGGGGAAAAGATCAGGAAACAGGCAAGTTATGCCCTTTCACACTTCTCCTTTCCAGCCTCTGCAAAGCTGCATTTATTGCAACATGCAGAAAGGACCAATTATGTCTCTCAGTTGCTCTAATATTAAGTCCAGTTGGAAGAACTTTCAGTCATTGCTTTTCAGCCCAAACTGCCCAGAGAGAGGGAAAGCCAACAGCAGGACACAGCTCATGATTTCTGTCATGGAGCTGTGGGTCTTGTGCCTCCCTCCCCTTCTAATTCAAGCTTTTGAAAGTAATGCTACCATCAGAGATTATGTTTCTGTTCTGTTTGAACACCCCCAAAGGCACTTGGAAGCCTCATCAGCTCCCAGAAACAGATCACCCAGCGCTGCTTAAAGCAGGACTGCAGCTGCCACAGCAGCTCCCAGGAACTTGTGGCTAATCTCACACACAAAAATCCCAACTGGACTCCCAAAATGAGCAGCTTCACCAAGAGCATTGACAAAAATCACAGCCTTTTTGGTGTATAAAAAGATGTAGTTAGCTTAGATAAACAGTTATTTGTTTCTTAAACCATTACTTGCTTCTGTACTTGCTTCAACTCAATTTTCTTGTTTCCCCTCTCATTCCTTACTGAAGATCACATTTAAAAATACACAGCATTCCTTGCTTAATTGAAACTCCCTAATTTAGTTCTCAAATACAGCATCTTCCATGGGAGAAGTTTTACTTCGAGTAGAGCTGTACCTTTACAACCGCACACCACCTGCACAACCTGCTGCTGTAACGCTTTTGCCTCCTCCTGTGAGTAACACAACATAATAAAGCAAGAAAACAATCCCATCTAATGAAGGTGATGTGAAAGAATTCCCAGAACTGTGTCCAGAATGGGAATGTATGACAGGTACTGGCTGTGGACAGGAAAAACAAACAACAAACAATACAAAACCAAAAAGAAAAGCAGCAAGCCCACACACTTCCTTTACCTTTCAAATTCTTACTGCATCAACTTCTCCATCCACCAGCACATTCTCAAGGACCCAGGGGAAGGTTTTTGTTTGCTGCTTTGGTTTTTCTACTCCCCACCATTAGAAGCATCTGTCTTCAGAAAAAGTCCTGAGTAGTCCAGCTAATTCAAGCTAATTTACACTGGTTTGTTGCTGTGCATGCCCCTCTAGATTCTCAACACAAGTAGTCATGTGTTTTGCCTTATTTTTTTAAAGTTATTTTTAGCTTACACTCTTACCTTAAGTATAAAGAAAGTAACTTTAACCTTAAGTTATTTCTCTCACCTGGAGAATAATCTGATATTTTATACAGTGTTTAAATTTCGAGAGACCATTTATCCCTGCCATGCAGCTTTGAAGGTAAGTGCAGATTTATTTGTTATTACAAGCGTGTAGCACATAAGGCCTCAGCATGCTAAGATGGTGCAACTGCTGCTTAAATAATAGACAAATAAATGTCAGTCTTCAAAGCATGAATAAGAGCTGTTAGGCACTGTTAGAAAGATTGATTTTTAATATGCTTAATATTTATACATATGTATTACACGGTGACCACACAAATATTTATGTTAAGCAAGGAAAGCACAGGGAGTGGGCTGCATTTTTTTGCAACTACACAATATTCTGCACAGCAGAAATCTTCAAATATCATAGGCATGTTTGATGTCTCTGCTTTTAATTGAAGTTGGAGGACTGTGCAGGGCTCAGATAATGAACCAAGACAAAAAGGTTTGGAGATAATCCCCAAGCAATCATCAGTCTAATTCTTAGAGTTGCCTAGACTCTCATTGAAGTCCTAAAATTTGTTAAACCTCCACAACTTCCTTACAGAAATTCTTTCTAGTAATTGATAATGGACTCCTAAAACTCTTACAAGCCAATTTCTTCCTTTTTTTCTTTCCTCATTCCCACTTAGACTGTAATTCTGCCAAAAGCTCTGCTTGTCCTTGGTTTTGTCCCAGTTTAACCCACACCTGGCAGCCAGACCAACCTGTTTGAATGGAACTTGTGTTTGCCTTCCCTCTGAGAAGGCTGCAGCGAGTTTGTTCAGCAAGGGGAAGGGGACACAGCTCACAGCTGAGCCCTCACAGTGGGTACACACTGCAGCCACTCAAGCACCTCATGCACTTCTAACACCAATAAATAGCAAGATGTGTCACTTGTGTTCTCTTTTCCTTGGAAAGGTGCTGCTGTCAGAAGCGCAGGTTATCTCTGCCTTCCCACTGCTGTAGGAAATGTGGCTCTGCAGGAGCTTTCTTCAGACACGCTGGAAACTTTCCAGCTATGACTCATAAATAAATGTATTAACACTGATACATATGTGCAAAAGGGAAAAACTTTTAAGTTCAAACATGAAGGAAGCTCAGTAACAGTCAGAGTAGTGTTGTTTCTAAATGACATATATAGAAATTTTCTATAAACACAGACTGAAATTCTGCTCCTCCATGAAGTATTGATACATTTCCTTGACTCTGAAGAAACTGAAAAATCATACAGAAAATGGCAGCATCCAAAAGAAATAATACCCCAAACTGAGGAGCATATTAGGACAATTTAGGGCCCACAGCTGAAGGGGGGAACCTGGAAGTGAAATTTTCAAAATTTCCATGCAAGTTCCCTAGATGTTTAGGGCCTTCTTTCCATGACAGTTATCATTTCCATTTGGATCACTTGCCAGCTGAATATTCTGTGGATTTTAATTCCAGCTATTCCATTTCCTCCCCCATGAAGTCCCTCCGTGTTTCTGATCCAGCCCTTCTCACCTGCTCCCTGCTACTGCAAACTGTGGCCAGAGCTGAGCCCCCAGCTCCTCTGAGCACTCCAGCTCTGTCTGCCTGCTCTCCCAAGGGCTCCAATTACCCACTGCAAAAACCAGCTTGCTCCATCCTCACATGGGAAAGTGTATTTCAGTGCCTGGAATGGAACCTGGATTCCCAATCCCATCCATTGCTGCCAGACTAAACAAGGAAGAAAAAAATACCCCGGATCAAAACGAGCCCTCGGATTTTGCCATTGCCTGATTATGTACTGGCTACAGAAATTCTGCAATTACAAGTTTGTTTGCTCTCAGAACTTCTGCACAAGTGCATGACACCCAGTATTTTGGAAAAGTAACTTCCCATGATCCCTTCATTTATTATCAATAGATATTAGAGCTTTGTAATTTGCTGCCTTGAGATGAAGGTGCAGCTTGACAGAGCCAGCAGATCGCTGCACTTACAGCTTAGGTTCAGCAGGAAACCAACAAACAAAATAGGAAGGAAAATGCAATTAATTATCCTTTGAAAGGTCACTTCTCTTACTCCAGTAAGAAGAGTCAACACGTACAAGAGCACACCATCTCCCCAGCATTAACAAAGCACACTCTAAAAGGACAGATGCAACCCTGGGGCTTGGCAAGGAGCCTGGAAGCACATTTATGTCCTGATAGCAGCCTTGGAGGTATTCTCAGAAGAAATCCTTCCCTTCCCAGGGGTTACATGTCTCCCAAAAAGCACACAGGCTTAGAACTAGCTGGTGCTAAAATAATGCCTTTCACTGCCACAATATGCTGGTTATGATTTAAAGAGAGGCATTTAAGGATCCCTTTAGAAGGTATATAAAACTCTAATTTTATAGGGGGTCTAATTTGCATTGCTCACAGGAAGTAAGGACAGGATAAAAACCCAGGCAAAAAATCTGCTTTGTAAAACTAAAATCATTCCTTATTGGTGTCTCCACACATTGCTGGGATCTCTGTCAGTAAATACAGTGGAGTTTTCTATATTTGAAATGTTTCACTTTTCTCCTAATGCATCCACAGTCTTGCAAATCTCATTTTTCATCCCTGCCTCTATCGTGTGCCATTTTTGAGAAAGTTAACCTTTGTTCATCAAAGCTCCCTTTCCTCATGTGGATGCCTGAACAGGCATAAAACTCATGAAACTGTGCAGGGGCTCTTGACAGCACCTCCTGAGAGATGTGCCAGTACCAGAGGTTGGAGAATTGACATATTTGACCAAAAAATTCCCTGGCAAAAAAGAGCAAAAAGCGTGTGGCCTCTGGTGCCAGCTGGAATAAGCTGTAATGAGTTAGAGGAGCAGGACTGCTGAGTAAGAGCATGTCAGTGTTAGTTTGTAACCTCTCAGAATAAACTGTTTTATACCCTGTTCCTGGAATGTTACCAAGCAGCTTTGGTGTATTGGCTGACTCCTTGTGCCAGTGACATGGGATAACTGCTCAGAGGAACAAAACCAAGGAATTCAGAGTTTCACGTGCTAATGCTGCTGGAAAACTCAGTCACCTAAGCCCTGGCAAGTTATCAAAGTACTGAATGGTAATATATCCTCAAATAAATTGAAATTGCATAGTGCTGGCTCATCAGTCCAAGAAAGAAAGTGTGACTGTTACAAAGCAGATGTCTCCATTAATTTGTTATGATACACTGGCTCCAAAGCTGTGGTCTCTCAGGCAGTAATCCAAGACAGATCCAGGATTGTTAGCATCAGACAAACAAGTTAGCATTTACAAAGCAGAGTTTTTCTGTAGCCCCCAAAAAAGTAATCAGCTTTTTCAAAATCATATAAAATACACGTTGCTCAGGATGTGGCAGTGGCTTTGTTTCAGCTGCATGATTTCCAGGGCTCACCTCTGGGAGGAGGCCCTCAAAAACTCCCCAGCAATTTCCTCCAGCCTCTCCCAACCCCCAGGCTGATGGAAACACCTCCCATCTCATCCATGGTGAGCTCTGTCATCCCCTTGTCAGTGGCAGAAAGATTTCTCCTGCAGGGATAAGTTCTCCAGGTGACCTCATGAGGTACAATCACTAATAACCAAATTTCACTAAGAAAGTGTTTGAAAATGCTGAAACAGTGTTAATTGAGGCTGAGTACAGGCTGGGAATGACATCCATGAGTTTTGGATGCCCACTTGTGCTTCCAGGAGCCAACCACATGAAATAAGCTACCAGTCCATGCTGTGCTCATTCAAAGCCAGAGGTCGATGTCTCAAATCCCCAAATGTGCAGCTTTGGGTTTTACTGCAGGGAGCTTCCACATCCCAGCAAAACCCTGGTGAAATGGTGGTTAGATCAGCACCCTCAGCTGCTGTGTGGAAGGAAAAGCCCCTGTTAACCTGAGTTGCACACAGCTGAACAGAAGGGAGCTGAGCCAGCCAGGAATCTGTTATTTTAGACAGACCTCTGAAAACAAATGGAGCTCTTTGGGGGTCCAAGCCACCGCAGTGTCCAGGCAACAGGTTCTAAAAGTGTTTTCTTTTAAACTCTGGCAAAACCATTTCACCACAAGAGCTAAGAAATCTTCACCAGCAGCAGATCAGATACCACTGATTTTTTGTCAAAACCAAAAAGACCAGTGAAGCTGACATTTTCTTTCAAAAGAAAGCTACTGACAGCTTCTGATAAGGAGAAAACATTAATATACAAAGCGTCTGTAGCCAGGGCAACTGAAGGGCTCAGCTGAGTAGACTTTCATTTCTGATAAGAATGCAAGCAAGGAATGAAAACATCCACATGAATGTTGCCTTTGGTTTGTGGGTATGTTAATGCCAGAGAACTGGAATAACACAGGAAACCAGACTTGCAGATCTTGCTTATTAGCAGGGTTAGAGACCAAGGAGGGAAGGAAAGGCAAGAATGCTGAGGTTCAGCAGGTACATCTCTGACTGCCACACATCTCTAAGTGATCTTTGCCTGTAGTAAATTGTTCCATTACTCATCATGTGGAGCTGCTGAACCATCTCATGTTAAGCTTCAACCCCTTTATGTCAAGCTCCAAATCCTTCATATCATCGAGATTCCCCCCAAAGTGGGGGGAAAAAGCACCATTGTTACATGGAATCATCGAGATTCCCCCCAAAGTGGGGGAAAAAGCACCATTGTTACATGGAATCATCACACTCGTTCAGAAGCACAGATCAGATTACAGCAGTCATTGAAACACATCCATCCTCACAAGTTTAAAGTCAGGGATGCTGAATGACAAAAATCCTCAGCCAGAGGCTTAGATGAGATGTAAAGATTACCCCAGTTATCTCCTCATCATGCACAGCACACCAAGGGCTGCTCTGTCCCTTCCATCAGATATGGACCAAAGCCCTACCCAAAAGCAACTGAGAGCAAAGTTAGTTAATCAAGAACAAACTTGGCATTTCCAGGCAATCCTATGTGAATTACAATACTTGGAACAGAAAACCCAACAACAAAAGTGAAATGGGCAACATGTACTTGCCACTGTAATTGGAACAAGAGAGATTAAAATGTCTACCCACTGTGCAAATAAAGGATCAAAGCAAACACCATTGCTTCTGGCTCCCAGGAGGTGGGTTTTGCTTTTTTCTTGTTTTGTTCAAATAAAGTGTTTATTCATTCTCCCATCTTTCAATAGAGCCATGAATGTCCCCAGTCAATGAGGCATGCTTCCTCCCAGGGCACTTGGAAAAGCACTGCACATTTAGAGAACTCTCTCTGTCACAAACATTGATTCAGTGGTGTCTTCAGAACACCATCCATGTGATCCCTCTCAGGTTTTCTGTTTGGCTTTTTTTGCCTCTCTTGGAGCCAGGACTGCAGGAGAAAGAGCACTTGGTACCTGGTGGGACCCAACAGGCTTGGCCATAGAGAAAACCCCTTAGCAGGGAAAGGAGCCAGAGGCTGACAGCTTCTGCAATAAGATGCAAAAGAGTGCAGGAGCGATGATGCAAAAATCACACCCCACTCTGCACCAGCACTGCATCCTCAGGAAAAGCTCTGCTGTGTAAGGCTTTGCCTGTTTTCCCCTGTGAAGGAGCCCAGCTGCAGCTCATGGCCCTAAGGCAGACAAAGCCCCCTGGATGAGAGACATCCACCTCACCTTCCTGCACCCCAGGAAAACACCCCAGGAGGAGCAGGAGCTGGGAAAGGCAGGGCCCTGCCCGCTCTGCCCAAGCTACAATGGGTGTCAGATTAAGACACCAAAACCACAGTAAAATTGAAATAAGACAAGAGCAGGGGTTTTCCCCTACAATGAATTGATTTTGGTTACATTTCAAACCATGTTTCCTTTCCAGGTTCTGAAAAGAAAGATTGGAAAAAAATAGATTTTAAGATATTTTGGGAAGGGAAGATTTGTTTGAAAGGGTGAGTGGTGCCATTCAGAAATGAAGAGATAAATAGGTTTTAGCCACCTTGACCCAGGACATGGTACCAACAGCCACTACTGATCTAAATCCTTCCAGACTCCTCCCAGATTGAGGATACTTCGGTTTTATGTTGTAAACAAAGAAATTAAAGGCAGCTTTTGAGAGAACTTTCACACAAATCCACACATAGAGGACAGGATGGGAATACCAAGCTTTGTCTCCAACTGGAGATAAAATCCAGCAATTGGCTTCCCATTAACCAGTGGGAATTGTTATTATTCCCTGATAAGCAAAGCTGCACTGACTGCAGGCCACAGAGATCTTAACAAAAATCTCACAAACACAAAATTTGCTCCAGCTTACCAACATTGCTTTTCTGTCAATGCCAGAAGTACAAAACAGTTTAGAACAGACTGTTCAGATTTGCTCACAGGTTTATGACAGGGACATTAATCCTCTCAGGCACTCACTTTGTCACCCTGCTTTCCTTTACAGATATTATCTTCTGCACCATAGTAACAATATATCAAAAAGCATAATTATGCAAAACCTTAACAAATGAAACAAGTCCCAAGTTACCTCAAGGAAGGTTAACGAGAAGGGGTAATTGATTAAGTCCAGCCAGGTTTCTGTGACATAAACACAAATACACAGCCTCCCTTTGTATACATTTGCACTATCAAAAGCCATTTATTCCACATCCCCTTTCTATAATTCTTTCCAAGATAATGTTTCAGATTGAAGTACAGAAACGTGCTCCAACATTCATTTTCTTCAAGAAAAAACTTAGTGAAAAGATTTCAGCATTTTCATTGGTGATTTTTCATAACTAAAAGTGCTCATACTTCTAAATAACATATCCCAATGACTTTTTAAACTGTTATCTGTAAAAGGATTTTTAAAGGAATTCAAAACCTAACTTTTATGCAAGAAAACATGTGGTGTAACCTGCTGTCTTTTCCTTCCTCCCTCTCCTTCTTTATGGCTACAAGACACAAACAGTGAACACAAAGGAGGACAGAAAGAAAGAACACATAACATGCCTTGCTCACATTTGCAGGTGGTGCACATTTTGTATAAATGTGACTTATTTCAGTGAAAAACCTGGCTTGCTTGTTGTGATGCCAGCTTCTGTTTCTTCTCCTCCCTTGAAGGGGTTCAAGGCCCCACTGCAGGGAACTTCTGAGTGATCATTCAATTGATCACCTACCTTAGCTATTTACTTGAATTATAGTATACTTCTCAACATATTTCCTTAAAGTCGTGGCACTAGAATTCCATGGAACTAAAACTTCATTTAAAACTTCTGGTTTTATATCCATCCTTCTGTACTGGAAGAGCTTCCATCAAAACTTACAAAATTTCTTATTTTCCAAATACACCCCATCCTACTGATGCCTTCAGTTTTAGCTTTTGTGTTTTTTCAGATTCTGCGCTGCCTGGGTGTGTAGTTTTGAGCTTCATATTAAGTGTTAGTGAGCTCTCTTCACAGAGCAGGTAGACAAAACAATTCCTTTTCTAGCTTTATACCGAGGAAAATCTTCACAAGCTTCAGGCCCAAAAGTATAAACAGCAGTGGCCTGAAGAGAGAAAACAAGAGCAAAACAAAACAAAACAAGGTTATGGGACTTCATAACCTGAAGCTGTAACTGGACAAATAACCCAAATATGCAGGTGGACCAAAACTAATAAAAATGTTACCAGTCATCCATTTTGTGACCATTTTTAGGTCCATCTTAGATGTAGCCCAGGCCAGGCTCTTGTACTACCCAGAGTGTGTCCTTTAAGGTCTTTCAATGAATAGTCTTAACTCTGTCCAGCCTCTGTTCTAGGGCAGTCTTCTCAAGGCTACCACACAAATCACTACCACACAAAACCTCCTGTAACTTCAGCACCTTTATATATTATAGAAATTATATTATTATATCTCTAGAAATATAAATTATATATATTATATATATGATTGAGCAGTTAATTGTTCAGTTAGCAGTTACCAAATCATCTGTTTACCATTTAGGACAGCCCCAAATGATGGAGAATGAAGGCTGTGAGCAGCAGCTGCTAAATGAGCCATTAAACCCAACCTTCTGTGGGGCAGGAACTACTACTTGTTCCAAGTCAGGCTCCCCTTACCCAAGCTACCTATACAGCCAATTTTGGATGTCAGACAAAATGATGGCATATTTTTCCCTGGTATTTCCTGTCTGTGGTGCCCTCCAAAAGATATTTCAGTCTAGTTTGAAGAACTGCATTTCGTTTACAAGTACATATCCTTGGCGTGCAGAGAAAACACGGTGCTGACCTCGGGTTTCGCATTAAAACATACTTGGAACAGTAGAGAAACCTGAACCAGCCCTTCCAGCAGGAACCATTAACTGAAGAACCTCCTCTTGCAGCCTCTCTCTCCAGGACAGCTCTCTGCTCCTCTTGTAAAGCAGCTGAGCAATTGTAATCTGTAGGGCACTATTGCAATCATTTGTGGTCACTTCTCTCCTGATTTGTAATCCCTATCAGCATAAAAAGAAAAGCATTACAGAGCCTGCCAATTAATTCAGCACAAATTTCCAGTAAAGATGGACTGGTGGAAGGCCCTGGCCAAATTCCTTCTCGGTTCAGAGAGAATACAGAGCAGGAGATTAAAATGTGATGATCTGAGCCTGCCCTTGTTTTCTTTGTACAAGTTTCATCACAGGACAGCCATCACAACCCCCAGCTGGAGAATCCATCAAGTAGCAATGGCTTATACACTTCACTTGAAGAAAACTGTGCCAAACCTCTCCAAAAACCAGCTGCCAAAAGTTAGATTGTCTGTGTTTATAGTTGTACGACCCATATTTGATTAGCTCGCACAGGTTTTGGTTTAGAGGCAGGAATCACAACTGCACAAGGTTTTAATTAGGTATTTGATCACTCTGCCCTTTCCTGAATTTCAGCCATTTCCTTGCATGCTCATACACAAAGTTGGAAGCTTTTAGGGAGTCAGGGTGAAATCTAAACCTCCCCAAGCTAACAACAGATAACTAAACCCCCAAGGCAGCATAAGAAATCATTTCAGTGGGAGCAGCCCTTTGCCAATAATCTGGAGTTTAGCAGGTAATTGACAAGTGTGCACGTGGCTGAGTCAATACTGGGTGGTAATAAAGAGATTTTAAAGAGCTGCTGTGATTTGCACATCACATATCACTGCTACAATATGTCTTGCCAAATAGTAATACAGTTTTGTCTAAAAATGGTGGATTAATTTCCAGTAAAAGTGGCACATCCTCAGTATCAGTTTGAGAAAGGATGGAACAAGAAGCGCATCTAATGCCTATGAAAATATTTTCTTTCCAAATCCAATTTGTCTCTAAAATATGCCTCGTTGACTAGATTCTGGCATCAGGCTAAGAAACAGTCTGAACTTACAAGAGAACATGAGATAAGACTAATTTTCATAAATTTTGTGGTTCAGTACATTCAGTTTGTACTGCAGCTTTCTCAGATTTATTGCAATTTCTGCTCAGCTCAAGAGTGTCTTACACAAAGGATCTGTCTCACCTCCAGTCTGAGCTCTCCAGGCTCATGGAGATGGACAAACAGCATTTTGTATTCTTTCTCCTGCTTATCTTTCACTTAGTCCAGTCTGCAGTGTTCATGGCATTTACAGAACACGGTGCAATCCACAAATGCTGCCCCTAATCCTTAAGTTCCCTTTTCTCTCACAAAAGAAAGGGAAAAAGTGTCTTTTTTGAGGAGAAAAAAGAAATTTCTTTGCAAGAGCACAGTAAGCCCTACAGCCTTCCTTTTATATGCACACCTCAAAACTATGCAGCAACCCCTGGCAGTAAGCACAGGCATTATAAAACTAACCAATTTTAGTTTATTTAACCAATTTAAACTAACCAATTCATCCTCAAATTTACAAACTGCTTGCCAAATTTACTAGTCCAAAACCAGACTCCCATTTCCTATTCCACTCTAAACATGCACACACTTGAAAATCAAAAGTTATGGCACTCTGCAGCCCACATCTTAACCAGTATCCTTCCTGATCTTCTCAGTGTCTCTTTTCCTTTTTCTAACTCTTACATTTCACTGATACAATTCTGCTGTCTTGCAGTTATGTTCTCAAATAAATTACCTCCAGATTTCATCTTTCCCCTATTAGAAGAAGGACCACTTTGTGTCCTGCAGCCTTATTCTTTCAGCTTTCCTCTTGCAGGGATGACTCAGCTCATAATGAAACAACTGCTGAAACCTCACAGCCTAAAGCAGCAATTTTAGTTTGTCTTGACCTGAAATGCTGCACATCTTGATAAGGTCTTGGGTGCTGGCAGCTGAGTTCTCATCCCTGCAGACAGCTGTGGGCAGGAAGTGCTGTGTTCATCCAGACAATGAGGTCTCTGCTCTTCAGCTGCATTTTAAGGACTTTTTTTCACAGACTTTGACAGGACTGCGGCAGTTCCAGGTTTTTGTCATGAGTTTGCTAGTAAAGCTAGTCACACATGCTAGAAGAAGTCACTCAGACCTTGAATGCATCCTTCTGTGTAAGATTCCTAGTCTCATCCCTGTGAACCCAGGATTAAATAAACATTTGGGTTTATAATGTAAAATACTAATTTCATGCAATGTAACATTTATCAGATAAGTTTACCTGGAAATAAAGACCAATGTTTACACCGTGTTAGCAAGACAAAGCCAGAAAATCACAAACTGGAAAAAGGTGTTGTATTTCAAAGAGTAAGAACATTGCTTTTCTGGCTACAGGATAATGGGACTGCAATTAGACAACCAGCAGAGGGCTGTAACAAGATGGTCCTCCTGGAATTAGTTCTTTACAGTCATCAACAATACCTGCATCAGTATCTCTATGGCAATGATTATTGGTGAGGGCTCTATATTCAATCCACAGGGAGTAAGGGAATGTTAACAAATACTGGCAGATAAGAGAAGCTCCCTGAGGACTCTCCAGCAGGGGAGGTTCCCCTCTGGCTTGGGAGCTGCTGCCTCTGGGCCTCTGAACTGTAGAAGTTTTGAAATGGCTTTAAATCCCCAGCCAGCCCTTCTCAGCATGGTGGGGTCCTGCCTGAGGGGCTGTTCTTGACAAAATCACAAAGCCCACCTTACTTACTATCTTTAAATATGCTTTTATCTGTCACTAGGGGTACAAGCAGTTCTCCCTGTGGCTGTTTACTCTCATGCAGACAGAGGAACAATTTATATCACACCCACCCTTTCCACCCTCCTCCAGAACAGAAGAGCAACTCCTGTATGCAAACAATCCTGTCCTTTCCTTGTTGTTTTGGGGGGTTTTGGGTTTAGTTGTTGTTTTGTTGTTGTTGATGATGGGGGGGGATAGGTTTTGGTAGGGTTTTTTGTTTGTTTTTTAAAAAATCTCTTTCTTTGATGGTCAGTTGCTCAAATCTGGCTTATTGCTGGTGTGAGGCTTTTTGGCTTTTTGGTTTTTTAATGCAGTCCAATTGTGTCATCTTCTCTTGCCTACCTGGCACTTCTGAATTTTCTGAGCTTATAGAAAATGATTTTCTTCTCTCCAAAAGGTCCCAGTGATGCTCTCCATGTCCAAAAAGCCTTCCCTGGGTTTCAGAAAGGAAGAAACCTCTGGCACTGAGCCTAGAGCTTCATGAAGAAAACAAGCCAATGACTCCTCATAATTTTTCCTTTGCTTCCCCTGTTTACAGACAAACTACACAGATGTTAAGTGGACTATCTAAAATCTTCTGATCAACACCGTGATTGTGCATAAAAGTGTATTAACTTCCCATCTTAAACAACTATCCAAAAATAAACTAAACTAAACAATGCTTTTGGTCTTCAACTTTACTCCAGTATCAGAGGGCTGTTATCCAAAAAAACATCTCACAGGAGGAGGGTTTTATAAGGCCTCTTCTGTCTGGCTGTGAGAAGAGCTGAGATTCAGGACACAGAATGTCTCCTAGAAGTACCATGAAATCAAAAGGGAAATGGAAGAGAAATGTTTTGGAAATGAGACAACCGATACCTTTTTCTTCCTTCTTTTAGGTTACCCTACAAGACAATCCACTAGAGCCAAAAACAATGGGCTTGATTTTGGGGAGCACATTAAAGACAGTAATGAAGGATGTACAAGGAGCTATTTTATTCAAAATAGAAGACTCTCAATCAAAGTGTGAGGGAAGACTTTACCCAGAGAGTCTTCTTCCAACATTCCTGAGAACTGGAAACCCAGTCCTTAAGTCTGGCTCCTGTTAGGAGAAGGCCCTCCTTAAGCAACTTTGCCACTAATATGTATTAACTCAAAGCAGCAAAGCTGTACAACAAAATAGGTTTTACTGTTAGTGATCCTACACATTGAGAACAAAATTACACGTGAAAATTAAAACTTTCCTGCATGAAAGTCTGCAGGTAGTTGTTGAGACCTTCTGAGGCACTTGTTGCCTTATTAAAATTAGGAAGCAATAGTTCTAGAGGACCAATCATGTTCTCACAACTTTCACGAAGTTTCTTCTCCAAAGTACCTTCTAAAAATGTATGAAAAATGTTTGTGCCTCTTGGAGCTTGTGCCTCTCCTCTTCCTTCCCAGGGACTGCAGGAATGTGAGAACTTGAGAACTGAAATCTTCACTGCACAAGTGGATTGCTTTTGTTTTTAGCCAGCACCCCAAATACAACTTGCTGTGCCCTGTGTATAACAAACATTATAACAAACCAGCACTGCAGCTGTCACTGCAGCCTGATCACAGCAGGACCTGTGACAAGCTCAAACCCTGCACTGCACACAGGATGTGCTGTTGAAGCCCTGCTTTCTGAAATACACCTGCAATCCTGTCTGCAGTGCTCAGCCCATAGAAAAACATTCCTTTCTCATTGCACCCTGCTAGCCAAGCCTCTGGGCCGTGCCAAGTCCTTCAATAGTATTTACAGCCCCTGTCCCAAGCTCCATCTCTCAGTAAAACTCAGCTGAGGCCACCACCAGCAGCTGCTCTGGCAGCTTTGCTGGCCAGCCAGGATCCATCTAAGCAGTGCTGTCACCTGCCTGTGCTCAGCCCTCTGCTCAGCCCCAGCTGAGGCTGACAGCTGCTCCTGGAACATCTGTACAGGCTGCACAGCACTGGAGTTCCTGCTACAGCACCTCTCACACGTTGCTTTATTCCCAAGAGCTAGTTTGTTATCTTAGGGGAAAAAAAAAAAAGTCAATAAATAGGATAAAATAAATCAGAAACACAGGCATATTTTTATTTGAAGGTTAAAACCTGGCTGTCTCACAAGTACTCTGAACTGTGCCAAGAGTACTTTAATGGTGCTCGTAATGAAAAGAAAAAAGAGTATTTGATGTCAT
This sequence comes from Pseudopodoces humilis, assembly GCF_049639895.1. Classification (NCBI taxonomy): domain Eukaryota; kingdom Metazoa; phylum Chordata; class Aves; order Passeriformes; family Paridae; genus Pseudopodoces; species Pseudopodoces humilis. Next base: position 61,099 of record NC_142209.1, on the reverse strand, counting down.
CTGTATCCATGGTGAAATCTGCTGATCAGAAATACGGAAAGGCTGGTGCTTTCTGCTTGTGAAGGAAAGAAATAATAACTGGCTTCTCCAGGGTCCATCAGTACTGGGTTAAAAGGAAATGTTTCACTGGGAAGGGAAGTTTTTTGAAATATTTTCCTTAATCTAGCTGCTGTGCTGGACTTTTTTTTCTTTCAATAATTACAAAGTCCCAAGGAAACCAAAGGGAAAAGTCATGATTCCAGATGCAGACTAAACATTGTGCCACGGGACCACCTCCAGCCTTTCAACCCAACACTGTTTTTCATTGTTACAACATACACTTCTGAAAACTGGCTTCATTCTTATTGCATCCATTATCACCAAAAAGAAGATACTTGATCAACAAAATACCTGTTTTTCCTTCTAAATGTCTGCCCCTGAGAATACCATTTGTAGGTGTCCCAAATTCCAGGCGAGGAATTTGCACAGGAGTAGTGTCCACATTTCATAGGTGTGATGTCACTCAGCAGAGGCACTGCAGGACATAAAGATTTACCCTGAACCCTCTTCCCATTACTCCTCCCTGTCAGACCCGGTGACAGGGAAAGGGACAAGTTTGGCACTGTAGTAGCCAGCTGGGTCACAGCCAGAGGCCACCTGAGGGTCAGACCCAGAGCAGCAAGACCATCCCCTGCAGAAGCAAATCATCATTTGCTGTGTTCAGCTGCCAGGTGAAACCCCAGCCCTCCGCATCCCTTTTTCGGATGCACAGGGAGTAAGGCTGAGGGACAGCTGGCCTCTTCCAGCAGGAACATCTGGGAGTTATAGAGGCTGAAATGGCTCATGTTTGAAGTCACTAATGGTTGTTCCATCCCATGATATAAACATGGTTTTGTAAACATAGTTTTTCTCTTTTGCAAGAATTATTTGTCAAGCAGTTGCTCCATTTTTCTTCTTCCTTCCTTCCTTATTAGTACAGTAGTTTTCATATGGAAAAGACAAAAATGAATCCAAACTTCCCACCCTCAGGATACATTAGTCCTTACACTGTGATAAACAAACATAAGTAACTTCTTTGTTTCTCCTTGAGGTAAAATCTTGCCTTGCCTTCCAGGAAGGGAAAGTCCACGGCCGACATTTCTTCCAGTCTTTTTCCTGGAATACGACTTGCTGAGCTCAACATTTTCATGGCCTCGTACGCTGCAAAGATCTGATGTCTATGGCACAAAGACATAAATTACCAAGCACAAAATAAATCTCTCTGATGGAGAACCTGTACACCTTGGAGCCAAAAAAGTTACAAATATTATAACTGAAATAAGGAACTGTTTCCCAGTGAAGAGGAACACGTGGTTGTTTGTTCCTGCTCTGTCATTCCAGCAATACTCATGGTTGTAAAAATCATGTAAAAACCAGTAAAACACTCAGCTAAAGTGAAAATTTAGATTGAGAAAACACTCAAAATCATTCAGACCTATGATGTGCCCATAGGCACAATCCCATGACTTTTTAAAAGGAGTGTTTGGTAAAAAAGGAGGTATTGAAAGAGATGAGCAGACTTGGCAGAGGGGAAATGCTGGAGCCTGGTGTTGCAAGGTGCCTTCCTGGCAGGGGCCTGTTTGCCTTGCTGTCACCTCCTCCCACCTGAGGTGCCATGGCAGTGCTTTTTCCTCTTCTCAGACAGCTGCTGAGGCTTTTTCTTTTCTCTTTTCAGCCCCTGTCTCTCCACAAGTAGCCTGAATCATTAGATTTGATGTATGCCATAAACTGTGAAACCCACTAATAGATTTTTTTGCACAGGCACCTTCCTCAGCATCCTCTGTGCCACAAGTTCTGTTCCATAAACAAAATAAGGGTGAAGTTAGCATTTGCCATTAGATGTTAGTGCACTGCTGAGGGCAGGAATAATCCAATGTCAGCTGGCAATATTTCAGAAAAACACTGAAAATCCCTCTTGATGTCCAAATCACTAAACAAGAACCTACTGACATTTTTCTTGCAGGAGAAAAAAAAACATCTGCTGTATTCTCTCTAAGGGCTTATTTTGCCTCCAGGCTCTTGGTATATTAATGCAGCTGCCTGGAAGATTTTCTATGCAGCCTGAAAAACATTTCAAACATACAAAAAAATATCATCTGCAATGGTAGACTTGGATAGCCAACAGGGCCAGCTGACGTGGCTGGAAGGACAGATACGGTCCCTGGCTGCAAGACCAGCCAGGAGCTACTGCAGAGGAAGATGGGGAGAGCTCACCTCTGTTCCCCCTGCCAGAGATCCTGGAAAAGTGGGGGAATAGTCTGAGCAGAGCACAAAAGACATTTTTATTGAGATTACATTTCCTAGCAAGATGTTATCCTTTGAAAGAATCAGCCTTTTCTACCAGAAAACCAATCAGCTGGAACACCTCCAAACAGCTCCAGTCCCCAGCTGAGTCATTCATGGTTCTCTACCCATCTTCCAGCTAATTAGCTCCAGCTAAGACAACACATGGAGATTTGCTACCTCTGCAGGTAGCATCTCTTGGTGAGCTGTGCACAAACTGCCAAAAACAGGATGTCTGTCAGCAGCCACTGTGGACTGTTTGTAATCATCCCCTGCTGCTTATTAAACACAGCCTCCTAACCCAGCCATTAGATGTGTTTTTGTTTCCTGTAAAAGATTAACTTATTTTTCTCACCTCTTTTATTTTTAACTGATAAACATTTTACAAGTGACAGGATACTAAATAATTTTGCTTATCTGATTTTATCTATACCTCATCTTCTAAACATACTTTGAGCCAGGGTAAAATTAGAAAGAGATGTTCTAAGTCCTTGGCACTTAAAACCTCTCTTTTGGCTCAGCTGACAGGACTAACTGGACAAGATTATTTATATCGCTCTGTGAATGTTCGTGGTTCTATTTAACCAAATAAAGTATAGGGTCTGAGTATAGCAAAATCTTGCACACATACAAGGTCCTTACTTGTAGAGTTTTCATGGGTAAATGCTTTAAGCCCTGGTTTTGTGGTGGTCTGAGCAATAAGTAAAACTTAGAAGGGCACAGAGAATGTCTCAGTGGGGCCCTCTCTAGCCCTGCAGTCAGTCTCCGGTGCCGGTGAAGAAAGCAGGTAGGGAAAGCACAAAAATCCAGCTGCTGTCTTGCTCTGTTCCCCTCACAGTGATTCTGCATCCACAGCTATTACAATAGGGATTTTAGAGCATCCACATCCTTTTCAGCATCTCTTTGTGAATCTGTTGTCCATGAATTTACTTGAACCCAGTGACTGGCCCATCCCCACAGCCTCCCGTGGAAGCAAGTTCCAGGTGGTCACTACCTGCTGGCTGGAGACAGGTTTGCTTTTATTCTAACTGCTCTCTTACTGCTTGTACCAAGTCATCCCCTAATTGTAGTTTCACCTCTTTGGCCATTGTCATTTCCCCTCTTTCCACTGTCTCCTTGCTCATGTTGGATAAGCCCAAAACAACTGTCCTTCAGGACCCATTTACAGACCTACTGCCCATGAACATCCCAGCCCGCTCCCAGCAAGAGCTAAGGCATGAAATAACAAAAAAACATGGAAGACTTACCACCACCACATTTTTCTGGTGCCTCTGAACATGACATTCCAGAAAAGGGCAGCAATTAAGCATCAAACACTAATTACCTGGCAATGATTTTGTGTTGCATCTTGAGAACTTGCAACAATTCTTGAGTGTATCCACATTTAACTACTGACTAAAATCTGGTTAGGAAAATTGAAAAAAGGCAACAGGAGCAAAAGTAGTGTTTCAGTAGTTCACAAAATGCATGTCCAGGAAATGGAGAGTGCCTTGGGCAGCCCTGAAAATGGCACTGGAGAAACTAAGGAGCTAGCAGGAAAGAAGTTCAGTTCATCCAGGAGCTGATGAAAACCCAGCCTGGCAATGACTGAGCAAAGGCTGACTGTGGCAAAGTAAACAACACGAACAGATATCTCTACCTAGAGAGGATTTCACCTCAAAATGGTCACAGAAAAAGAATCACTGAAGCTCTCAATCTCTCTCTCCATAAAACTGCCCTAAATTCCAAAAAGCACAGAATCCTGTTATCACACACTGAGAACATTCCAGTTCAAATCGAACTTGGCTGTAGATGAGGATAATTTCGCATGCATTTGAGTCTGCTTTGTGAAAAGGTTGTTTAAAAAAATATACCTATTTAAAATCCTCAAGTGGACTGAGCAGGAAGCTCGGGGTAATTACATTGCTGGCTGAAAACATTCAAAGGTTCCATGTATCTTAAGGAAAAGAAGTCTCTGAGAATGTAAACCCTTGCAAATTGATGACAAAGACAAAAGACAGAAAACAGCCACTACTTCTCCAAAAGGTGATGCAGGTCAAGGCAGCTGCATGAGTTAGTACCATGCAGTTTCCTCTGCATTGCTCACAGTGAGTTTAGTGTTCCCCAAATGTATCCCAGCATTCTGTGGTTTGAGTTAAAGCTAATCCCTACCCTCTAGGAAGGGGGTGACAAACAGCAGGGCAAAATACAGAAACTTCTGAGACTGCAAAATCTAACAGTCCTCTGTTGATGTAAAAAAAAAAACCAAAAACAAACAGGATGCTTTGCAGATAGCAATTTCTTTTAGGTTTCTGAAAAAAATAAAAAATAGAAACTTAACTCTCCCTTATGTACTCCAAAAGAGGCTACATTCCAGACAGGACTATTTTAACTCAGAGTCTGTAAAGCACATTTAACATTTTAAAAGTTCATTATTTTTGCAAAAAGAATGTCTGCTGGCATTTACATCATCTACTTTTTATACTCTTGCTAAACAGTATATAATTTGTTAGTGCAATTAAACCTCAATTACTATTAAATCTTGCTGATCTGGTCCTCAGATCACACTTTCAGCTGTTTCATGCAGTTTATGCAGAGCAAAGTAGGTGAGGATAAACCTGCAGCACAGATTAGAATAACCAATATAGGCCCCCAGAAATTTTCAGGATGTTTCATGCCTTCCATTTTCCCCAGTGTATTTACAGGCTGAAGGGAAATCTTGGAGCTGCTCATTGGCAGCTTTCTTACCTAGGAGAGCTCACAGAGCTGGAAAATTGCTGTAAATCTGCTAAATGGTGCCACATGACCAGGTCAGTATAGGGGATTGGGGAAAACATTCTCAGTTTCTCGTCTCATTATCCTTTGGGTAAATATTTATAAATAAACATGCCCTTAAACTTGAGCAATTGTGAATGGTAATAACCTGCTGCTTTTAAAAGCTTAAAACACTGGGCCAGTATTGCTGTTTCACTGAGGATTTGAAAAAAAGGAAAAAGAGTTACAATCAGAGCAGCACAGAACGCATGGTTCTCAGAGTGGAGAGAAAACATGAAAAGTAAAATAATAAAAATAAAAATACAGAGAGGGAAACATTCAGCCTCGTTATTCAGAAGGCACTTTCCAGCTGCCAGCACCACTTCAAAGCTCTTGCTGAGCCCGGGGGGTTCACACACAGAAGAAAGAAGGCACGGGTGGATTTCCCTAGAGAGGAGGAGCTGTGAGTGCACACCTGTCTGGGAAGGGAACATTGTCCAAGGGAGCTCCCAGTACAGGGCTGGCACTGCCCAGCTCTGCCCTCAGACAGTGCCACAGCCCTTGCAGTGACCTGAGAGGGCCAGGGAGCCTGGGCTGTCCAGTGTGGGACATTGGCACGGGCTGTCCCACACCGAAGGTGCTCCTGGGCTGGTGCAGGAGCAGATGAACAGCGGGCAGCACCGGCCCACGGCAGCAAAAGCTCCTTTCTCACCCCTCCATACAACCTCCTCCCTTTCTCCCACAGCTGTGCTTGAGTACACATTTGCAGCATGGATTTTGGGTCCTGCCAGGGAGGACAGAGGTTCATGGAGAGCAAGGAACAACCTGCCTGCTCCTGAGGGCTGCTCTGCTCACAGGGGCTCCAGCCCTAACAGCGCTTTACCAGAGGTGCCAGCTGTGCAGCTCAGATCCTGCAGGAAAGCCACAGCACCAGGGGTGCCACAGCTGAGAAATACTGCTTTTCACCCCCACAGCCATCGTGGTAACTCAGCTCCATCCACAAGACAGCCAGCCCAAACTACAGCAGACACACCACAGCTCTGACTGTACCTATTCTTTCCTGATCCACTTTCCCCAGCTCAAAAAGGACCTCCCACAATAACATTATAAATATATGTTCATTCTTCACTCAGAAACTTAAAAAGCAAGCAGACAGACAAGCAAAACCCAGTCTTACTAGATTTTCCCCCAGGAGGGAGAAAAGAAAAAGGGATGGTGGGGGGGTGGAATGTACTTTAATAGAAACCTGTTGATTTCTCAGCTGTACTTAAAACCAAAAAAGAAAATGAGCTGGCTAGTAACTAATTATAAATGTAAATGCAGACTGGCAAAGGAAACAAAAGCAGCTCATTTTGACTTGTAATAAAATAATCTCTTGCTTCAATTTGTTTTAATAAAAGCAAATTAAATAAAACCGGCAGACAGAAGATTTAGTAAATATTATTCAAAGTACCATGCCTGTATGATGCACACAGGGCAGTTGTGTAATACCTGCTGCAAACCCAAAAGCACAGCAGAGAACCTCACCACATCCTTCTTTACTCTCCCTTTACTTGCAGGGAAACTGTCAATGCAAAAATACCCTCTAGCTTCCAGAAGCTTTCCCTGTGTTTAATCTGTGTCCAGTTCCAAATCTCCCTTGGCTGCTTACTCTGTATGGATTGGAGTAGTTGTCTGAAATAAAGAAAATACATATGCAAAGAAGGAAAAATTCCATAATACACTGAAAAAATTGTCCTCACTTCTCCTCTAGGCAAAGCAAGCAGAACATAATCAATACAGTGGGCAATAGTTATTCAGTGGATATTGGTATAGCACACAGTAGAAGGAACAGGAAGTAACTGAAGAAATTAGAACCCTAATTTCTTCCAGATATTTTTTGTTCTTCTTTTCATCACCCCTTGCAGTTTACCTATGCATCCTATGATTCCTAATATGCTCACGCATATCCCAGAGAGCTGCAGCAAGCCCTCTTTTCCCCTGGTTTCTTTCTCAGTTATAAACTTGCCAGGAATGCTGTCCCAGTCTTCAAATAACCATTTCTGTTGGAAAACTACCAGAAAAACAAACTTACTTAAAACAAAGACACTAGGTAAACAACTTGATTAAAAAAATAAAAAAAAATCCATAGCAACTAAACACCAGTTTAATGTTAAATGTGAAATAAGTTCACCGTCCCAGAGCTTGAGCTGCAGCTCACGTGTCGCCCCTCAGAGCAACACGCATCAGAAAAAGTACTGAAGGATCCTGTTTTGAAGTGTGTGTTTACAAACTGCCACACACTGGTTTCATTTTTAAAAGAGTTAGGAGAAGCTTCCTGGAAGGAGCAGGAGAAATCACAGCCAACATCACAGAGCACCCCCTCCTCTGCAGTTGTTCATCTTGGAAGAGATGAACCTGCCAGGAGAGAGGTGTTGAACAGACATGTTCAACTCTCTGTCACCTCCAATTACCCTGCCCCATTCTTTAAGAACTGGCAAGATTTCCTTTTTTTTCCCTTTAAATTACCTATTTGGGACACTTTAGTACTTATAGCCAGTGAAGAAATGGTAAATTTTTGTTGATTCTTTTGTTAATTCAGGTTTCTTGCTCTCATTTCTCACTGATGCGTCAAGCAATCCTTGAAGAACATCCTTGAGAAATACCAAGTGCCTAATGTGGAGATCTCATCATAGCTCCTAGCTGGGGGCTGTGTCACGGTGTGACACTGACCACAGTCCCTTCAAAAAGGAGTTTGCCAGAACACTCAGTGTGTTATTTGCAGCCTCTCAAAATTCTGAGCGCAACCTGCAGTAATGTACAGTCCTACACTGACATTTCCTAGCACTGCAAGCAGCCCAGAAAATGTTTCTTTAATGCAGAATTACCTGTCATTGCTATTTGCTGTGACAGTAAGTGCTCTGACTACATCTAGCACTGCAATATCAGCAAGGAGAGCTTTACTAATTTCTGTGGAATTTTATCTAACATTCATTCAGACACAAGAAATGACGTTATCATTCTCTCCACATATTTTTATAGGTGTGGACCTGTATTTTCCACATGGAATGATTCACCTAAAGTCAGATATGAATTGTTCTGCTCTGAAGGCCTGTTTGAATATTGAACTAATAAAAAAACAAAGTGTTCTGGTGGGAACCATGTACCTGTCTATGGCTGCTTGGAGGATGGGGACATTATTTTGCAACATTTGTCATTAGGGGAATGATTAATCTGTCAAGGTACTTGGCTATGTCTGTCTCCCAGACCCCCCCAAAGACACCCTGGTTATGGTCTGACCTCCTCAGTGTACTCTTCAAACAGCCAGGAGGGAATTTCTACATTTTGATGAGGACAAATTTCACCCTGTCCCTCCTTTTACTCCCAGTCCTCACTCTGAGAGTAGCCTAGGATGCCACTGTGGGATTAATAACCTTGTACATTCTGGCCTTTTCTAACTGCAGAGAGTTTAACCTACAAATTTTGAGGTAGTTTTTGTCAGTATGATGACTAGAAAGGGTGTAAGGCCGCCCTTCCTGAGATGTCTCCTGACTCTGCAAAGCAGATTTGCTCAGACGGTGCTTCCTCTCCTCTCCCTTACCATGCAGCCTTTTTCACATCTCAGAGACATTCATCACCTTTCTACTCTCCACCAAAAAGCCTACACTGCAACACTGAAAGTGATAAAAGGAAAATATCACCCTAAAATCATTTTAGAGAAGTTAAAAAATTTCCATTGGCAAATTTGATATTTCGCTGTTGTTTTTATTTTCCACTAAAATATACTAATTAAACTTCTGCTAGTTCTACCCAGCATGGAGATCAGGGTGTCTCAAGAAGTGGGCTTTTTAAAACTTCTTTGCCTATCACAGAATAAGAAAGAAATTTTATCTCATTTCAAAAGAAGTACCTGTTGTTTTCATTTATTATTTTCAATGCTTATTTTAATTTCAACTTTTAAGGCAGTGCACAGATGGTTATACTCCTATACTCTGACACCTCTAGCTTTCTTGCTCTTATTCTCCTGGCATTGTCCACCTGTGGGAGCTGTAAGAGGGACAGAGACTTTCTGAATCAATGTCTGGTATTTGATTTCAGGTATTTGCAGAGACTTTCATTAACATGGATTAAAGAGTCATCAGAAGGGCTGTGTTACATGCAGGTAACTTGATAAAGACGGTGCCCACATCCAGATTTAATGAACATATTATATAGTTTAATGTCCCTCTGCACACCCAGAATAACAAATAGAGTCTTTGGGGAGAGGGAGGGCAAAATGGGCTGCAAGTGGAACAGGACATGGAGCCAGTGTTCTGCTCCACCTGGCTGACCTCAAACAAGATTAATCATCTCTCTTCACCTGAGATGGTGTAACCCAGCTTGGCTTCTGCTAAGAAAACCTAATTGTTAAAAGTGCCCTGCTTCTTGCTAAGCTGTTTGCTTTCTGTATTGACAAAAGGCATGAGGAATTTGAGAATGTGCTGTCCTTTAGAATGCAGACTGTATTAACAGGTCTCCTTTCAGCTTTTTTTGCAGAGGGGATAAAGTAGATCTGACACGAGCAGGACAGCCATCCCTGCTTCCCAGGGAACCTGCTGTTCCAATTCCTGATGGCTGCTGTCCAGTGTGTCCTTCAAAACCAACATTCCCCAATGTCCAGGGGCAGAGGAGGAATCACAATTTGGGCTCAATGCCTAAGTTCATACTCTTTTCACAGCATCACTAAAACAGAGACATACACATCCACACAACAGCAACCCTGTATGTAGACACACAGTCCCAGCTGGTCCACTTGACAAATTTCAGCTCTATTTTTAGAACTTTTATAAACTAATGTCAGTGTTTATGCAAAAGAAGGTGGCTGAGGGCTGGGACTGATGAGTTCTCCGAGAATTCTGTCTACTTTATAGGTTACTCAGAGGATTTTGCTGCTAAGTGAAACAAAATCCATTTGTAATGAGATACCTTTTATTTTTATTTAGGAAAGACTCAGCATATAACTGGACCAGGTTAGTGTTAATCCATAGTAGTGCTAAATTTAGATCCAGAAATGGCTTCTGGTCATTTGCACATTTTGAGTTTTATGACTGGAAAACAATGCTGGGGGAAGTACAACAGCCTGTCAGGCACAGCCTGCAGGGCCAGAGGCAGAGAATGCAACAACTTGACTTCAGCAATCTTAAGCAATTAAAAAAACACTAACAAACAAACGAGATAAAAAATATACAAAACCCCAAACAGAACAACCACCAAAAAACAAAAAAAATCCAAAGGAAACAGCACCCCCTACTACATGTAATTGAAATTCTAGGAGGAGTTAGAAAGGCAGAATGCAATGAACAGGATTAGTATTAGACTAAGGGTTTGAGTGAAATTCTTTGCTTATTAGAAAAATGAGAAAGAGTGGCAATTTTAATATTCATAACCATAACCTTCATTTAGAAACTAGTGCCCTAGCACACAGCCTGGGCTTGGCTGCTGTTATTCAGCAGTGCACAGCACAAAGCCTTTGCTGGCACCGTAGCTGGGCACCTCTGTGTTCCTCTGTACGGGTGCAGATCAGCCCCTGCACTTCAGAGAAGACACAGCCTGAAAGGGAGGTAAGAACAGAGGGTCACAATGTGGTGTGCTTGGCTGATCTGTTCTGACGCCTACATGAATCATCTCACAGCACAGCTGTACATTCAAGAACAATAAAAATACAGGAAATTTGCAATTTGCATTACAAAACAAAAAGACACGGCTCAATATCTTGTTCCTTCTTTTGAATATGATTTTTCAGGTAGTCATAGCTGAGGGTTCAATAAGACATCCCTCAAATACTTCCCATGCATGGTTTGAACTAGCATGCAAAAGCATGTTCTATCCTCCTGGCTTTATGAAACTCAGCTACAGACTCTGGACCACTTTTCCTGTGTCCTACCAGCCAAGTAAAAGAAAGAAACAAGGGCTGGCATTTCACTAAATGCAGACACGGATTTAAGCATCATTCAGTGAGAACAACTCACTGGCGACTTCCAAAGATCAGCGTAGCTATTGCGACATAGAACGTAACTGAGATGGAAAAATCCTAATCTTCTCCCTGAGATGTTTATTGCCAGTGCTGCGGTCCCCTGTACATCTAGCCATCCCTGGTGACCGTAGGAATTGTATAAGCAGAAAAAGAACAGAACATTCTCAAGAAAGGCTCTGAAAAGTGAAGTGTGATCTCCAGGGTGAGCGCTTGTGCCGTTAAATGTCTGACATCAGATTTCGCTGCAGGCGATGGCAAATTTGTCACTGACTTCAACAGCAAAGTTTGGGCTCTGGGCTCTCTCCTCCCACCACTTTCCCTCGGCCGTGCCCCTTGCCAATGAGATTAGTGGGACAGAAATAGACGGAAGCTTTAAGGAGGACGTAAAGGAAAAGCTGGAGCACTATGTTTGCGTTTGTCCTCAGCTACCAAGAGCTTCCCTGTCTCCAAAGGGCAGAGGTCAGCACTCCCACAGGCCGATCTGCAGGGCTGCCCTGGGCACTGCTTGGAGCTGCTCAGACCCGTTCCCAGTGAAAGGAATCACAGCTTGGAGACCTTGATTTTTCCAGCAGCACTCCATATTGTGCTGTGCTAACACACCTGAACCTGTGCTGCAACCCAGGGCTTTTCTTTACAACCCCAATTCCTGATTTTCCCAGAATTTTCAATATACTGTTGCAAGACACAGCGCAGGACAGGGCTGAGATGCCAAATGTCCTTTGCCCAGTCAGAGTACGGCACCACCGGTCTGAAACAGATCCCCCTTCAGAGAGGAGAGCTAATGACCTGAGCCATTTTGCCAGCTTGCTTTGGAAAACCAGAAACTGATGAAATGAAGTCATGCTTGGGTTTGGTGCCTTTAAAACTGCTCAGTGAGCCTAAACACTCTTGCAGGCAGTGCCAGGGCCACTTCCTGCCCACAGCACCTGGGCAAGTTCTCAAGGGGAGAAGTTGGCCGGCTCTCTCCCAGCAGCCTCTTCCCTTCCATCCCAGCCCGGACTGGGAACAGCGCACTGGTGGCACTGGGGGGGGTCAGACACTTTTTCTTGCTCTTTGAACATAAATGGAAAACGTGTTTTATCATGCAGATGTGTAAGTGATGTCCTGGCAAAGGTAACTGTCCCAGCCAGAAAACACACCATGGTGAAATACAAAAGTATTTTGTAAAGTGTCTCTTTTACTGGAAAAAACAGCAATATTCATGCTTTAAAAATGTAATAAGTATATAAACCAAAATATACCTAACACAACTAGCAAAATTCAATTTTAATCTAAATACTCTTTAAACCAAATGCTACAATAAGAATTTTTTATAAGGTCATCTAACCTCACAATTCCATATTCAGCCTAATATTTCATCTGTTTTTTCCACTCTTGAAAGATATCACATATGTTACAACTGCCTTCCTTAACTGGCACTTCCATTTTATGGGTTTCTGAAAGAAGCAATTAAAAGTTTTAAATAGAAAGTATCAGATAAATACGTTATTCATGCTGCGATTTTCCATATGCTGACTACTGCCAACTTTACAACTTGGCAGATGCTGGGAATATCCCAGCTCTACACTTGCAATCCTCCTCTAGGACCAATAAGAAAACATTTTGTCAGGCTTTAAACATCTGCAGGCTCTCTGGTGTGCTAGGGGTAAGTTCCCAAATTAATATAATTGCTTAACTGAACCTTTCTGTAGCGTGCTGGACTCTGAAGTTTCCCATTTCCCAACAGCTGGCACATTTTCCCCCATTCAGCTTTGAGAATCAGGTGAAGGAAACTCGAAACCAGCATCCAAACCGCAGAAATCTGCAAGGCGGGCTGCAGGTGGGGACGTGCTGTTCTTCTTTGCAGATCATTTGATCCTTTGCAGAGGCTGCAGCGTGGGGAAGGCCAGGGCTGAGGGTCCCGGTGCTATTCCAAGCCTGCCTGTGCCAGGCCCGCACAGCTGGAGCGCTGGAAGGCCGTGGGCACACACCCATCCATCATCCTGGCACTGCCTGCCCCGCTCCTGGCTTTGGCAGCTTCACCCCACAGACTTTCTGGAACTGACGCTTTTACAGCACCTAGAGTCTTTCTCTTCCCATACTTTCTCCCATGGTAACCACCCTCACAATAATTTCCCTTTATACCATATTATATTTCCCTATATTTCCCAGTATTTCCCTACATGCCATATACAGGACTAAGAGCTACCTGTTGTAAAAATAATTTAAAGTGATTTGGTAAAATATATGGGATTTAACTTAATTTTCTTATCAGATCATCAATATATGCTGCAAAGTACAACTAGAAGCACTGAAAAGTCCTTTAAATGCTGCCACAAATTAAATGGCATTCCTTTTCCCCAGACATCTCATTTAAAGCAAAATGCTTTAGTGCAGTTTGTGAGTGTTCAGCAAGCAGAGGTTGTAAGGACACAGTGATTATCTAAAAGGATCAGACATTTATGCTACATCATTTTGTTGAAGTCAGCTGGCATTCTGGGAGTCAGTCTCTCTGAACATTGCTTTTTGTGGCAGGAAAGACAGACTCTAGGGTACTGTGGAGAGGAAGACACATGCACAGAGAAGAAAACAGAAAAGCAGAGAGAGGGTAAACTCACATGGTTCCTAAATTCAAATTGTTTGGACATGATACCCTCCAGCTGGACACTGCTGAGAAGGACCACACGGCCTTTTCAACAAGCCGAGGGCTCAAGCAGGGCGCTGCAACTTCGGCTCCCAGAGCTGGGAGTAATTTACAGAATTCACTGGTAGGGGGCAACACTGCCCAGAGCTAAACCCTGCGCACACACGGGGTGGAAGGGAGCCACAGCCCGGGTCAGCAAAGGGGAGACCCCAAAAGCACCGTACGCTCAAACTTAGAGCAACTTCATTTTTTTGAAGAAATATGGCTAGGTCCTTTCTTTTTCGCGTACTGACCACACTCAAAAAGCTGAATGACCTTCAAACACCTCCAGAAGAGCAGGGTACGTTTTTGACTGACGGGAAGGACAGCCAGCCCTTTGGCGGGGGGACGCGCCGAACGATTTCCAAGAAGAGGGGGATAAGGGAAAACCAAATGAAGGGGTAAAAGGGACGCGATGCGGACGAGAGGCGAAGCTGGCTCCGCAGATCCCTGCAGGCAGGCGGGGCTGCCTCGGTGCCGCCCTCGGCCCGGCCCGGCCCGGCCCCGCCCGCCCGCGGGGCCATAAGAGCGGGCGCGGCTCGGGCGGAGCGGCGGTACCGGGAGCGGTGGGAGCATCCCGAGCAGTGGAAGCACCGGGAGCGGTGGGAGCACCCCGAGCAGTGGAAGCACCGGGAGCGGTGGGAGCACCCCGAGCACCGGGATGCAGAGCGCGCTGGTCCTGGCCGTGCGGCACGGCGGGCGCACGGAGCGGGGCGGCCGCCGCCGCAGCGAGCCGGAGGAGGCCGACAAGGGCAGGATGAAGAGAACGATGTGAGTCCCCCCGCCCGCACGCTCGGGAAGCGTTTTCCTTGCCTTCAGGGGCTGTGGGTGACTCCCGCTGCAGGAGCCGCCTCAGGGGACAGCGCTGCTGTCTAAAGCTCTGCGAGCTGCCACCTTTAACGAGCATCTCCCTCTTCTTCCTTCCAGCATTAAAGATTGGAAAACAAAGTTGAGCTACTTCCTTCAGAACTCTTCCAATTCTAACAAAAGGAAATCTAAGAAGGCAGGGAAGCACCGCAACTACTTCAGGTAAGTTAGGAGAAAGACTGTTTAAATAACTGGAGTGTTCTTCAAGAGCAGTAAAGCTTGAGTAGTGTAGTCTGATGTTCTCCCCCTCTTTCTGCAGACCTTCCCCTGAGGAGGCCCAGCTGTGGTCAGAAGCCTTTGATGAACTTCTTGCTAACAAATGTAAGTTTCTCTTCAAAAAGTAACATTTGGGAGCAAAGGGATGGAGAAGTTTTTATGTCTGTAAGAGTCTGCTTCCTTCAATGTCAGCATTGTACCTCTCATGGGAAGAGCTCTAATTCTGGTCTTGGAGGTTAAATGCTTTTAACAGTCTAAAGCCAGAATATATAGAAGTGGGGTTTTTTTATAAAAAATGTTAACTAATAGTAAAACAAATAATATCTCCATAGTTTGTTTTTTTTTTCCCCTGAAACTCCCATAGCTAAAATCATACTTGTCAGCTTGGTTTTGCCAAATGAGAAAAGGGCATTTATTCCCTGAGCTCACTGCATAACCAAACCAAGTGCTTTCCAGTAATGTGGGAAGGATTCTGCAACACAAGTTCGGTGATCTTGGGGTTTTACCGTAGCTGTACAAGAAGCAGCGTTCACTAGCAAAGTAAAAGAAACAATACTACTATTTGCTCTTTGAGCTTGACTCATCCTTTCCATTGAAAGAATATTCCAGACTATGGTAGTCATATTTACTGCAGTGCAAAGGTTAACAGAGGAGAGCTTATCTAGAGAGAAATGTTTTTTTAATGTATTCTCAGGCATCACAGAAAGAAACATAACAATAGAAATGGTTTCATTTTTTGTGTTTGCCTAAGAAATGGCAAACTCAGAGTGAAACCTGCCCAACTGTCCAAGCATTAACTTGCTTTCAAACATAAATTATGGAACCTTTTTATTGTCATGATATCTCTGAAAGAAATAGACCTACAGCAAAGCATTCTGAAATTGATGTGAGGAATAGGTAAAATCAAGATTCCTGAAATAGTTAATTGATGGTGAGTACTTTTTTCTTTCCTTAGATGGTCTTGCTGCTTTCCGAGCTTTTTTGAAGTCTGAATTTTGTGAAGAGAACATTGAGTTCTGGTTGGCCTGTGAGGACTTTAAGAAAACTAAATCACCCCAAAAGCTGACATCGAAAGCAAAGAAAATCTACAATGATTTCATTGAAAAGGAGGCTCCCAAAGAGGTAAAGAAAAGCTGCTTAAAAATAAATTCTCTATGAGTTCTATGAGTTCTTACAGCCATTATTTCTCTGAACTCAAGACACAGATGTCAAACTGCATTGCACATAAGCTCACGGTTAATGTCTGGGTCTGGATACAACTGCCTTTTCACCCAACTGGAAAATGGCAGAAGCAGTGTTGCAGAGAATTTCCATTTTAACTGACAAAAGATGTATTTGAATTAGTTTTGCTTTTGTGCAAAAGGAGAATTTTCTTACAGAAAAGTATCTTAAAGAAAATTTCTTAAAGAAAAATCTCCAGTAAACTGACCCTGCAGTAATGGGGTCTTGCCTTTTTGACCTTTCCAGAGGTTGTACTGTGCATTACACTTACTTGAATTATGTTCTCAGGAGTAATGTCCCTCTTTCTGTATTTCAGATAAATATAGACTTCCAGACCAAGAGCATGATTGCACAGAACATCCAGGAAGCCACCCATACCTGCTTCAGCGCAGCCCAGAAGAGAGTTTACAGCTTAATGGAGAATAACTCCTACCCACGCTTTTTGGAGTCTGAATTCTACCAGGAACTGTGCAAGAAGACACCTATCAGCAGAGCAGCCCAGGGCACCTGAGTGATGGAGAGGAGGGAGAAGCAGCCTCTGGGCTGGCGAGGAAGCCAAGCCACAGCTCACGAGCAGCATCCTGACCCGAAAGGCTGGGGCACTGAGCACTCAGTGTGTTTGCCACAGTGCAAGGACAAACGCTGCCTTGGGTGCAGAGCTGCTGGCCCAGAGTGCCGCTGTTGGAGGGTGTTCAGGGGAGCTGGCAGCAGTGGCAGCCAGCTGCAGGCTCTGCCCTTCCCTGCCGGTGCTGCAGCGAGAGGCGGCCGTGCAGGAGCCCTTCTGTCACTGCCCAGGAGCAATGCGGCAGGTCCGGACAGAGCTTCCTTCTTGGGAACAGAAGCTGCTCTCTGCACTTGGGCACTGCTGGGAACTTGAGTAATTGCCTATTTATTTTTCCTAAACATCCCCCAGCGCTGCTGTTGTCAGGCTCGGTGTGCTCACACCGGTTCTGTTGCTGCCTCGAGCTGCCAAGAGCTGTGCTGGGTTTCTGTGCAAGCTCCTCACAGTAACAGCACTGTGAGGGGAGGAAGGGATAGAATAACTCTGTTCCCAGAGGAACAGGTTCTGCAGCTAAAGTATGCAGGGCTGGGTTGTGTCAGCAGGGCTGTGCGGGGCCAGACTGAGGGCAGAACTTGGCCAAGGCGAACAGGAGCTGTATAGTATTATATTTATATGTGGATTATGATTGTGTTGAATGCTGCAATGTCATAATTCTGTCTTGAAGACAGCAAGCTTCAGTGAAGTTTTGTTTTTAATAAACTATTTTGATACAAAGCTTCTTTTGTTGCCTAATTTGTGTTGCACACACAGATACATAGAGAGTATGGAGACTGTGGGTCCTGGGTGAGATCTTAATAGGGCTAATTTTAAAGCCATTCGCTCTTAATCTATGAAGTGAGTTTTCTGATTGGGCTTTGGCAAGAGAATAAAAACCTGCAGAGCTTGAAAGCTTAACAGGGAGACATTGTTGAACCACATCCTCTGTCCCAACAAGTCTGTGAAGCAAGCCTCTAAGACATGTTAGGCATACATTCAGCTATCTGAATATCTATGCCAGACCACACAGAGCAGCAGTGCTGCTGTAGCTCACAGGATGCCACTGGGAACATGGGCACCCATTGTACTCTACCTGCTCCTGCCCCACCTCTGCTTCAGAAAGGGTTTAGGAGGACTTCAGTATCACAGAACCTGTGCAAAGTCAGGAGAGACAATAGTACAATAAAGGCATTTGACTCCCAGCTACGTGACAGTTGCTATGGGGAAAGTTTCTGGTCATTGTTATTCCATTGCTCAATTCACAGCTTTGTTTATTTCACAGGTATCCACAGCAGTCACTTCTGTAACACTCCACTTTTCCAAGCCTTTTCAAGAAAATTCTAGCAATGGTATTTTCTACTTCAATTATACATCCAAAAAGCTGTTCAAAAGTAACTCCTTCAGGTCTGTATATGTGCATTGCAGGAGAGGAGCCTACAAGAAAGATGGAGGGGGACTTCTCACACGAGCATGGAGTGACAGGAAAAAGGGGAATGGATTCCAACAGAGTAGGCCAGATTAAATTAGATATTAGGAGACGTGAGCTATTAGATTAGATATTAGGAGGCAACGCCTTGCCGTGAGGGTGCAGAGGCACTGGACCAGGTAGCACAGAGATGCTGTGGCTGCCCCATCTCTGGAGGTGCTCAAGGCCAGGTTGGACAGGGCTTCGAGCAGCCTGGTCTGGTGGGAGGGTCCTTGCCACCCTGATCATATTTAGGCCTTCTCCCAACCCACACCAGTCTATGAATACATGAAGACTCTATGTATAGTGGAGTGAATACATACCCACAGATATACTGGCTCCATGCACAGAAATTCATTTGGTATGGCTCCTACCTTGCATTAGGTAGCTGGAGCTGTGAGAGCCAGCTCTCATGCAACTACATTTGCTGATCAGTTAAGTCTGCATAAAGAAAGCACAAGAAAAAGCCATCCTGATAATTTCCTGCAACAGAGGTTTTTTTACTAACAAAGGAAAACAGATTTGGGCTGATAATTGCTTTTGTGATATAACAAAATAAAAAAAATAGCCAGAAGTATACCTATTAAATACTCAGACCTGGGGCAGGAATAATTCCATGAAGATTCAACTGTTCCAGTTTGGGATGTGGTAATTAACCACTGCTGGTGTCTGGTTTTAAGGAAATAAACATTTCTAGTTCCAGCAGGTGCCTGAACCACTTATAGCACAGTATGTAGAGGAAATTAAATGGGGCTGTTAGGCCTGGCATCCCTGCCTGAGGCTCTCCTGGGGTGTTTTTAAAATCTGACTCATGAGTATTGAGCTTTAGGAGGGCCATGCAGGCAGTTCTGCAGCTGCCACAGAGCGAGCCACTGGGCTGGCAAAGCAACCAAGCCTTGCTGAGTCCCTAGCACAGTCTGTCTGCCACACAGAGGGGCCTGGCTCCAAGGCCAAGCTGTGCAGAAAACAACCCGGTGTATCAACAGCAAAAAGAACCAAAACACAAAAAAAAACAAAACAAAAAACCTTGCAAAAAAAATCCCCCGTCATTTAGTCAAATCCAACATACAATGGTCCTTCCAGTTGCTGCTTTTTCATATTTAATCTATTTTCCCAACTCCTAGGAGGCAGCTTCACTAGAAAACCAGGTACTACATGCACATTGGGAGTGCTGCAACCCGAGATATTGCTATGAACATTTCCTGTGGAAATAAAACCCCAACAATTGTTTTAACAATTGCTGGTTCTGCACTCCTGGCAGCCTTGCAGCTGCTGTAAAAATTGGTACTCTGGTATCAGTATCCAATGGCAACAAGTAATAAACTGCTCCTTCCCCCACAGCCCATCCACATTCACACAGCCCCACTCCCAGCAGACTGCCCACAGCCAAACACACGGTGATGGCAGGGACAGGACTGGCGTGGGGACAGCAAGGGGGGGTGATGGAACTGGGGGCCTGCAGGCCAAGGTGTGGGTGCTGCTGGCCAGGGCACTGTCCCTTTTTTAGAATCCATCAGATTACAAAACTGCTCCTGCCCATATTCACTATTTGGGTTATGGGCTGGAGCTGCCGAGGCAGAAACATAAGAAGGATCTCAGTGCATAGCTGCAAAGGAGCACAGAACCTGAAGCAATGTGTAAACAAGCCTGGCACTCACGGGGAACATGCTGCAAAGAGCAGAGGAGTGAGAAGTGGGCATCTGCAGGAGGCCACCCCAGCACCTGGGTGCTGCCTGCAGCCACACAGCGAGCCCAGACTGACCCCGAGCAAGTCGCTGCCAGCCCATGCCATCCTAACACAGCTGATAACTGCACACAGGTCTGAGGATCTGGAATTGCTGAAACACCCCAGCAAACCTGGAATAACAGCAACTTCTAACTATCCACATATCACTGTTTTTAAACCAGTGTCATGATAGTTGGTGTTCTTCTTAGCTGCTACAGGCAAGCGGTTTCCCTACTTGTGTATCACAAAAATATACACCTCTCACCTTTATGACAAGGAAGAGAAATTCAAAATTGCAACTGGAGTATCTCTAGTAATTCCTCAAACAACAACTTGATGCAAAGACTACACAATTATTTTAGAAAGCAGTAAATCTAATTTTTTAAACCAAACACATGATTTTTAGAAACTAGGTCAGGAGTTTCAGCTGACCACATCCAGCAACAATTTGGGTTTTGAAGAGCTTACCCTGACACCACAGCACAGGAAAGCTGATGGACAGTCCTCCATGCTGCCGAGAGGCAACATGTAAATTAACCTTCTAAAGCACAGCACCAAGGCTGCTGACCCTCATCAAGTGCTCTGTGGCACAGAGGCTGGAGAGGGCCTCTGAGAGCAGGGCGAGCTCAGCAGCGAGGATGATTCACCACTCCAGGAGAATGGGAAAGCAATGCCACGCAGTAAACAAATGGCAGTGCAGGGACCTTGCTCCATGGATTTGTGTATTGTGGCTGAAAGATAAAACCAGACTATAAATACAATCTGCTTCTTCACTTGAAATTGCAGCTCTCCCTTTGGAAAAGGGGACAGTAATGATGATTTAAAGGGTTGTATAGGCACATATATATGTGTGTGGAACTTTGTAATCTGGCAACTTGAACAGACAAGAAATGTGACCTTTAGAAATAGTTTTAGGATCTTGATGGCTTTTGGTTGGGTTTTTTTTTGTTTTTTTGGTCCAGATTTAACTTATTGTGATTCAGGAGGGGGAAAACTGGTCAGAAGCTGGGACAGCATTCCAAATTCAATTTGCTTCAGGTGGCACAGCTAACGTGCCAGGGAGCAGCAGGGCTTCTACATCAACACAAGGTGCACCCCAGAGACAGGCCAGAAGCAGGGCTGGGAACAGACCTACCCGCAGCGTGGGGTGTTGATCCATCTGGGGCAGGAGCTGTACGGGAGGCTGCAGCTACAGCAACATTCTGGGGGAAATGGATGCACTTCTAGGCTGAGCTGAAATGGAGCCCCCTCCAATGGGCAGCAGGAGGGGGGTACAGGAGGGACTGGTCAGGGCAGTTAAACCCATCAGTGCCCTCAGGGCCCTGACACAAATATGTCAGGAGATGTCCTTTTCTGAGGGGTCCTGCGCTGTCCATATGAGCCCATCGGCTCAGACTGTTTCTGAGGAGGCTCCACAGTCAGATTTGCGGTGAGCACCCTCAGCAATTTGCCTCATTGAGTTCTTTAGCTGTGCTAATTGGCATTACCCTGAGTGCCTTGACTGGGAAACGAGGGCTGGCCAGCCCAGGGAAAACAGTCCCACTGTTAGCCTACGTAGGAGTTTCAAATGTGAGTCCTTTGGCAATCTTTCATTAAAATAACCATTTAGATCAGAGTTTCCAACAGCTACAAAGTACCCATGAGCAGCAATTAAAAAATGTTCCATTAAAAATATTAAATATTCCATTCAAGATAATCTAATTGACATAAATTAGTACTTGTGTTCCCCAGCCAGTTTTCCCACTTGGGATCTCGTGGAATAAGTTGCGTTTCTGCGTTACAGATTTAGACCAGCGGCTTTTTGGATGCGAGCCTGCTTCTGGGCTTCCAGGGGACATGGTACTGTTATGATATTTACAGGGCTCGGAAAATCGGCTGTCCAGTATGGAAAAGACATTCGGGAGCAGAGTGGGCAGTTTAATGAGCTGGTTTGTCCCTTTGCCTTTGGGGTGTCTAAGGGAAATGGAAATACCAGGAGCACGGCAGAGGGGCTGTGCCGGCACCTCTTGACCCGAGCATTGCTGCCAAAGGCCCGGGGGATTGCCGGGTTTGCTGGGAGCAGGCGGAGCTGGTGGGGCTGAGCCCGGGAGCTGTCCCCAGCGTGCCGGGGTCACCTCAGCTGTGGCAGAGGCTGCAGGGCTCCCCGCTCTCAGCGAGCTCCGTTCTGGGAGATTCTGTGCCGGGCAAGGCTGCCCTGGCCGGCCGCGGCCCAGGCTGTGGGCAACAGGAGGGCCGTGTCCTGTGGGCAGAGAGGGGAGCCGTGTCCTGTGGGCAGAGAGGGGCTGTGTCCTGTGGGCAGAGAGGAGCTGTGTCCTGTGGGCAGAGAGGAGCTGTGTCCTGTGGGCAGAGAGGGGAGCCGTGTCCTGTGGGCAGAGAGGGGAGCTGTGTCCTGTGGGCAGAGAGGGGAGCCGTGTCCTGTGGGCAGAGAGGGGAGCTGTGTCCTGTGGGCAGAGAGGGGAGCTGTGTCCTGTGGGCAGAGCGGAGCCGTGTCCTGTGGGCAGAGAGGAGCCGTGTCCTGTGGGCAGAGAGGAGCTGTGTCCTGTGGGCAGAGAGGAGCCGTGTCCTGTGGGCAGAGTGGAGCTGTGTCCTGTGGGCAGAGAGGGGAGCTGTGTCCTGTGGGCAGAGAGGGGAGCTGTGTCCTGTGGGCAGAGTGGAGCTGTGTCCTGTGGGCAGAGAGGGGAGCTGTGTCCTGTGGGCAGAGAGGGGAGCTGTGTCCTGTGGGCAGAGAGGAGCTGTGTCCTGTGGCCGTGTCCTGTGGGCAGAGAGGAGCTGTGTCCTGTGGGCAGAGAGGGGAGCTGTGTCCTGTGGGCAGAGAGGGGAGCTGTGTCCTGTGGGCAGAGTGGAGCTGTGTCCTGTGGGCAGAGAGGAGCTGTGTCCTGTGGCCGTGTCCTGTGGGCAGAGAGGAGCTGTGTCCTGTGGCCGTGTCCTGTGGGCAGAGCGGAGCTGTGTCCTGTGGCCGTGTCCTGTGGGCAGAGCGGAGCTGTGTCCTGCGCTCATGTCCTGCTGTTTGCTGTCCCTGGTGGCTGCAGTGGGCTGGGGAGGAGTCCTGCCGGCCAGGACAGCGCTTTGCCGTGCCATCGGCACACCCAGATGTGTTTCTGTCCCCTGTCCCCCGCTGCAGGCTGCTGGCTTTCCGAGCAGAGTCCCTCTGTTTTCCAAAGGAAAGGTCAGCTTGCTCGGCAGCAGCGGCCCTTGGAGACGAAAATGCCAGATAAATGTGCAGCGTAAATGGGTCACGGTTGAGATCTGAGGGAGAGATCAGCCGTGACTTGAGGGGCAGAGCCCGTGGAGGTCAGGCTGCAGTGCCACAGTCACACGATCCCACTGGCTGCAGCTCTGTGATGCTGTGGAGATTACTCATGTTCCACCAGGCTAATGCCTGTGTGAATGCATAGGTCACTACTGCAAATATACAGAATAGTCCCAATAAAGGCTCCTGGCTTCATTTTGTTCAGAGGGAAACACAAAGTGCTGCACAGAGCTGGCTGTAAGAAGGGATTGGGTAGCTGTCTTGTAGCTGTTTGAGGAAATATGAGAGCCTACAATTTTTCTGCAGTGTGGTGTTCTGAAACACAAACACACTTGTAAACTGTTTCTCCTTTTGTATGTTTCCTCATAAAAAAAACAAAAAAAAAATCACAGTGGTATAAACCCCACTGTGCTCTGAAACCAGCAGCCTTTGCACACTGAAAGGTCTCTTGGTCTGCTTCTGTCCTGTAACTTTTGGAGAAAGCACCTACACCTCACATGCAAGAACATTAGCAAATCCTTTTGTGTTTATATTCTCAAGCTTGCTGATTTTGGGAGAACCTCCTGAAACGGGCTTTCACCTATCTTCCCTTTATATGGCTGGAATAGGAATAAATATATTTCTTTATCAGCTCTGTTGGACACCACAGTTAATCTCTTTTAGTAATTTCATTCCCATGAGAAAACCAAATATTTATCAGGGCAACAAACTAATGACAATGCCTAGTGTCGAAAGGAACAGCATGCAGCATGATTTGCAGCCCACATCCTGGCTGATGCACCTGTCCTGCAACATACCTGCTATATTTAACCCAGACTAATTGTTACATAAAGCCTACTTGAGCAAAGTCTATTTTTTATGGTGTTCATCAAGGGTTTGATCACGGTGCTGGATCTGGTGCCAAATAACCCCAGCACAGTGCAGAAGTCCCGCCCTGTGCAGAGTTAAGAGTCTGCAAAGGGAAAACTGGCTCAGCATTGCCCAGCTGACCACCAGTGCTGCATCCAGGGGTAACCAGAGCCTTTCTCCAGCCTCCTCTGAACGAGGGGCAGGACATTCCTGGTTCATCCCCACAGCCTCACTCTCTGATAGAGACAGGGAAACCAAATCATTGATTGTTAGTTAAGGGATGTACATAAGAGCTAGAATGATGTACTAGGAAATACTAAATACAGATCCTCAGCTTTGTGCAGGGCAATGATACCAATCTAGAGCACCCAGAAAATATCAGTTAGTGCAGAACAGAATAACTAAAACAGCAAAGCAGGGACTATACCCACAGTCAGGTTGTAATAGCTAGCTCCTAAAGATAGCACCTAGAAACCCCAGAGGATGGTGAGTCTCTCCGAAACACCCCTGCAGCAGTCCCTGGAGTGTGACTCCAGCCCAGCAACCCAGCCTAATTACAGGAGTACTGGGATTGAAGAGAAGCACCCCTGGCATGGGAAGTGCCTTCCCTAGGGAAGACAGAGCATTCTGGCCGAGCCAGCCACGTGGCTGGCAGCATGATCAAACAGGATGTCCAGAGCATGGCTGGCCACTAGTGAGAGGACAACCTGCCAAGCTTTTGCTTCAGCCTCGTGAATCACCCCTGAGTGAGGCTTTCAGGGTCAGGCTCAGGATGGGAGTCATCTCCCGTTCCCACATGAACAGGTAGAATTAGCATGGACTCGGAGAGGAGTCCCTGTGGAACATGTTTTCCACTAGGAAATAGTAAGTGACTAATGATGATGGCAGTCATTAACAAGGCAACAAGTTAGGAAATAATAACCAAAGACAGCAGCAGCTCCTCTGAGTAAGCGCAGGATGGTGCAGCATTGCCCTGCAGCTGTTGGGGGGGAGAGCTGGGCTCAGGCAGGTGCTGCTGGTGACAACCAGAGGACCAGGAATCGATGCCACCAGAAACAAACAGACATGAGGGGAACAAAGTACTATTTACATGCAAAGAACATATCAGCTATAGGGTTTGCACAGGGTCTCAGTGACACAGACAACAGAGAAGAGTGAAAGAACTGTCACTAAGGAAGTGTGGGTGTAGCTGACAGCAGATTGCCAGCAGATAGGAAATATTCCACCCTTCAGATCAAGGGGAGCTTGCACTCCCCAAGGGTGGAAATAATGCAGCTGCTTTGCTGCTTTGCTGACAACAAAGCATAGCTTGTGCCTGTGGGACTTAGTATGGCCCAAATTACTTTTTCTGGGAACAAGTCACTTGCAGAACTGACATAACCACAAATGAATACACAGGGTTATTTTAATAGCAGTTTACCAAAACCAGGCACATTGGGGCAGCTTTTTAAAATCCCAACATGCTGCTAACATGTGTATCAAAGGAACGGGAGTGACATCACCGGCTGGGTGACAGCTGCTTGGTCACATCCTCCCCAGTCCCACCACACCAGGGGACTGACAGCGAACAGGATATGGCTGCACTGGGACAGCATCAACATTCTTCAGTGAGCTTTCCATTGGGTGTTGCTAGCTGCGTGGATTCAGGGAATTCTGCTCAGACAAATGAAGAATGTGTCCCTCGTGTTACGCTGCGGTGTGACGCACCAAGAGCAGCTGCTTTCCCGAGAAGCGGGACAGTCACCTTGTCACACTCCCCCATTCCCTGCCTGTCCCTCACTGCCCTTGCATCTGATTTAGCAGCTGTGCAGCTGCTGTGGAGCTGGATGAGCAAGCTGGTCAGGCAGGAAACTGTTCTTTTTTTTGTGGATTTGTTTTCCACGCAATCAGATCACTGATCCAACTTAGCCTGCGGCCACCCAGACGCTAAACGAGGGTGACAGGGAAGAGAGGGACACACTGGTGAGACATGGCCTGAGATACAGGAAGGTGTGGCCGACTGACGTTGAGGCTCAAGTCCCTCGTCACTGCTCTGTCATACTTTTCCCTTTAGACTCCACCTCCACGTTGCTTTGGTGCATCTTCACAAGGAATGCCATCAGTCCGGAAACAGCACTGTTGATTTTCTGCCTCTCCTTCCTTGATAACCCAGCCTAGTCACAGGGCAGCACCTCAGGAGGTATTTACAGAGCGTGGGAGCAGCTGAAATAGAAGGTATCACCAGCAAAGCTGTGAATGTGGTGATGTCCAAACAGGGAAAGGGCAGCTCGGGTCATTCATTAAGAAAGAGAAGGGCCAGTTGGCTGGTTTACCATCCAATAAATAATTTCATGTTACAGATCTCCTGAGCACCTACTGATGTTTAACAGTCTGGTTGGGACGTACAAGGTTCAATTATGGCCTGGAAATAATTTTAGTACATTTGTAACTTGACCTGAGCTGAGTCACTGGTGTAATGCAAATGGGCAAAAGTGTCAATGGACAAAGCTGCTCAGAACATCACCACCTTTTTCCAAAAGCAGCCTACCTGGCTTCCAAATGGAGCTGGAAAAGCACTGATGCAAATTCATATCTTCCAGCAGTACATCTTCATCTATTTAGTGGCTTTTTGATGACGAGCACAGTTTCCAGAACAAAACTCATGCTGTTGCAGAATAGGATACACTGCCTACAGTGTATTGATTTTTATAAGGAAAATATCAGACTACAAATCTGCTGCCAGGAGACCATTTTAAGTGATTAAAGTAGCCAGCTTTTTTTTCCTGCTTTCACCAAGCAGTGATACCTTCCCAAACTAGTTAGGATCATAATGATTCTCTCAAGGATTCAGTATATTTGAGACGAGGATTAGTTCTGACTGTGTGCATCTTTCTCCCTGTGGAGTTTATAAATACTCTGCCCCTCTCAGGCACTACCAGTAACACAGAAAGTGGTTTACTGGCAGCAGGCACCGCTCCACAGCAGCAGCTGAAGCTGCTGCTTTTGACTGCAGTTGCCAGTTACATTTTGACTGGGGCCAAACAGTTCTGATTAAAGCAAGGACTTTAACTGCTCTCGCTTGAACAGCTTCAACTTGGACCTAAATGTGCTCAAGTTTCAAGGAAATTTTATTTACAGCACATGTGTGTTCCTAACTAACCCATATTTCCTACTTTAATCTCTCCCAAAGAGTCAGGGATGCATTACTTGAGAATGGGGATGAAGCAAGGCAGTGCTGTGATTGATCCCTGATACAGTTTTGGGAATGCCAAGAGACTTTTATTAGCAGATTATTTCCCTTTCCCAGAGCCTGAACACTGATAATAGTGATTTCTACTCTTGCAATCTTCCCCAGCTACTGTTTCTATTTACTGCCATAGCTACAGTATTACAAAAGTCAGGGAATCCTTTTCACCCACATTTTTCCTCTTGGCAGGAGTAAGTGAAGTCAGCAATATCAGATATCCTTTTCCCTCCATCATCTTTTTATGAAGAAAGAAGGTCACTAAGATCTGGATCCGATGAACAGAAAACAACTGTGAGACAGATTTCTGGTTTGAAATGCCTTTGAAATGCAACTTTTCCGTATCACCAAATGACGACAGTTGCTAACGAGCACATCTTGAGCTGCAGCACAACTTTCCTTCCATTAACCTCGGCAGACGCCGCCCTCCTCCCGGGGGGGGGGAGCATCTGGCGTTTTCCAAAATAGATTCCTCAGGCAGGCAGCATTTACATTTCCCACTAACCTTTCACAAGAAGCCAGGTTTTGTCTGAAAGCGGTGTTGGAGGCTGAGCCAGCGCCTCTTCAGTCACATCACACCTGCAGTAATGCCCACTCGCCGTCTTCCAGGGTGAGGATCAAGCGCTCCAAGACCTACAGCTCTGCTGGAAAGTCTCAGCTTCAAAAGTCTCCTTTATTTGTCATAAAATCATAGAATGGTTTGGGTTGGGACCTTAAGGATCACCTCATTGCCACCCCCTGCCATGGGCAGGAAAACCTTCCTCTATCCCAGGGTGCTCCAAGCCCCATCCAGCCCAGCCTTGGACCCTTCCAGGGATCCAGGGGCAGCCACAGATCCTCTGGACACCCTGTGCCAGGGCCTCACCACCCTCACAGTAATAGCTGATCTAAACCTCTTCTCTTTCAGTTCAAAGCCATTTTCCCTTGTCACTACATGCCCTTGTAAGAAGTCTCTGACACAAAAGGCTAACAGGTACAGCTCTTGATTTAGACCCAAAATAAAGCACATTAAAGATACTGGAGCACTCTGGAGGTGCTTTAAAGCATTTTTCTTTCCATCTGCTGTTATGTAATAAATCCAAGTTATTAATTAATAGCTAGGTCTGGTACCAAGGGAAATCATTACACACTTCAACAACTGACCATATACATCTACCTATCAGCCAGTGCTTGGAGAAAAGTTACAGTCTGCAAAGACTGTGTTTAAAATACAAGAGCTCATTAATATTAAAATAAAACATATATGAGGTAGCAACTCTTTTGAATAAATAGATATTCCCCTCAAGTTTAGCCTTTCAGAAAAGCCTGAAATGTAAATCAAGTAATCAGTCACAGAACCATTAACCTCATCTTTTCTCATTGCTCCATCTGAGCATCTGTACAGGAATTTGGTAGGAATGCAGCTAAACACATTGAAGAGGGACTTAATTATTTACTTTTAAATTTAAAACTGTAAAGACAAAAAAAGTTGAAGCAATGCAATACTGGATTTTAGGAAAGGCTCAACAAAGGGCACCAGCAACTAAACCAATATAAATGTATACATTGCACTTATGCTTACAATCCTTTGATATTCAAGACTAGCCAACACTGTTTTAGGAAGAAAAACTATTACCCTGGACATAAAAGGGAGGGG
Source organism: Pseudopodoces humilis (assembly GCF_049639895.1). Lineage (NCBI taxonomy): Eukaryota > Metazoa > Chordata > Aves > Passeriformes > Paridae > Pseudopodoces > Pseudopodoces humilis. Next base: position 32,420 of record NC_142209.1, on the reverse strand, counting down.
TTTTTTCTGCAACATTAAGCACTGTTGTACTAGGTTCTGGGCCATTAATTTTGAGTTAATTAGGCATATGTGCAAACTGCAGTCAAAGATGTCACTTAAAACCCCCTCTTGGAGAAGAGCTTGCCACATTTTCACCGCAAACGTGGTGTGGTGATGGGACAGCCCTGGCAGCAGAGGCATCTTTCCTCCTGTCCTGGAGCAGCCCCAGGTTATCAAAAAGTTTTCTCTCTCTACTCTACCTCCTGTTGCCAGCCAACATCAGCTTTCCAGCTCTGCAGATTTGTGAGTTTGTCTCCAGAAAAGTATTTGCTGAGAAGTTGTGCCTGGAAAATGGTGACCATGTTTAATAATTACAGTCTGGGGAAAAGGTGAGTGACACGAAGATCTTTCAGGTTCCCACCTGTGTGGGCATGTGGGAAATGGAGATGAGAAACCTCATTTTGGGGACACATACAAAGAAATATGAAAATACGCCCTGGCTTTGACTTGGCTCTGCCCTAAAGCAAGGCTGGCACACTTTTGTTACAAAAAGAGAAGTTATTGCTATATCTTTCTTGCTTCTCAAACTAAAATGAGGCCTTTTAGACAGAGTGTAGGATTTTGCTACAAAGAGATGTTTGGTATAAAGACTGGCATTTATAAACATCAGCATAACAGAATTTTCTATCCAAAATATCCTCTCAGTCCCTGAGTCTGGGAAAATATGAAGCAATTCAATGAGGTTACAGTGATGCCGTGATTTACTGGAAAAAAAATGGGTTTAATTCTTTCCAGAGTTCCTCTAAACATTTTTTTCATCAGAGATTTTGCTGGAATAGTTAATGTGGAATAAAATAAGCCAGAGTACTTGGGCCAGGACAGAAATATTCAGGTGCCTGTACCCAGCTGTCGTTTCCTTACTTAGCTTTGCCTGTTCAGGGAAATGCATTAGGCTGAAATGGACTTTCATATGGAGTAAGGTTCCAGGAACACAAACATTCAGGAATCACTTTAAATCTTGGACAAACTCAAGCTAACTCCAAAGTAATTTCCTAACACTAGATCTAATTTCAGTGCCATACATTATTGAGAGGAGGTGGAAAATAGAGAGACATACGAAATCCCCAGGCAACATCAGAACGGCTTTCAAAAGCAATTTTAGCTTCCCTGTGCTCCTGCTGCCTTCAGCAAGCAGCACTTAAGAGAAATCCCATTACCAGGGCAGACAACTTTCCCTTTCAGAGATTTGTTTCCCACAGAAAAGCCCATGGGAACAGGGCAATACACAGAAAGCCCCGGATTGTGAAATCAGATCCGTGTTCACCTCCACACTGCTCTGGGACCTGACAGAGGGTCTCTCCTCAAGAGGGATTTCACACCTTGCTCCCCAATAGCCAGTCTGACACCATTTAGTATTTTAAGCCAAGAAAAAAAGGTGGCAGAGGGCCCTGTTTATAATTTTGCAAATAGTGCAGAGGACTTTAAAAAAAATCAACAAAACAAACCCTGCTTCACACAATGCGGGAAACGTCTGGCACCCAACTGCATCTGCTGGGAGGCAGGTCTAAAACAAACAAGAGGGAACATGTCCTCGCACACTCTGTAATTACACTCTGGATCATCCAGAGGTCGAAAGCATCAACAGCTTTAAGATATGACTGACTAGATTTTTTAATTTTTTTTTTTAAAAAAAAGAAAGAAAACAAGAAAACAAACAAAAAAACACAAGCAAAACAAAACAAAACCCCAAAACAAACAAACAAAAACAAAGAAACAAACAAAAAACCCATACGAATTAGGCTGAATGGTAAGTAGAGCTGATGGCCTGCTTGCAGCATAACTCCAGTAGTGGCTTGCTGCCACAGCACGAAGAGAGAGGGACGGATCTTCTCGTCCTTGCTCCTTCAGCTGTGCTGGCAAAGACAAGGAGCAGAGATTTGTGCCACTGCAGAGCCCCCCTAAGAGTTACAGGGATCGGCTGATGTGGATCTAGGAACAGGTTAGCAAAGCTGAAAAGCTTCTCAAGACTTTTGCCAGGTTGTAATCAGGACCTAGGAGCTTCAGATTTTTTCAGTCCCTCCTGTACGCTTTCATGAGCACACACAGCTGGTGATGCCAATTGCTGAATCCTGCAGCTAAGGAAGGGGCAGAAATGCAGCCATCCACAAAGAGTAAAATATCAGTGTGATTAAAAGTTCTCTTTCTGAATTACCATTGCAGGAGTCCAGGACAAGCTTATTTAACATCACAGACAAGGACATGCACTCTAACATGAAAGTACTTGTCCAGCTTTATGTCAGGGATGTGTTTCTATATTATGACAACATTGCTCGCACACCCAGGGCTTGAAGAGCACAGCACAAGGCACTTTAAAAAGATGCAAACCCAGCACTACGCCACAAAAATGCAGTCTGAAAATCACGTACTATTGTCAGAGACTGGAATGCAGTCCCACAGCAGCGTAGCTGGGGACTTCCCATCTATATTTAGGGTGTTGCAACGCCACCCTCTCGCCCACACATCGCCACCCCCAGCAGGACGCCAGCTCCGGCATTCCTGGCACAGAGAGGGAGCGGGCTCCTGCATCTCCTCCCACGGCGGGGTCGCGAGTATCGGTGTCGAGCTGGTGCGAGAACCACGGCGGGGCTTGGTGGCAAAGCCGTCCATCACTTCCACCTGCTTGTGCTTGTGTGCTTTGGTTGAGAGAAAGGTTCAGGAGTAGCTCCGAGCCGTGGCACAGCCGCAGGCACACCTCGCTAACCTGCGTGCTTCCCACGGGAGCTGTTCCCGCAGCCTGACCCGCAGCCTGGGCTCTGACAACCTGCTGAGAGGTGATCCAGGGTGATCCACAAGAGCTTTACCTGCACCTTCCCCCGGGCACGAAGGGGTTATTTACACTGCGGAACCGGGGCACATCCCCATGCTCGCAGCCAACAGGAGCGGGGACTCACATCCAGTCCCCATCATCCCACACACTGTAGAAAGGTGCACCCTTCACTGCTCACACATCATTCTGCACAAAACCAGAAGGAATGTTTGGTTTAAAAATAGAAACCTGATGGTCCCCGCTTGTTCGATTTGCTGTTCACAAAAGCCACCTCAAAAAGCAGAGGTGCAGTCTTTTTTCTCCCTCCGTCCATTTAAGGCTTATTCAAACAATTGTCAGACAGCACAAGGCTTTTTTTAGTGAAGCCGCACTTACACCCAGCACTCCTACACACACTGCTCATTGTGCCACTTCTTAATACTTTCCATATCAGTCACTGCTGCACCCCAGGATACACAAATTGAAATTTGCCTTTCCCTTTTGATTCACTGGCAGATGTCATCGTGCCCAGCTGTGGTGTCAGCGCGGTGGCACTGACACATCCCCATGACACAGCTTCCTGAGCGGAGCAGTAAAAGCAGGGCAGCAAGGAAATAACTCCTTGCTGCCACCAGAGCAGTGGCAGAAAACAATCAGTGCGTGCTAATTAACTGGCTATTTTGTAGTGCGCTGTAGAGAGATTATTCGACAAGGTTTGGGCAAGGAAAGTGGAAAGTGAAAGTTTAAGGCTTAGAACCAGAGGTAGAACAAAAGCACATTGCACTTGGGCAGCATTTTTAATTTCTCTGGTGTCCTTTCTGCTTTATGAGAGCTATAAGTTATTGGAGCTGTTGTCTAAAATAAAACTAATTCCATTTTCTTTAACTTATGTATAGCATTTGTGGTTGCAAAGCAAAGGCTGAAATGTGACTTCCAAAAGCACAAAAGACTACAAGGTTAATAACTCCCACTTGCCTCCCCAAACTAAACACCCTCTTTCTTACTGTTTAAGAGATCTTAGCTTTTTAATTTATATTGAATGTTTAGGACTAACATAAAATGGTGCAATGCCATTGCCTTTGTCTGGAGCCCCTGTTGCTGCAGCACAGATAATCTGCTGGGGGGTGATAAGAGTCATCACTATGGAACATTTAAAAATTACTATTTAGAGTTCCAGAGGGCCAGAGCCAGACTTCTGGCAGCATCTTCTTAAAATAGCACCAGTTTTACTTGGTTTATAAATCTAAATACCATGTATGGCCACAACCCCTCAGCCGGGGGTGGGATCCCCCTTTGATGTATGAACCTTGTGTTTCAGACTGCGAGAATCAAATGAAACTGCCAAAATACAGGCACATCATGGAAAAAGCTGCAGCCAGACACCAGTGGGGCAGTTCGAGTGCGGAGCTGAGCACAGACACTCCGCTCCTTGCAGGCAGGAATTGCCTCCAGGATGGCCAAGCAGTGATTAATTAATCAGCACAGGAACGAAACAGGCTGCCGCGTTTGTCACCTCTCCAGGGAGTGTCGCAACGCCTGTGCCCCCTCGAAGCAACACCTTGTCCTTAATTCGGTGCCATCAGCGGCAGGGGCCAACAAGGAGGGCTTGAGGGGATTGTTTGGGGGGTTTTGTTGTTGTTCTTGTTGTTATTTCTGGTTATTTGGGTGGTTTCTTTGCTTTGTTTTTGTTGTTGTTGTTTTGGGGTTTTTTTGTGTAATTCTAAATATTTTTAGGGCCTCGAGGTTTCCAGGGTTTTTTTCAGGGTTGGTTTGTGTTTTTTGTTACCACAAGCCAGATACAGCTAGCATTACTCACATTTAGCAGCACATTATTCTGGCTTTCAGAGACAGCCGGTGGAGTTGGACAGAGAGGTGTTACAAATGCTGAGCCAATCCCAGGGTAAAGGCTGCTCTTTCCTGAAGCAGCCCTTTCCTGCTGTCCAGCCCTCACACCTGCATCTGTGTGGATTTAGGATCTGAGCACACAGATCTCACTGACCTAAATATGTTGGGCCTACATCTCTTTTTGTTCGCACATCTTTCTTCCGTGTTGATGACAGGGCAATGAAAAATTTAGAGAAAGAAAAAATAAAATCCAAGCAGAACCCAGAACTCAAACATTTTACGTAAGAGCCCCCGAAACAGCACATTTTTAAACAAGTGCTGTAGTTTAACTCTAAACCTGGTCGCACTTTTGTAAATGCAAGAGGCAGACAATAAGTAAGCTTTATAAGATATATTTATATTTTCTATCTAAACATTTCAAGAGACAGAAAAAGGATCGGTGCACAAGAAGTTAATGCACGACAACATTGTTTATAAATAAACAATGAGGAATAATCTCTGAGGAATCTCTGAGGAACGATACAAACAATTTTTCTAACACAAGGCTTAAATTCTTGTCATATTTTCCTTAAACACTTTGAGGAGTTTTGATTATTCTTTCAGAGAAACTGCCAGTGTCACATAGAAATCTCTGAGATAGCGGAGCACTATGAGAAGGGTCTCCAGTGCCAATTTGTTCTTTGCTGCTATGCTCCACAGAGGAGTTGATTCATGGATGAATTTCAGAGTGATTGAGGAGTTTGACAGCAGCTGAAAGAGCTTGTTCCCGTGGGACATGCAGAAAGCAGTGCTGCAAGCCACTGCACTGCAAGGTAAAAAGACATTTCCATCACCAGCCATCCCCTACTCAATGGAAACGCAGGTTTTGTTTTGGGTGCTCTAGATCTGACACTGTCCTGAAACCACAGAAGGCCTCTGTCTGTGTAAGGTGAATAATTGAGTCCCTTTGATCTGTGCAAAGTTTTGCACTTTTGCCTTTAAATGTGGGGCAGAATCCTCACCTCCTGCTGCCAGCCAGCCCTGACCGCTGACAGAGGCTGTGGCTCCTTTCCTGCATCACTGGAGGTAGATTGCCTGTACATCAGAGATTACTGCAAAGTCCAGACCAGACCATTCTTGTTTGGGGAGAAAATGAGAAAGTACAAAAGGTGACTGTGGGTTATGTTTATAGACGTTCCACGCAACAGCAAAGCCGTTCAGAAACTAGAGAATGCACAAGGGCACCAAAAAATACCAGTTCCATGCGGATTTCGTATGTCACCTACCTGTGAATGATCTGCACAGGGATGGGGGTACGAGCTGGCCACAGCTCTGCCCAAACTAGGACAGCAGCATGCATTTAAAAAGTGTCTCTGGAAATCAAAGCAGTAGTTCAGTTCTAGAGGGAAGAGTAAGCAAAGTTTTACAAGCAACCGTAACTCAAGCATTTCTTTCACATGCCCAGTTTTACAGTCACCATTACCCTTTCTTGTCACAGATGAACCCGTGCCTTTTACGCACCGATGCAGTATCTGGGTAATACACAATGCTCTGTACATTCTGAGAACTCAGAAGTTCTCAGAGAGGAAATCCTGACAGCCTGGCACTGCCTTTGTGCAACCTGCCCTTCCTTCCTCCTCTGTACAGTGCAGAAAGTACAGGGGATGTCTTCTGCCATCAGCTCCACATCTAACAGCACAGATCCCTTCTTACTCACTTCCCCAGATGGTTCAGACTCATCTACACTGCTCACAAATGGATACACCGTGCTGTCAGATGCAATTTCATGGCACAAAATAGAAGTTACCTTATCTCTCTCCTGGCCCTATGCCCTTCTCTTTGTGCTTAGTACACAAATAGTAAATATGTGCATTACATGTGGTATTTTGTCTCTGGTTTGGAGAGTCTGCTTCTTCTAGATAAGTAGGTCTAAATGTTTGTACTGGATCCCTTGGAATAATTCATCTTGCAGTAGGATCAGTAGAATCTCACTATTGACTTCAAAGGAGTTTAAATATAACCAGTATAACCAATATTTTGAATCAAATACTTCTTATTTTCCCAACAGAAACAGTAACTCTTGATACTCTTGCTAGTGCTTTATCCACCTGTCAGGACTGTTGATACAGTCTTTGACAGGGATTAAAAAGGCTTGGAAAACGCAGGGGAAGGAATGGAAAAACCCTGGAGCTGCTGGCTTGGGACCTATCTGAAATGCATTGATGGCTGCTGATAGCACTTAGGAACAAAACTGCCACCAGGATGTCTATAAATAAAAGAATACTGAAATTGGCTCTTCCACATCCAGCTCATTTCAAAGGAGGCAAATTCTCACCTCACGTACTGAGGTTTCTCCACTGAGTTCTCAAGTAGTTTTTAAGAAGAAAGGACAATCTTTTCTGTAGACAGAAATGCCAGCAACTCTGAAAGCAGATTTCATTATCTATCCATGTTCAGTTTCTCAAGTTTTACACATTTCCACAGAGATGTTTACCCTTCCAGTGTATGCCAGCAGTGAACCATTTGTAACCAGTGACATCCAGCTCTGAGCTATAACCCATATGCCACCCAGCATCTGCTGTCTGCCCATTTCTTCCACGTTTGGAAACTCTTACTGGCCTTGCAGCTGCTCTGGGTAGCTGGAAGAGGACATCACCCACACAGACTCCGTATAAATTTACACCTTCTCATGTCTCTGTTTTTCCAACCTGCATGCACATCTCCTGGGTACTTGTGCAAGATGCTTCTTACCAAATGCAAGCATCTCTGCCCGAAGATGAAGTCTCCTGCTGACAGAAGGTCACATTGCTGTACAGCAGCGAGAGCCTCCCCAGCGCCAGGGCTGATTCATTACTGGCTGGTGATTCTGACCTGATAACATTATTTGTGTTGGTAGGTGCTCACGTGTCAGGATTAGGGCAAGACACTGAAGAAGGAACACAGTGTTCTGCTCCTATTTATGTTTCTTGCTGTAGTTCCCTCAGAGACTAACATTATTAACTTCCCCTATCAGACAAGGGACGCTCAATTTCAGGTCATTTGTACCTGTCTCTTACACTTCAGGAGTTGTTATATGAGCTTAAAGTTTGATGGGAAACTGAAGTACAATCGTGGCAATGTGTAATACATATATTTACATCCAAGTAGATGTTTGTGGGTGGCTCCTGTCAGAATTTATGACCACAAGCCATCAGCAGAACATCAGGAAAAGCTATAGCAATTCAGTGGCATTACTGTGCTTTGCTAGCTTCCTTTCTGGAATTTTTGAGTGACACGAAGAGAAACCTGGCACTCTGGCAAAGGGACACTCGCTTCACAGGGCAGGGTGGCCTCTAGGTCTGTACTGCAGAGCCCCAGCTTTCCAAAAACACCCCTAAAAGGAACCCCACCAGGACCAGTGGCCTTGCAGACACCTGCAAGGGTGAAGCAGGAAGAGATCTGCAGAGAAAAGTCTGCCAAGCGAGACTTCCACTGATGGCCAGGGCTGGGACAGCGTTTGCTGCATGTGCTGCCGGCTGTGGAGCACCGAGCAGCCAGAGCCCCAACACCGACACACCGAGTGTGGTGAGCACACATCCTGCACGTGGGACACGAACCAGGCTGCTCAGGCTGCTGCCACACGTAGGAAACAGAGCTACTCAGTCAGAGGCTGACATTTTTACAGAGCTGCTTTCCAGAGCCCAGGCGCACTCCAAGCACGGAATAGTTTCCACTGTTTCCCTTTTCACACACGCTCAGTTTTCCAAACCATTCACCTTTGGCAAAAAGCTTCATGCCTGGCCCCTGCTAGAAGGTCAGCTTGTTTTGCAACATGAACCGGACTCCTTCATTTGTTAAAGACCTGGAGCAGCAAATGCATCTGCTTTTATATCCCAGGGTTTTTTACTTCATCATTGTCACTAAATTTGTACACAAATTTCCTTTTAAAATGTATAATTCATTTTTAAAAAGAGACTTTGGCAGACTGATAAACAGAATTATGTCCTAATAATTCAAATATTTAACAGGGAAATTAGGTCTCTCATTGCTACATAGACTTTCTTTTTTTTTTTTTTAATTTAGCAAAACCTATTTTGGTCCTGTACTTTTTGTGCCATTGTCAGATTTTTTACGTGCGCACAGTGACATTTGCATAATTTCCATGAGGGAGACTGAAACCTTTCAGGGAAACACAATGCAAAGTCCAGGAAGAAAAAAACTTTTCATATGGGGGGAAAGGAAACAACAGTGCCAAGGAGACAAAAGTGCCAAGGTTAACTGAGCAAGTGCTTCCCACTGTGCCCCACAGGGCTTGCTCCCAGCTCGGGCTGATTCATCCTGACGCTCTCGGAACCTGACATTTTAACCAAACTGGTGCATTTTTGACAAGCTCCTGTTAAGGAAACTTCCCTGTCTGACCATCCAGAAGCCACAGTGGCAGTCCCAGCTGCACCACCTGAGCTGGGACAGAGGTCCCTTCCCAGCCACATGCACATAGGTTTCCTGTCTGGCTTGGCCCCAGGCTCCCCACACCCACATCTCAGACATCCCTGAAGCCCTGAAGTAGCTTAATTTTGGTGCAATAACTAAGTGAGAAATCAACAGCTCAAGCTGATGTCTCTGAGCAGGCACCCCAAGCAAAGGAGGCTCTGGGCTTTTATATCCTCACAATCCACGTGAGGCTAAATCTGGGGCCACCTGCTCCTTGTGTCCCCAAGTGTCCCTCACCTGGCTGTGCCACAGGTCTCCAGGCCCTTTTTTATCCAAAGGGTCAGCAATTCAAGGCCTCCTGGGCCTCCTGCTTCCCTGAACTACCTGCACTGAAGATATTCCTCAGCACAACAAATGCGAACGGCCACGATGCCAGACGGGCTTGGCTCTCGTGACAGAACTGATGAATCCCTCTGCACAGACCATCATTTTCCAGCCCTCCCCCTCCTCACCAGCACTTGTCAGGCCCTTCTGTTTCAAGTCATTGAAAGGACAGAAAACTACCCAGGAAAAAGATTTTACTATATTTTATAGATAGGTAAATTAGAAGGTGAATTAGCTCAGTCACAGCTCAGAACTTGTTCCAAGATGGGGCAGAACTGCCCTGCTGAGAGCGAGCAAAGGGCATAGGAAGGAAGAGGTAGGACAGGGATGAAGAAAAGGCAGCAAAACAAGCTGTTGCAATGGCCAGACTGCAAACAACGCTGAACACCTCAAAAATTTCATCCTGGCCATCAAGATATGCCCTGGCAGGAGCATGAAAAATAACAAGGGAGTATAGGAAACAGTCAGACTTGGTGGAATAACAACGGTAATCTTAAAAACCTCACGTGTGCGATCCTGCATCTTAAGTTAGCACATTAGCAAACGGAAAAAGAAAATCATCTGAGAGACAGTATCAGCTTTAAACCACTCTGGAGCTATCTTCCACTTCCAGCTTTCTTCTCTTTCTGTGATTACACTTTGGTAACTCTGATAATTTATTTCACGGCCTCTACAAGCATTGCGCATGTTTGATCATTTTGTCATTCAGTTTCCATTTCCTACAGAGACCCCATTTGCTGTTCTTACCAAGCCTCCTTCTCTTGAAGTCATTATTATTTAAACAATGACTGCAATGGGAATGACATTTCAGTGAGACACCACCACCACCATTCAGTATTTCCAGTTGTCCCAGTTACACACAAATGCAAAGCCAGGAGCAATAAAAATAAAGTGGCTGGACATTTTAAAAACAGCACCTACATATATAGCAACCTGTACCTCAGCTTCTACTCTTCTAGAGTCAAACCCTTACATCACCAAGATACCCAATATGTGCAACAGCTCAGAAATATAAAGCTGGAGAAAGATCAGGAGCCAGAAGGACGTTAGGACAGAGGTTTAGGACAACATTTCTCTAAAATTCACCAGCAAAGTTGGTGAATTGTGGTTTGTTTTACAGTTAAAAGTCACACAGAAATGTAGAACACAACAGGAAACTTTCATCTTGGGACTGAGAAAAGCATTCATGGAAATAAATGAAATAATTCTGACAATATAGATGAGAAAATTATCTTCATTACACACCAGGGAAAAAGACTAAAGAAATTTACACTGATGACATGAAAAGGCAAGCTCAGAGTTCAGAGCTGAATCTTTAATCTCTAGTGCTCACCTGGCTATTGCCTGCTATCCTTTCTCCACATTTCTCAGCACACCAGAATTATTCATCATTATTGTTTTTACCACTCCTTCCTTACAGCTATTCACCACAACATAGGTGAGAAATGTGACCAAAGATTAAAATACTTCAATTCCAAAATAAACCTCAAGATTCTGGACTCTATTTCTATACCTTTTTGTTTCCTCATTAGTGATTTTTTTTTTTCTTTTTCTTTTAGCCTCAAACGAATTTCAAATGCAACAAAGCACTGTGTTAATGTAGGAAAATGCCCTTATGGCCTCCATGGGGACAGAGTCACTTCACATTTCTTACACCACAGTGCAGTCTTCATTTACTTTTCATAGTTATTAGAGCCACGTTGCACAGCTGCAGAGTAAACCTCATTTAGTTGGTGTTTTAGAAGGAATGATGCTTTTTCCACTGTCATGTTTCAAATTAATTCCCCATATGTATCTCCATCTCTTAATCTTTGACTTTGATCTTCTTGGTAATCTAGATTTATTAAAAATAAAGAGCAATAGTGAAAAAAATGACAGAGAACAAGAAAAAATACACAAAAAAAAAATTACACAGCTGGAGTACCACTTTGACAGTCACTGGCTGAATGGCACTGGCACCACCAACTAAAATGAAAGGGTATTACACATTTCGGCCACCCAGCCCTGACAGCTGGCAAGGCTTTGGAAGAAAAGTTTTACTTCTCCAGAAAATCCATACCTAAGCAAAATGCTGAAATGCTTGTCTTCTTATTTACAGCAGTATGGCTTTTTAAAAAACACCCCTTCCCCTACAAACAAGGAACTCAAGCATTCACAATAATATTACGTATGCAGAACATGAATAGTTTAAAATTGGGTTTAAAAAGTCTGGCTTGCGGTGCTTAATGGAAGATGGAAAATATACACAGTCAACAGAGAAACATTATACACAAGAGAAATGTTCTAATCTATTCTTAACTCAGTTTTATCAATAATCCCCATAGCTGGCTTCTGGCCATCCCAGAGGAATAATTTAGAGCCAGGAAAAAACAGGGATCTGGACAGACATTGTCCACATCTGTAATTCATCTGCCTTGCTATATTAAGTTATTCACCTGTTAAAATCCAATTTCCTACTATATAGCTAAATATGCTTAAAGGTTACACGGCCAAAAATAGCACTGCCTGCAGCATTTTCTATATTGTAGAATACATAAATTACCCTTGTCAGTATGTTACTATAAAAAGGCATTGGCTTGTATTTCTAGAAGGCATTTCAAAGATGTCAGGGGTTGCCTTTTGGTCAAATAGCTTTGCAGCATATATAAAAGTGTATAGGTAAAGTCTCTACAGATACTTTACTATTGCCATTAAATTGGCAAAAAGAGTTACCAGGGCTCTCACAGGGAATAGTAGCACATGCCTAAAACTAGCAAAATTATGACATTTGGATTTCACTGGGTTTTTTTTTCCCTTAACAATTTTTTTTTTTTTTTGGTAAGTGTTCTATGCCTGAACCAACTTAAACCTGCAAATTTTCTTTCTGCAAAGCTACTGCCCAAACATGCTCCTTCTTCTTGGAGAAATCTCTACTCCAAGCCCCCTTGAGCAAGAGGGGGTGTGCTTTACTCCACCTTGAGCCCATGAATAAAACCATTTGCAAAGCTCTACATGTGCATCACAGCCTCTGCGTTGCTGTTGCTACAGCCCTGCTAGGGCTTTTTGGAATATTTATTGTTTGCCATTATACACAAGGTGGAAAAAGATGCTCTTTGACTCTTGGGATCCTGAGATGACTTCCACTGGCCTAAAAGTGACAAAGGTTTCCATCTGAATCACGGATCTGGAAACCACTGATAGGAGGAGAGAACTCTACAGCCTCCATCTCCAATGGCCAGGACATCAGCCTTTGGTGCCACTCAGCAAGGCTTCACCAGAAATGAATGAAGCTGCACACAGCCATTGTCTTGCAGCTTCCTCCCCCTGAAGAAAACGCAGCAGAAAAGCTCGTTTGTGGCAGAATGCCAGCTCCATTAAATACAATGCATGCAGGTAGTAAATTTTTGCCCATAAACCAAGTTATCTGAGGGTCAAAAAAACAATGGAAAATAGTAGTTTTAGTGTTAAGACTATGCCAAGTATTGTCAGAAATAGAGGTTTGTGCTCCGACCAAGCAGATGGAAATTATTCTATTGTTCAGAGACATAACAGAGCTCCCAGCCAGGCCCTGACAGCACTATTATATTTCTCTGTCTGAGCCCAGCCCTTCAAACATCCCCCATGCAAAGCAGCTTTCAGGAAGAAAGTCTGATACTGCAGCTATTTTTACTTTTGCTCCTTATTTCTCTTGCCCAAAGATGCAAATGCAAGGATGAGTGGTTCCGTGAAAAACCAAGAGACTTCCTTTGATAAACAGGATGTTGGGTTTTCTATGGAGTCACCCCCCACACACACACACCTGTTCTCTTTATGGCTGCATAAACATCCTCAGCTCCCTGCAGATCCTTTCACACACTGTGCACATCTTGCTCTGGCCCTGTTCCTGGCTGGGCTGCGGTCGGGGTGCCCACGTAGTCAGCAGGGTACCTTAACCACTCCTTATCTTGTTTGCAGAGCTGAGACAGACAAGCGTAAAGACCAATGCGCCAATCCATCCACAAACATTGCAAATACTCAGGTTTTCCTTTCAGCAGAGCAAATACTGGGAAGTGAGCTGACAAAACACGAGGTCAGCTGGCATCCTGGTCTATAGCATGACTTCTATTTACTTTCTCTTGCCTTATCTCCCTTGGATAACTTGTGTTCGGGATGTAAGCATACATTCGTGTTTATCTTTCCGAATATAGGATCATGACTGGAGTAAGCCTCTGCTGGAGTGAAATTCCACTCAAGCCCGTGGTATCCAGCCATGTTCCAACACGTGGGCTGGGTTAGCTTTTGCTTTGACTCTCTAAAATGACATCCTCAAGCAGGGCTTTAGCTGCACTGAGGTTCAGCGCTGCCCACACTGCCCTTCAGACACAGGGTGTAGGCGTGCCAGCCTCTGCCTCCAGCAGGACACTTTGGGATGCCAAGCTCACAGGGAGCAGCGTCCACCCCTCCTCACTCTTGTGGTCCATGCCCTTCACCCAGTTTTCTTTTTCATAGCTCCACTTCTCTCCACATCCCCAGATTACTACGGGCCTTCAGTTGCCCACATGTTTCCCTTCCAGCATCGCCAAGGACCAGACAATGGTGCAGGACAAGCCTTGGCTGCCTTTCTCCAGGGAGGTTTAACTGCAGCACATCAGCAGAATCAGAGGAACAGGAGACAGTCAGTTGGAGTCCAAGACAAGGTTTATACACTGCAGCGAGGGCACTGCCCTTGAGGCAGGAGGCTCCCCCAGCAGCAGAGGTGTGAGAGCTCTCACCAACTCAAAGCTGGCTCTAAGTAAGCAAAAGTGCAAATTTTTCCCTTTTAAATCAAAGCATGTGACAGTTTACCAGCTGAAGAAACTTAGGCTGACTTAGGGTTCTGTGTAGGAAAATAACACTGGTTTCATAAGATTTTTAAGACTTTAAACCTCATGAAGAGCTGCAGTCAACTTTTGACTTTGAATCTTTTGACTCTGAAGTTTGAATGACAAAGAAGTAGCATAGTTATGGACCTGAAACTTCCAGGCTTTGCACATATCTGATTTATGAGCTGAAGCAAATTAAAAAAGATTAATATTTCTGTTACAGCAGCTTCTTTTCAGAAGTTGTTTCTGTGACAGGCACTGAGTGGATGTTGGTTTCAGAGACGTAAATACAAGCCATCATCTCGCTGCTCCTGGAAAACAAATAGTCCTTTGTTACCAGCACCTTGGAAATGAAGAAATAAAACAAAGAACACAGAGGTTTTTCTTGAGGTGTTGATGGCTGTTCTGGAGTCATTAGGCTTGTGATTCAGCTCTTAAATTCGATGTAGAAACTGTCGTGTAAGAGAGATACGATAAAGGTAATAAATGGCAGACGATCTTAAAACATTTATCATCTTAATAATCAAAACACAGGGAGAGAGACAGGAAATCAATACATTACTTTTAGAAACAGCATCAAGAACAATGATCTGAGGGAGAATAATAAGAGGAAACTGAGAAGATAAAGCACACTAGGGTAATTTTAGACAGAAAGGCGACAATAACATTCTTCTAATGTAGCAAGGGAGCTACAGTGGCTGATACAGATCTGGGTAGCTACATGTTATAAATAGTATGGAACAATAGAGACCAAGAAATATCAGAACTTTTCAAGCTGAGGGAGAGAAAAGAAAACCGAGCAGTCCCATAAAGCATCTTGTGCAGTAACTAATCCTCATGTGAGTGGGACGCTACTATTTTTCTCATCCATGTTTCCAAGCGTCCCTCTCACCGCATGTCAGAGTTAGAAAGAGCAGAGGTGAAGCAAAGCCTTACCTAATAGCTGGGTTACTGGCACCAAGCCACAGGGAAAGATCAGAAAACTTGTCCTTGAGCATTTCTTTCCACAGCTCCTGCTGCCATGATGTTGATGGAAATGATGGATGAGCTCCATGACTGGCTCATCTTTGAGAAGAACCATTCGAGTCTAATAAGTTGTTCCTTTTTTTAGAAACAGTCATTTCGCAGGGATTACTTTTTCTCTTCCTGAGAATATTTTGCTAGGTTATGAAAGCATTCTTCTGACCGCTCCTCTGGTATAATTTGCTTTAATCAAACATTAAAGTACAGTAGCCGTAGACATTTCTACTACTCTGCAATGCACAAGGAGAAGTTACAAGGAGAAAGAAGAGATGCAGGAGAGGTAATGGTAACCAAAATAAGGACCACACTGTAATACTTGCTGTGATTTAAGAATTCTTAAGTATTCCTGTAGCTCAAACTCAGGCAATCCCACCTCCCAACATATTTAATGACTTGCCCAAATCAGCACCTGGACATTTCACCAAATTCCCTTATTTAGCTTATGGAAACCTATTTATGACAGTCACTGTAACCATCCAGTTTCAGACCTTTCATGGAGATTTCATTACCTTCTCTGTTTCCAAAATGAGTCATTCTTCCTTCAGAGTCATTCTTGAAGATGACAATAAAATATGCAGAGATAATGCAATATTTTCCTCTCTCCAGACATTTTCTCATTTAATTTCTTATTCCATTTCAGAGGATATTATAAACATGTATAATGGCATATCTGTTGTTCGTGGGTCATCAGCTTTTAATCAGCAGAGTTTTAGTTCAGTTACAGGTTCTAATGAGGTTTTTTCCACTGAAGCTGATTCCACGAGAGGCTGCCTGGAGCAGGGGCTGGACAGAGTTAAAGGAATAAAGCAGGGATTTATTAAAAATCCTTCAAAGGATGCACCTTGGGCACTGCAAGAGCCTGGCCAAGGCTACACCCAAGGTGGAGGTTATGAGTTTTCACGTTTTGATCAGTTTTGTCCATTTCCATATTGGGGTTAATTGTCCCATTCCAGCTGCAGGTGATGCAGTCCCATCCTCCCAGATTGCTCTCCTCAATTCGCTGCTGGTTGTGCTTTTTGGGGCTGGAGCTGCAGCGGTGTCCTTGGTTGTGGGGCTGGAGAAGGATTGTTGTGTGTGCCTGAGCTGTGAGGAGAACTGGCTGGCACTTCATATGGAGTTCAGACTTATATACCAATGCAGTACAGCATCTGGAAAATATGGAAGCTATGAAAGCTAGAACTTAAGGCATCAAAACTAATAGAATAACTAATAGAATGATTAGTTAGACATTTGATTAAGTTTGGCCCAATTACGCTAATGCCTGTAAGGAAGAAATTGCTTCTTTATTTTTAAACACCTAGAGAAACAACAATTCATTTAATTACATAAAAAATATTAAGGGGAATATAAATAGGAGGAACAATGAAACATTATCACATATGTGAATACAGTAATCTAAAGGGGTAGGCAGAATTCTTTTGGATCAACTAGCAACTTTTAAAAATACCTTGCAAACCACTGGACAATTTTCCCCCAAAAGCAGTGGAGGATAGCACCTTCTAGACCAGCATTGTATAAACCTCAGAGTTTGGCAAGCATCAATTTGAAATGTTTTAATCAAACATGGTCAATATACTGTGGTAGTTCCCTGTATTTTAGACATGAGGGGAGACAGAAGGTAAAGGGTACGATCCAAGTTTCAGTTTTGTCACTGCCAAAACTGGCATTTATTTATGAGCCTGAAAGAACAGTGGCCTTTCTCCCATCTGCCCAGGAGGCATTCAGGAAAACTCATAAATCCGTGACCACCCAAAGACACAGACGTGCAGGATGCTCAGCACAGGTCACTGCCAGATCGTAATTTGCAAGTGTTGATTAAAGAGTAATCTTGGCTATTTTTAAATCTAGAAAACAAGCCTAACAAGGACAGACAATTAAACTATTCTGTATTTGGAAATGTAGTTGCTGCAATGGGTTTGGCTTCCCTTGCCCTTGCTCTGTTCTCATCCCAGTGATTCCATATTTTCTTATCCTCATCTTGAAACTGAAAGACCAGGACAAGATGCACTTGATTTCTATGACAGCTCTTGAAATATACTGACAAATTCTTGTCTTAATTCTCTGTTGCATCTCCTCCTCCCTCTGCTCTCCTTCAGGCAAGAAACAAAAATACCTCAACCAACTTAAAGTTCTATTCGACCTCATCACACAAATTTCAGTCAGAAACAATGTTCTGAGAAAAGATTTTGTAATAGAATCCCTTCTGCTCTGCTACAGGAATATCTCTCACACTGGTTTTCATGTAAATAATATGAAATACAAAAACTACATAGGTGGTTTTTTTCTTGACTTTCCTTATCATCAGCTGGTACATTTTGCAACCAAGAAAAATAAAAACCTGGATTTTGTACAAACCCATGACATTTATGTTAATTTCAGTGAAAAGCAAACAGTCTCTGTTTTGTCCCCCAGAAATATACACAGGTTTTTGTTATTAATCTTTAGGAGAACCCACAGCATCCACTTCTGAAATCATAACTTCCAAAGTGCTAAAGCCCATCTAAGTCAGCGTAGCAGCCCTTAAAATAACCACTGACCAATAATCTCTAATAAATTAGTTAATTGATAAATGTCCTACAATGTAGAAGACAACTTTAGTGAAGAGATCATCACTAATCCTTCAGATTTATTTAGGAGATTATATTGACAAATTGTTGATCATTTAACATTTGCTAGATTTAAATTTGTCAGTTCAAGATTCTGACACGTCCCACCACTGTAGGTATTTCATATTTGAATAATACTCACAAGAATCTAATAGATAAATTTAAAAAAGAAAATCCTTATTTTCATTTTATGGGTCACAGAGATCAGGTTGGTTGCTCAAGGCATGTTAATATGTGTATTTGTCTTTTACTGAGGTTAATCTGAACTTTTACAGAGACGAGTGTGTCTCTTAAAGAGGGACAGATATAGAAAAGTGACTTACTCATCGCTTCGTCTTGTCCTTAAGTAGCATCTTTATGTTTGTACTCAGCTACTCCAACTGGCCTGGATCTGAAATGGTTTGGTTTGGATGAATGCCTGTGAAAAATGGACAAAATCAACCTTTGTCTACGTCCTACCCTGCGACAGTAAAAAGCTTTAGCTGTCTTGATGGTGGAAAATCCTGATCCCTTACAAGGAAATGCTCTGAGCAGCCCACAGGAGGCTGAAGTGCCCCACAGACATGGACAGTTGTGTGTTAGGTGAGATCCCACGGAAGCAGCCACTCGCTGTTTGTAAACAAGCCCTACACTGAAGAGGTCTGTGCTTGAGTATCTTGCTCTTTCATGGACCTAACAGTGCAGTTAAACAAAAAACCACCAGCCCTAGGAGCAGATATCCCATGTAATCAAATATTTCCCTATAGTTCATCTGACATTTGTCAAGTATGTAGAGTAAAACCATACTTAGAGACAGTAAAAAGAACTCAGCAGGAGGAGTCTACATGAAGTCCTACAAAAACTATTGCAAATTCTGCAAAAGCAGAGAGGGAAAAGGGTGCAAGAGCTTCTCCCTTTGGAGGCATGAAGCTTCTGAAATACTGCAGTTCCTTTGCAGCAATCCATTTTCACAGTGTTTATTGTGTTTAAACAGGTCCTGAAACATTGGTAGCACAATCCCTCATCTCATTTAAGACTCACCTAGAAGTCTTAAATCTTGCCTTTCCTTACTCAGTGTATCATATAGCATCACTTACTAACTTTATAGTGATTTGACCTGTAAAAGCCTAATGAAAGACAAATTTAAAATATATTCTTCAGTAACACAGCATCATTCACTCTTACCTCCAAATTACAAGGAATGAGAGACTGTTACATTTTTGCAAAGTGGAAATTCGAAGCATAGCGGGGACAAGAAACTTCTGCTACAAAGCTGGGGATAAATCAACAAACCAAGGTTTTTCAAGAGAACCTCGTTCTCAAAAGGGTGAAAAAAAGTTAAACTTCAGAGTTTCATTTCACCTTCTAAGTTTGGGCATAGCTTTTGAGGCACACTGAATGCAATCTCTGCAGATGCAAAGTTCACAGACGTGACTGTCTGCAGAAGTGTATTAAAAGGTCAGTTATATTTGCTTTTGCACACAAATGGAAATTATTCCCATGTGTATTTACTGGACTCTTTGACAATGGTACAGAATAGATCTGGCCAGTCAGAAGATTATTCAGTGTCTTTCAGTGTATCATGTGCTTCCCTCAGAGCCATTGCAAAATAGAGAAAGGTTTCTGGATGAAGTATCTGAAGACACAGGAAATTTCTTCAAAGAATCTTATTCAGTGGCTTCCTGGTGATCCCGTCCTTACTGTGGCTCTGGTTGCTCCTGTCTCCTATCAGATGGGTACTGAAGATAAAGCTGTGCTCAGTCACAGAGGCTGGCTCATTATTTCAGCTCTTGTTCAGGCAAAATGAACAATACTGACACAAACCTTCCAGCTAAGCCAGATATGGTAAAACATCCAGATGCACCCACTGAACTTCACATCTCTTGACCTTTACACAGGACAGCAAAAAACTCTGCTGCCTCAGGCCACTCAAAGGTACTTATTTGCAGAAGATAATTCTGTAGGCAAGGAACTGCACAGCTCAAAATCACTGTCTTTTCATGTTTTGGGTTTGTCATTTTACAAAAGATACAGTCCCATTGGAATTTCCACAGACAGCAATTCTGATACAAGAGAAATATCAAAATGATCAAAATGGTATTGAGGCAACTTATCTGGCAAATTGGCTCAAAGTTGTAAATGATAATAAGGAGGGTCGATTTTTTCTCTCTACTGCCATGGACTTCAACAAGACTAGAGCTGTAACAGAGCAGGATTTGTGTCACTTGCAATAAGTGATGGCCAAGTGTCACTTCTCTTAAGTAGATTTCATTGCTAGTAAATGATTAAAAACTCCCCAAACCAATCCTGGCAGTTGTGCATTGCAGCATTCAGTGAACACATTACCTCCACCTTATTGAATAATAACACCAATCAAACCCAAGAAATTTCTGGACAAAAATTTTCCTTCACCTTACCCATAAGGAGGAGGTTTTGCTTTCCTCCGTTTGAATCCGAGAGCAACTTAGTACCAAGGTGCTCCTTAAAGCAAGTTCAGCTACTCGTGCCCAAGGATTTTAAGGAATCTGCCTTTAATTTATTGCTGGAAGAAGCAAGACTGTTGAACCTTAAGGCTTTTGCACACTGTGGAAGCTCATAAAGCCTTGAGAGCTTTGTCCACACATCCTACAATAAGTATGACTCATGGAGTGCTATTCTTCTCTCAGTATGCAATAAAGAGAAATATTATTTATAGCAGCATACAAACTACTAAGAAACTGTTTTTCTTTCAGGTTTAGACATAGCAAGGGAACAATAATTTGGATAAACGGCAGTATTTACAGTTTCTTTGAATTGGGGCCACACATGGTATCATGGCCAAATATGTGGTTACGATGAAGTATTCCCATTTCTCAAAATAGTTCTGACATCCACAAGTTCACTGAGGTCTAATATCTGATTGTTTTTGGCTCAGAAGTGACTTGAGCTCTAAAGTCATTTTAAGAGCACAAACAATGGAGCTGCTTCCTTGCCTTAGGGCTTTCACTTCTGTGCCTCACATTAGATCTTTACATACATCCTCAAAAAAGTCCTACAGTTCTCAAAAAATGTTCCTGGTTGGATTTGTTAAAAGCCTCCAGAACAAGCTTGTCTGTTCCCAGCAAAGTTTGTGGCAAGAGCTTGGTAAAACCCACCAGAGCACGGAGTTGTAACAAGTTGTACATTACAGGACTGCTAATGCTCTCATCATCTCTTCTCTGAGAACTTAAATCGCACAAAAAAATCACTCACCAGCACTCATTTTTGCCCAGACTAAAGAGAGGAAAAAAAAAATCTTCCCAAAGATGACATTTGAGGCACAATCAGCTGTAACAAAATGTTCTAGAATGGTGCTAGGTTTGTGGCAGACATTGTGTACAGAGAAAAACTGCGACTCTTTCTGAAGCTATAAGGAAGACCAGGAAGCCCCATCCTACCAAAAATAAGAGGGTATTGATCCTTTCACCTGTAGCAGTCAGAGGAGAAATGTACCTACAGTTCCAAATAATGCAGCGCCTTTCAACCTGAGCTCTAATTTGCAGCCCAAAATGTCAGCATTTAAAGCCAGGCCCAAATATATCAGCTTCAGGCCTTATTTAGGTTAAAGTTTCTCATGCCCGCAGCTAAGTAACATTTTCAAGTCTAGTGATAGTTATGTACAAGACCAAACAGTGCAAAAACAGCCTACCCTCTGTGAAAAGGAAGATGGCAAAGGTCTATTGAGGAGCAGACGCCAAAAAATGCATCAGACTCCCTCTCTCTGCGACTTTGTTCGTGCCCCAGGCTCCCCTAGTGAGCGAGGAAGAGAAGAGCCTTCATTGGTAGTCCTGCCAGGAAAATAACGTGCTAGTTGTACTCCTGGAGCAAAATGTTTTCTCCAGCAGCTGTTCACTGAAAAAAAATTCATTTGTGCTTCAGAGTTTAGGTAAAAAATTCAAAAATGTGCATACTTTTGTCTTCCCTACCTTCCTGGCATGGTGTGAATCCATACAACATCCACAGACCCTGAGAGCAGGTGACCTTTCCCCTTATAAACAGAATATTGCCAGAAGATTTTGGGCTTCCCATGTTTTCATTCAGTGCAACAATACAGGAATCAAATGCAATAAAAAGCAGTTGTCGAAGCATATTCTGAAACACCACCTGGGTTGAAGGAATGGCTGTCACACTTTGCACAAAATTCAGAAGAGCATTTGGGTTCCTGCTGTGACCAGAAGTTGTATTTTAATCACTAGAGAACATGATATGCCTGAGACAACCATGCAAGAGCCACATAACAGCCAGTAATTTTCCTCAGGTCGTGTCAGGCAAAAAGTACCATGGTTTCTTTTCTCCCCATCTGATTTTATGCCCCAGCAAGCTGTTGTCTGGCCTTTCTTGTCCCCGTGATATATTGCATCAGTCTGCCGGTTCCCACAAGTTCATATTTAAAGAGCTTCTGTTCACTTATGTCTGCCTTGTAAAAGATCTCTTGTGTTGTTTTTCTCCCCACCCCCTTTAAGAGCAATAAACATTCTGTTAAGGAAAGGCTTCAGCATCAATCAGATTTCAGCGCTGATTAGAGGGGAGGTGCTCTGGCTGCATTTGAAATGGGCCTCTTTGCGCTGTTCCTGCTTCTAAAATTAGCCGGGCCATTTCCCGAGAGAAGGCCGGGGATTGATGCAGACATCCCCCCTGGCTGGAGCTGTGCTGGAAAGCGCAGGCAGGGAGCTGCAGAGCTGCTCGGAGTGGCCAGGAAAGCTGGGACGCTGCTCTCCTCCTGGCTGCCAGCACAGCCGTGGAAAGCTCTGGCTGCCAAACCCAACCTGCAGGTCGCTGCTTCAAACCCCGCGTGTCTGAGGCACCCAGGGAAGGCCTGAAACTGCAGCCAGGGACAAAACCCCACTCAGCTCCAGCCTCTGCCGAGCCAGGGCTGTTATTGTTTACACCAGGACCTGCTCTCCCCTCGCTTTGCTGCTGAGCACTCACAACAGCATTTCCACCAGCAGCAAGGTCTGCGTTTCCCTGAGATACCCTGGGAGCAACACTGCAGAAAGGCAAAGGCAGCAATTCCTAAAAAATGTTTCCTGTCCTCATGCACAAAAAGATTCTCCACCTGATTTTCCAGGAGCTGTTGAATTCAGCCAGTTTACTCAATTCTATGGAATTCAGTAAAGATTTGGACAAAGGTTCCAATACCCACATTGTAAGTAATGAACGTATCCGTGTCAGAATCTGTGCAGGCCCTATTTAGACAGGTGCACACCCTGACGGTAGGACAAAGATAAAAATGTGTTACAGTTACTTTTGCAAGACACGCTCGCTGGTCTCTCTTTGCCGGGGTTTGAGCCAGCCCCTCTTACGGAACAGGAGACAAACGTTTGCTTCAGGTCACAGTGCTGTGAGTCGAGTGCAAGGCTTTAAACAGATGATGTTCCCTTTTAAAATAAAGAACTGGAAAAGCATGTGATGTTATGGACAGCTCTGTAACGGGGCACTGAGCATGGATATTTGTCACCCTGAAAATTAAACCTTCTGATAGTGTTTTCATACTTTTAGTTACTTTCCCATGGAAGTCCTATAATAATGTGATAAGTTATCACATTCCTTCTAAGGATGATGTGTTTTGATGGATGTTTCTCATGACCAGTGTGCTTGGGAAGGTGGTAACTTAATTATCCAATTGCTGGTTATTGTTGAGAATCTATAAATACTGGAGTCAGAGAACAAAGGCACGTTTTTTTATTCTGACATTGAGATTGTTGGTGTGAATCATTTTGTGTCCTTTAGCGACAGATATTTAGACTAAATGCAGTTCCTGACAACAGCTCAGAAGAAGAAGAGTAAGACGGTGACTGCTTTCGAGGTTCTGCTCTAGCAGTACTTACCAACAGAAATCAAGTTGTAACAGAATGGGTGGTATATCTAAAACCAGCGTATAGATTTCTATCAAAAATGTACTGTATAAATAGAGAAGATCTTCAGTAACCAAATGAAGGCAGCATTAAAAAAAGGAGACTCAGTCTGGGTTCCCAGGGAACCAATACTGTAAATCCTGGGCATCCCCTTGAAGTAGGGTAACTTGGCAATCCTGTGAGAAGCACCTCCAGGTTTTTAGACAAAGTTTGGGATGAAAGAAAGAGGCTGGAGATCACTTGCTCTTCTGTTTCTTTCTTCTTCCTGACACAATAATTAGAAGATTTGAACTTTAACTTTCAGGATTTTTTTTCAAGATTGTAATACATTGAATTGATTTGTGCAAACTAAATTGCAACTGTTATTAAAGTTATTATTAGAGGCAAGCAAAAGAATCGGTGTTACAAGGCAGAGGCACCCCTTACAGATGTTACACGTTAAAATTGAGGTACAGGATGGAGTTTGGAAGATCAGTGATGTCCCAAGACCAAAACGGCCTTGAGATGGACAAAATTAGAACGGCTTCAGGCATTGGACCCTAAAACCCAGTAATTATCAGACTAATTAGTAGACTAACATAACACAACGCTCAGTACGCTCACACAAACCTGTGAGGTTATCCAAAGGACAACGAGGAAGAGGAGAAGCCTTCACCAAAAGACCACCAAAAGAAGACTGGAGACCCCCTAACAACAAGTGAGGCACGGGCCGTGAAGGAAAGGGACATAAAGTCAGAAAAATGGGAAATAGGAGGAAACTGTCAGGAAACATGAATGAATATGTATAAACACACAGTACATGAGTTTAGCTTGAGGTGTTTTGTTTTGTACCTGAGGCAGGGTGGGGAACCCCCTCCGTACCCCGGTCGGTTTTGCTTATGCTTTAATCATACTTAATTACTGGCAGATTATATATATAAATTGTAATTTTTTGGTAAATTGTATTCTTTTACTAAACTGTATTCTTTTATACCAAATCACTATTCAATTTACTAAATTTCATTCATTTTTAATTAAACTGCTGTTAACTCAAGGGACCTAGTTGTCAAAATTCTAATATCATTTATAAAAAAGATCAAAATTAAGATTAGAAAGAGAGAAAGGAGCATCCCTTTGTAGTTTTGTTACTGTCTTTACACACCTGAGGTTTGATTTACACGAACTAATGTTTACATGCAAGCATATGGAACAGTCAAAACCGGTTTAAAAACAACAAATTGGAAAAAAAAACTACACCTACATATACACTAGGAATATTCCCACTCCTGTATTTCATATATTCAATAGTAACATGCAATGATAATATTCATACCAGAACTGCTTCTGCTCTTGTTCTGTCTGAATTTGTTGACCCAAAAATGGCAATGGGAGGAAACAAAAATTAATAACAAAAGGTAAAATTTTGCTTTCAGGAGCTTCACTAGATTTTATTCCCACAATTACATAAACAAATGGGAGCTAGTGCTGCTGCAGACTGATTTCACATCATTGAGTGCAGAGGGGATAAATTAATTGGTGCTGTCTGAGATTTTTGCACTCCGTTGGTAACTTCCTTTGCTAAATTTCTATCACATCTTTTGTGCCACGTCTATCAGGCCTTAACTGGAGCCTACCAGAGGCTCCACTGAACTATCAGCTAGAAAGGACTCCTTTTGAATGTGCCTACTCAAATTAAACGTTATAAAGTGGAATTTTCCAGTCCTTTCAGGAAGGGGCAAACTGGTATTTCCAAATTAAAACGTATCACAGGTTCTTAACTCAGGTAATTTTTTTTTCCTGCTGAAATGAAATAAAAGTTGAAAGTTCTCATAACTGTTTTTTGGCAGATGCACTAAGGATTGCGTGAGCTACACCCTCCAGCAACAACAACCATAACTCAAGCACTCACAGCCAAGCTCCAGTCCCAATTCCTCGAGATCTCTAAGGCAGATGTTAGTTTGAAGTCTGAATGGCATTTGAAACCCTTGTATTTCTCCATATCCAAAGCTAAACTTTGCAAAAGGAATGTTATTTTGGACAGAAAACAAATGAAACATCATGTGAGCTATGCATACCAATGCAAACAGGATGATTACACTTGAAATGCCACTAAAATACGTTTTGTATTTTCTGCATTTTCATGTGGAATAATGAAGGTTCTTGGTGTCTGTGGGGCATACAGGTGTTCAAACTCAGAACAGATGTTGAGAAACAATGCAGTGACTGACAAGCAATAATGCTTTTCTGTGACAGTGGATATCTTATCTTGCCACGAGATTTTTTTCCTTTCCTTTTTTGTTTTTTTGATGGGAGGAGAAGCTTTCATAAGTGATAACATATCAAAATAATATCAATGTTTATGTAGTATCTTAAATGCAAATTAAAGGTTGATGGGGAAAAAAGTTATTTCATCATACTGCTCACCAAGACAGTGATATTGACAATTATAGGCCAGATTTTTTTTTATCTATGTAAATACACTGACATAACTATTTGAGATCACAAAATGTAATGTCTGCATTATGATTATTTATTTGTCATAAATAATCAACAAAATAAAGATTAAAAGAGAGAAAACTGCATTAAAAACCCCAAAGAGAACCAGAAAGCCATTAATTGCAGGTCTTGAGGCAAAAATAGGATGCTGCTGCAGGGGTGATTTTTTTCAATCCTGTTAAGGATTTAGACAGTGTTCTAACTATAGGCATGACTGCTCTCTTTAATGATTTGTAGGTTTCAAGGACTCGTAGAAAGAAAAAGATGCAAGCAAAACGGATCATAAGACAATTGATGCAACTGAACATGAGCATAAACATCCTCACTTAATGAACTTCCAAAAATAAAAGGTAAGGGTGATTTTAGTCTAATCGAGCTAATATTAACTAATATTAACTTCTAGGAGCTTATAATTAATTTAATGTACTCTCTAAATCACTGCATATAAGACTTCCCTACCCCACAAGGACTATTGCCAGCAGCTTCCTTATTATGATTTGCTCCAATTGCAATTGAAACTCTTTTTTTTTTTTTTCTCTGAATGCTTACAGCCAAACCAAGTTATGCTCTGTAAATTAGAAAGCCATTATAAACTCATCCTCTTGTAGCCTAGAACGAGCAAACCCCACATGCTGCAGCAATGCCTTGTGGAGACTGGGCATGAGAACACCAAGCAGGGACTGAAGAGCAGTCGAGGGCAGTCCTGGCCTCACCCAGAGCACTCCTGCTGTGTGCACTGATCCTCCCCACTGCTGTCACTGCAGAGACACGGGTCCCAAAGCAGCACACCACGTAAAATGTGTGTCGCCAAGGAAAACGCCCAAAATGGCTGAGGGCAGTGATTTTCAGAGAGACTCATGGCATCCAACTCTCCACTAATGGATCTGAGAGTTTAGGTCTGTATCTTTTAGTCAGGTCTCTCTACTCCAGTGAAATGCTCAGTCCTACAACACTGAGGAGGAACTTAGTGTCCAAAACACATCAAGAAGATGGAAACTCCTACTGGTGGTCCATAACCCACCCCCAGTGTAGACTCATCACAAAGAGTGACGCTGTGTGCAGAGTCCAGAGCAGACCTCATGAGCGCGATCCCACCATTTTCACTCCAAACAAGAACAGGATTAACACTCTTCTTCTAAAGATGTGCCGAGAAAGAGAGCAGTGACGGTGCTTACCTGCTCCATGACCTCCACATGGGTAAGGGTTTCTCCAAGGAAGAAAGCAAAAATCCTCTCCCCTTTCCACAGGAACTGGGTGTAGCGTAGCAGGAGGGGCAGATGTACCTTCATCTAGATAAAGGCAGAAAATAGCAGCACAGTAAAAGCCCAGAAACACTGTCCACCCTGTAAGCAGCAAAGTGCTTTCCACAGCAATTTCTGCTGGCTCCAGTTTCTGCATTTTCACTCCAATTAACCACAATAAATTACAGTTAAAATGTAGCCAGCTTAAAATATGCAGGTACAGCCTGAAAACATGAACAGCAAGCATCTAGAGAGGATCCAATGCTATCAGCTCTGTTTTCTCATCGTTTAGGAATAAAAAACACTCCCTGAAGTCAGGGTGTTCTGAAGGCACTTACAAACCAGAAGAGGCTCCACTGCAGGAGAATATCCAGACCTGCTGCTCCCCCGCCTGGCTGAGGGGAAAGGAAAAGTCTCCTCTCTGCAGCGAACTCACCCTCCCTGTTCTACCTGTCTACAGGAGCTGTTTATGTAAGAAATCGAACTTAAGCAGGACTGTTCACATGCACAGACTTTCAGAACTAAGAATGAGTCGAACTCTACGAAAAAAGCATTCTTCATACACTAAAGTTTTAAATACCTCATGGCCCTGTTGTCCCTGAATTGTAAGGGTTTGAACGGAGATAAAAATCCTCCTTTCCCCATCGTTCGAGAGATTTGAGGGAAATCTCTCCTCTTCTGCTGTTGTAGGGGATTAAATTGAAGGGGGGAGCACACGTTTATTTGCCATTGCACTGTTTAAGGTGAACACCCCCCGTTGCCTCAGTTTCCGGGGTTCAATTGACCGGAAAACACCGGCTTTTGCAGCATTTGGCGGGGTCACATGGCGCCGTGCCGCTGCATTTGAGAGCGCTTCTGCCCCCTGGCACCAAATGTCTTGCACGGCAGCACTCCTGCCATTCCCTGGGGCATTGCTGAGGTGCAGGGGGAATTTGGCGGCTGGGCAGCCCCCGGGGAGCGGCAGAGCCGCGCTGAGGCGGGGCGAGCTCTGCCGGGCCGGCAGGCGGGAGCCGCGGTGCGGAGCTGTGTCCGTCCCGGCCGCTCCGCCCGCTCCGGGCGTGGGGCTCGGGCACCGCCGGGGCCCCTTCGGGCCGGTCCCGGTGCCGGAGCTGCCCCCGCCCGCCGGAGGAGCCGCTTTCCTGCCGGGAGCCGCGCTCCGTCCGGGGCCGGGAGCGCGGGGCCGCCCCCGGGTGCCGAGTGCCGCCGCTGCCGGGGCTCGCGTGGCTCGCCCGGGTCCCCCCGCACCTGGAGCGGCGCCAGCCCGGGAGCGAGTCCCGGCGAGGGCCGCTGGGGGACACTGGTGGCTTATCGGCTTCAGAGTGCTCTGGCAAAAGCCGCTGGGAGGAGGGGAGGGGGAAAAGCCCGACCTTCCGGCCTTTTTGTCTCGGGGCTTTGTCGGTGTTGCTCTTTAGCCGAGCCGCGCCTTTAAATAACGATGTGGCGCCTTCTAGAAACTGTGTCCAATGCCTTTTGCACCCTCACATGAGGGCTTCGAGCTCAGGTTTTTCCATTGCCGAGTTGACTGCAGGTCCGAGCTGACAGCGTCCCGTGCATCTGGGGTGCATGAATCTGTTTGTGATGTTCATTTCCCCTGGATGCAGAGTTGGGCTTTTTGGGCAGACCATATTTCTCAAGCCTCGGGGTTTGTTTAAGCCTTGCACACGATTTTCTGGAGACGCGGGCCGAGTGAGAACTTTGTCTTGGTGCTGTACTAGGGAATGGAATGCAGGGGGTCCCCGCAATATCCCCGTGGAAGCTGGAATGTCCGAGGAAATGGATGTGACAATTCTCGGGGCTGAACCTGGCTCCCAGCGCTCGATGCGAGAGAGCAGGGCCGAGGGACAGCGGGGTAGGAAGGGCGAGGTGCTTCGTGCTCTGGGTGCTTGCTGATGTTTCCAGAGCCAGAGCAGGTTGATTTGGTTCTGGTGTACTGGAACAGGATCCAAAAAAGGTTTGAGACCAATTGGGAGGAAATGTTTTTAAATGAATGTTTCTTAATAGAGGGCAGGTTTCAGTCCGTTTTTTAATTGATTTTCAAGGAAATTTTTTTTTGAGGAAAAGTGAAATAAAATGTTTATTTTAATAAGTAGGGCGTATGTAAGAGGAAAAAAAGGATGAATAACGTTAGATATTTTTTTGTTGTGGAGAAAAGCTCAGGAGTTTTAGAAGGGTTTTTCTGCACGTGTGGTTTGGACGTTTTTGGAGTTGGGCTGTGGCGTGGATCTTTTTGAGCCGTGGGATGTTTTGGTGGTAGCTTGGGTTTTTGGATTGGAGTGAAGTTGAATAGTTTTAGAAGAGGTTGTAACGGTTTTGGCAATTATTTTGTATTCGCTAATCAATGAGAAGTTATTTTAAAAAAGTAAAAAATGGATTTTTTGTTGTCTGTGTTAGACAATAGAGTTGAGAGAGAATTTGAGTGAGGCTGTGTTAGTATTGTATATAGATTGTATGTTCAAAGAGTTTTTTTCTTTTTTTAGTTTTGAAGTTACAGAATTTATGTTTGGGCATAAAGCAGATGATGGGGATATCATATTATAATGTAATTTAAGGACATTTTATTTTTTATTGTATATATTTGGCTTAGAGGTCAAAATAATGTTTTTTAATTTTAGATATGCTTTTATATAGATACAGGTAAATGTAAATAGTGGTAGTAATATTTAGTAAGCAGAGGTATTTATATGTGGTTTTTATTCAATATTAGAATTTTTTTGGTGGTACACAGTGTGTTTGATTTTTTTTGTGTTGTATGCTATGTGCGATTTGTTTTTTGAATAAAGATGATTTTATGAATGGGTTTGTTTGTATTTTAGGTAGAATCAATTAAAATAGATTTTGATATGTATTACTGGGTTTTGCTCATTGTACGTAGGGGTTCAGATTGGGTAGGGTTTGTTTGGTTAGCTGAGTTTTGGGTGTTAATTAGGTGGCTTTTGTTAGATGCAGTTTTCAATTTTTTAAAGTTTTTTATTGAGTGGTTTTAAGGTGATTTTTAGTAATTGATTGTATAATTTTATTTTGTTTGTAGTTGGTGTATAATAATGTATATGTTCTATTTATTTAATGTTGTGTTTTTTAGTTTAGGTGTTGATGATAAGTTTGGATTTCTTTCTGTTGTGGTGTTTCTTATTAGCTTAATTTCTGGGGACAGGCATTTATATGGTGGATTTTTATAGGTTTATTTTTGGGGGTGATGTTTTTTAATTTTTTAGTAGTTTAGATTTTTTTTTATGTTTTTAATTAGCTATTAAGTTTTCTTATAGAGTATTAGTGAGTATTTAGGTATTAGTATAAATGTAGAGCTTTAGTGGTTTTGTTACTAATGTTTAGGGTTAGTTGAATGGTTTTGAGTTTAGTGAGTTGGTTTGATTATTTTTTCATAGTTGATGTGATTTGTTGTGTGGAGTTCAATAGGGTTGCTTTTTATCTATGTTTAACTTTTCTGATGTGATAAGAACTGTTAGTGAAGAGCATAGCATCTTTTTTTGCTGGTAGTTCATTGTACAGTGTTGGTTTTGTTTGTGTTACCTGTTTTGGGTTGTTTTCTTTTTTTTTTGTTAGTGAGATTAAAGTTATTATTTTGGGGTTAATTTGTGATTATTTTAAAGATTTTAGGGCAATTTAGGTTTTTGATTGGGGGGTGCTGTGATGAGAGTACTTTATTTGTTTTATGTGGTAGTGGTGGTGTGGATAGAGGGAATATTTGTTTTGAAAATTTAATTTAGTATTGTTAGTTGAAGTGTTAGGATGAGTTGTGTTTCAGTGCTGAATCTTTTTGAGGGGGTTCAGATTTTTTCTAGGTTAAGATTTTTTTCCCTTGGCTGGTGGAGTGGAGGTATCGTGATTTTATTGATGATATTGGTGGGAATTTGATGCTGTTTGTTTTTTGGTTATTTTATTTTTAGGAATGTGATTTTTGCAGTTGGACTGGAAGAATTCACTTTATTTCAAAACATTTTAGTTTAATTGATGTAAAGGTTCCCATATTAACTCCTCAGTCTTTTAGATTGTTTCTCTCATTTAGGTTTTCCAGAATTTACCGATAATTTAGCAATCAAGCAGGGATGGCACCCTGTTCTTGAAAAGATGGCTATGGAAAAACCTGTGTCTAACAACACGTACCTGACGGAGGGCAACAATTTTGCTGTTATTACAGGGCCAAATACGAGTGGCAAATCAACGTTGGCATGGATCTGCTGGAGGATAGGAGTTTCTGGTGGGCTCCCAGTGGCATCTGATGGAGTGACGGTGAGAGCATCTCCTAGGGTCTGGGGGAACACCTGGATGCACTTGGACCTGGAGCACTGCTTAAAGGAGGTGGTGATGGACAAAGCTTTTTGCCAGGAAGCAGCAGCTGAACAGCTGAGCCACTGTGGATTTGCAGGGGTGGTCTTTCTCCTTTTCCCTTTTGATTTCATCGTGGCAGTCCCTCCCCGGTGCCCTCAATCTGTCACAAGAATTCTAAGAAAAAAAAAAGGCTGAGTAAACAGTGAAAAGAAGGGGTATAGGTAAGGTGGAGTTCAGGTATACCCCACCCCGAACCCTAAACAGCAGCCCTAACAGTACCACCATTTCCCTGAGGCAGCTGCAGGCAGGAACCCTAAAGCAGCAGAGTGCCAGAACCCTCGAGAGCTGCAGGCAGTACCCCTTGTGCTAGGGTCAGACAGGAAGAGATAGTGGGGGGACGATCCGCAGGGTTGGGGAAACAGGGGGTTTCCCGCCCCGCCCCACCCTGGGCTCTCTGTCCCTCCGCAGCCGGGGATTGCTCCCACCCCTCCTCGAGGCGGCGGTTGGTAAGGCTTCGTGCCTGGCCTCCGCAAAGAGTTCGGCTCTGTCAGCCTCTGCCCTGTCTCAGGGCCAAACTTAGGTAGGGTAGGGAGCAACTGTGGATTGCCTGGTCCCGGCTAAGGGACATTTCTTGGGGCCTATGGATAAGGAGCATCCCCGGTTGCAAGCGTAGGGTTGTAAGTTTGTAGGGTTCAGTGGGGGAGCTTGGCAGT